>NC_092742.1:13791997-14154497 GCF_047496795.1 Chiloscyllium punctatum
TGAAGCACAGTGATTATCCGCCACTGCCCTCACCACTGCTGCCCCATTACCTGCTCAGGAGAGCAGGAGCTTTGGGCTATTTTGAGCTATTACTATAATTACACAACTCACTACTTTCGTAGGAATTTCAATCAAGCACAGAAGGCAACATGGTGCCCAAATTTCTCCCTGATTCACACTCCATTGAATCAAGTGACTCTTGGCCTCTCATGTTGCAACTCTATTGGTCACCTGAGGGTTTGGGTTCAACTCCCACTCCAGGGGTGTAAATGCAAAGTGTAGGCTAACACTGCATCACTAATGGAGTGCTGCATTGTCAGAGGCCTCTGTTTGCCCTCTCCAGTACAGCCTCAAGATCACATGGCATTGCAGACACTGGAGATTAGAGTCAAGATTAGAATAGTGGTGGAAAAGCACAGCAGGTCAGGTAGCATCCGAGGAACAGGAGCAAAAGCCCTTCATCAGTTTTGGGCAAAAGCCCTTCATCAGAAATGAGGGGGTGGGGCTGTGGGGAATGTAGATGAGAGTGCAATAGGCGGATGGAGATGGAGGTAAAGGTGATAGATCGGAGAGGAGGGTGGAGCGGATAGGTGGGAAGGAAGATGGACAGGTGGGACAGGTCATAAAGATGGTAAGTACAGTAAAATGTTACTGTATCTGTTGCTCCTGATGCAGTCTCCTCTACAATGGGGAGACTGGACACCCCCTCACAGAGCGCTTTAGGGAACATCTCTAGGACAACCGCACCAATCACCCCAATGCCCAGTGGGCGAACATTTCAACTCCCCCTCCCATTCTGCCGAGGACATGCAGGTCCTTGGCCTCCTCCACCACCACTCCCTCACCACCCGAAGCCAGGAGGAAGAACGCCTCATCTTCCACCTCGGGACCCTTCAACTCCATGACATCAATGTGGACTTCACCAGTTTCCTCATTTCCCCTCCCCCCACCTTACCCCAGTTCAAACCTTCCAGTTCAGCATTGTCCTCATGACCTGTCCCACTTGTCAATCTTCGTTCCCACCTATCCACTCCACCCTTTTCTCCAACCTATCACCTGGAGGGACACCAATATCCTGGAGAGGTGATTTGCTAGAGCTCTTCTTGAGGGTTTAAACTAGATTGGCCGGGGTATGGGAACCTGAGCTATGGATCAGATGATAGGGTAGGTAGTGAAGAACCAGATACAGAATGCAGCGAGTCTGTGAGGAAGGATAGGCACTTGATAGGGCAAAGGTGCAGTCAGTGTGATGGGTTGAAGTGTGTCTATTTTAATGCAAGAAGTCTCAGGAGTAAGGGTGATGAATTCAGAGCATAGGTCAGTACTTGGAACTATGATGTTATGGAAACTTGGATGTCATGGGGCAGGAATGGTTAATGGATGTTCCAGGGTTTAGGTGTTTCAAAAGGAATAGGGGAAAAGGTAGAAGAGGTGGGGGAGCGGCATTGCTAATCAGGGATAGTATCACAGCTGCAGAAAGGGAGATTGTTGAAGAGGGTTTGTCTACTAAGTCAGTGTGGGTGGAAGCCAGAAACAGGAAAGGAGGATTATGTACATAGGCTGACTAGAGGGAGGCCATATTGGATTTGGTGCTTGGCAATGAACCATGCCAGGTTTCAGATCTCTCGGTGGGAGAGCATTTTGGTGAAAATGATCAGAACTCCGTGATAGAGAAAGTGAAGTCACATGGTGTGCAGGGTGTTCTAGCTCGGTGGATGAAGAACTGGTTAAGCAACAGGAGACAGAGTAGTAGTTGAAGGGAATTTCTCGAAATGGAGAAAGGTGACCAGTGGTGTTCCACAGGGGTCAGTATTGGGGCCACTGTTGTTTGTAATATACATAAATGATCTGGAAGAGGGCACTGTTGGTATGATCGGCAAGTTTGCAGATGACATGAAGATTGGTGGAGTAGCAGAAAGCATAAGGGACTGTCAAAGAATACAGGAGGGTACAGATAGACCGGAGAGTTGGCCAGAAATGTGGCAGATGGATTTCAATCCAGACAAATGTGAGATGATACATTTAGGCAAGTCTAATTCTAGAGCGAATTATACAATAAATGGGAGAGCCTTGGGAAAAGTTGATGGGCAGAAAGATCTGGGAGTGCAGGTCCATTGTACCCTGAAGGTTGCTGCACAGGTGGATAGAGTGGTCAAGAAGGCATATAGTATGCTTGCCTTCATCGGACATGGTTTTGAGTATAAGAGCTTGTACAGGACGTTGGTTCGGCCACATTTGGAATACTGTGTACAGTTCTGGTCGCCACATTACCAAAAGGATGTGGACGCTTTGGAGAGGGTGCAGAGAAGGTTTACGAGGATGTTACTTGGTATGGAAGGTGCTAGCTATGAAGAGAGGTTGAGTAGGTTAGGTTCATTTTCATTAGAAAAAAGGAGATTGAGGGGGACCTGATTGAAGTTTACAAAATCATGAAGGGTATAGACAGGGTGGATAGAGACAAGCTTTTTCCCAGGGTGAAGGATTCAATAATGAGAGGTCATGCTTTCAAGGTGAGAGGTGGAAAGTTTAAGGGGGATACACGCGGCAAGTACTTCACACAGAGGGTGGTGGGCGTCTGGAATGCGTTGCCAGCTGAGGTAGTAGAGGCAGGCATGGGAGATTCATTTAAGGTGCGTCTGGACAGATGCATGGGTAGGTGGGGAGCAGAGGGATACAAATGTTTAGGAATTGACCGATAGGTCTAGACAGTACATTTGGATCGGCACAGGCTTGGAGGGCCGAAGGTAAAAACAATGACTGCAGATGCTGGAAACCAGATTCTGATTAGTGTGGTGCTGGAAAAGCACAGCAGTTCAGGATCAGGAAAATCGATGTTTCGGGCAAAAGCCCTGCATCAGGAATACAGGCAGAGTGCCTGAAGGGTGGAGAGATAAATGAGAGGAGGGTGGTGGTGGGGAGAAAGTAGCATAGAGTACAATAGATGGGTGGGGGTGGGGATGGAGGTGATAGGTCAGAGAGGAGGGTGGGGGAAGGTAGCAAAGAGTACAATGCGTGAATCGGGGTGGGATGAAGGCAATAGGTCAAAGAGGAGGGTGGAGTGGATAGGTGGAAAAGAAGATAGGCAGGTAGGACAAGTCATGGGGACATGCTAAGCTGGAAGTTTGGAACTGCAATGAGGTGGGGGAGGGGGCAATGAGGAAACTGGTGAAGTCCACATTGATGCCCTGGGATTGAAGTGTTCTGAGGCGGAAGATGAGGCGTTCTTCCTCCAGGTGTTGGGTGGTGAGGGAGCGGCGGTGAAGGAGGCCCATGTCCTCGGCTGAGTGGGAGGGGGAGTTGAAATGTTGGGCCACAGGGCAGTATGGTTGATTGGTGTGGGTGTCCCAGAGATGATCCCTCTGCTAGGAGGTGACCAGTCTCCCCAATATAGAGGAGACCGCATCGGAAGCAACGGATACAATAAATGATATTGGTGAATGTGCAGGTGAAACTTTGCTGGATGTGGAAGGCTCCTTTGGGGCCTTGGATGGAGGTGAGGGAGGAGGTGTGGGCACAGGTTTTGCAATTTCTGCGGTGGCAGGGGAAGGTGCCAAGATGAGAGGGTGGGTTGTTGGGGGGCATGGACCTGACCAGGTAGTCACGGAGGGAATGGTCTTTGTGGAAGGCGGAAAAGGGTGGGGAGGGAAATATATCCCGGTGGTGGGGTCCGTTTGGAGGTGACGGAAATGTCGGTGGATGATTTGGTTTATGTGAAGGTTGGTAGAGTGGAAGGAGAGCACCAGGGGGGTTCTGTCCTTGTTACGGTTGGAGGGGTGGGGTCTGAGGGCAGAGGTGCAGGATGTGGACGAGATGCGTTGGAGGGCATCTTTAACCACGTGGGAAGGGAAATTGCGGACTCTAAAGAAGGAGGCCATCTGGTGTGTTCTGTGGTGGAGCTGGTCCTCCTGGGAGCAGATACGGTGGAGGCGGGGGAATTGGGAATATGGGATGGCATTTTTGCAGGAAGAGGTGTAATCCAGGTAGCTGTGGGAGTCGGCGGGTTTGTGAAAAGAAGGGCCGAAGGGCTTGTTCCTGGGTTGTAAATTTTCTCTGTTCTTTATTTTGTTCTCTTTGAGCAGTCACTTTATTGGGAGTTTTCTACAGGCCCCCCAGTAGCTAAAGAGACATGGAGGAGCAGATTGGGAGGCAGATTTTGGATATGTGTATAAATAACATGGCTGTTGTCATGGGTGACTTTAACTTCCCTAATATTGATTGAAACCTACTTAATTCAAATAGTTTGGATGGAACAGTTTTTGTCATTTGTCAAGGAAGGGTTCCTGATGCAACATGTACAAAGGCTGACTAGAGGGGAGGCCATATTGGATTTGTTGCTTGGCAATGAACCATGGCAGGTGTTAGATCTCTCGGTGGGAGAGCATTTTGGTGATAATGATCACAAATCCCTGACCTTTACTATACTCATGGAGAGAGATGGGAGCAGATGGTATGGGAAAGTATTTAATTGGGGGAGGGGGAATTACAGTGCTATTAGGCAGGAAGTGGGGCACCTAAACTGGGAACAGATGTTCTCGAGAAAATGCACGACAGAAATATGGAGGTTGTTTAGGAAGCACCTGCTGAGAGTGCTGAACAGGTTTGTCCCACTGAGGCAAGGAAGGGATGGTAAGGTGAAAGAACCTTGGGTGACAAGGGATGTGGAACATCTAGTCAAGAGGAAGAAGGAAGCTGACTTAAGGTTGAGGAGGCAAGGATCAGACAGTGCTTTGGAGGGAACTGAAAATGGACTGAGGACAGCTGGAAGGGGGCATGAAAAAGCTTTAGTGGGTAGGATTAAGGAAAATCCTAAGGTGTTCTACACTAATGTGAGGAACAAGGGTTGACTAGAATGAAGGTAGGGCTGATCAGGGTGAATGGAGGGAACTTGTACCTGGAGTCAGAGTAAGTAGGGGAGGTCATTAATGAATACTTTGCTTCAATATTCGTTACTGAGAGGGACCTTGACATTTCTGAGGACAGCGTGAAACAGACTGATATAATACAACAGGTTGATGTTAGGAAGGAGGATGTGCTGAAAAGTTTGAAAAACATAAGGATAGATAAATCTTGGGCCAGACAGGATATATCTTCGAGGAGAAAGTAAGGACTGCAGATGCTGGAGATCAGAGCTGAAAATATGCTGCTGGAAAAGCACAGCAGGTCAGGCAGCATCCAAGGAACAGGAGAATCGACGTTTCAGGCATAAGCCCTTCTTCAGGAATGAGGAATTCCTCATTCCTGAAGAAGGGCTTATGCCCGAAACATCGATTCTCCTGTTCCTTGGATGCTGCCTGACCTGCTGTGCTTTTCCAGCAGCACAATTTCAGCCCAGACAGGATATAACCTAGGTTACTACAGGAAGCGAGGGAAGAGATTACTGCACCTTTGGCAATGATCTTTGTGTCCAATGATTTGGCACTGGAGTTAGTGCCAGATGATTGGAGGGTGGCAAATGTTATTCACTTGTTCAAGAAAGGGAATAGGGATAATCCTGGGAATTACAGACCAGTCAGTCTTACATCAGTGGTGGGCAATATATTAGAGAAGATTCTGAGAGACAGGATTTATGATTACTTGGAAAACTATTGTTTGATTAGAGATAGTCAGCATGGCTTTGTGAGAGGCAAATCATGCCTCACAAACCTTATTGAATTCTTTGAGGATGAGACAAAATACATTGATGAAGATAAAGCAGTGGGTGTGATGTACATGGATTTTAGCGAGGCGTTTGATAAAGTTCCCCATGGTAGGCTCATTCAGAAGGTAAAGAGACATGGGATACAAGGAAACCAGTCTGTCTGGATACAGAATTGGCTGGGCCATAGAAGACAGAGGGTGGTGGTAGATGGAAAGTATTCAACCTGGAGCTTGGTGACTCGTGGTGTTCCGCAAGGATCGGTTCTGGGACCTCTGCTCTTTGGGATTTTTATAAATGATTTGGATGACAAAGTGGTAGGGTGGGTTAGTAAGTTTACTGATGACACAAGCGTTGGTGGAGTTGTGGATAATGTGGAGGGCTGTTGCAGGTTGCAATGAGACATTGACAAGATGCAGAACTGGGCTGATTAAGTGGCAGATGGAGTTCAACCTGGAAAAGCGTGAAGTCATTCACTTTGGAAGGTCATATTTGAATGCAGAATACAGGGTTAAAGGCAGGATTATTGGCAGTATGGAGGAACAGAGGGATCTTGGGGACCATGTCCATAGATCTCTCAAAGTTGCCACCCAAGTTGATAAGGTTGTTAAGAAAACGTATGGTGTGTTGGCTTTCATTGGCAGGTGGATTGAGTTCAAGAGCCTCGAGGTTATGCTGCAGCTCTGTGGAGTCCTGGTTAGATTACAGTTGGAATATTGTGTCTCCTCATTATAGGTAAGATTTAGAAGCTTGAGAGAGGGTGCAGAGAAGGTTTGCCAGGATGCTGCCTGGACTGGAGGGCAAGTCATGAAGAAAGGCTGAGAAAGCTCGGGCTTTTCTCACTGGAGCGAAGAAGGATGAGAGATGACTTGGTAGAGGTGTACATGATGATGGATACTTAGATAGAGTGGATAGCCAGAGATTTTTTCCCATGGCGAAGTTGTTTATCATGAAGGGCATAATTTTAAGGTAATTGGAGGAAGGTTTAGGAGGCATGTCAGAGGTAGGTTCTTTACTTAGAGTGTTGGGTGCATGGAATGCACTGCCAGTAATGGTAGTAGAGACAGATACATTAGGGACATTAAAGCGACTCTTTGAAAAGCACATGGTAGTTAGTACAATGAAGGGTATGTAGGTTAGTCTGGTCTTAGAGATGCTGACACAACATTGAGGGCCGAAGGGTCTGTACTGTGCTGTACTGTTCTATGTTCTAAAAGACAAGATGTGGTAATGGTTGGAGAGAAGTGATAGAGATGCAAAATAGTATAAATCGTAGAAAATTAGCCAGCTTTGCTGAGAGCAAACCCATGTAAATAACACTCTTAGGGAGTGGGGATAGACATTGTGTAATCAAAATGGACAACAGTATTCATGGTCTGAAGTTCTTGAACTCCATGTTAAGTCTTAAAGACCACAAAGTGCCCAAGTAGAAAATGAAGCATTAGAGTCATAGAGTTTTAGAGACGTACAGCACGGAAACAGACCCTTCAGTCTCTCCCGTCCATGCCAACCATATTTCCTAATCTAATCTAATCCCATTTGCCAGCACTCGGCCCATGTTCCTCAAAACCCTTCCTGTTCATATATCCATCCAGGTGCCTTTTTGCTGTCAAATTCATTTAATTTATTACTAAAAAGGCAACCCTGTCCCCTCTGTCTGTCCTTTTTATAGGACGTGTATCCTTGGATATTTAGGTCCCAGCCTCTGATTCCCTTGCAGTCATGTCTCTGTGATATCCACAACATCACACTGGCCGATTTAAATCTGTGCTACAAGCGCATTTCTTTTGTTTCATATACTGTGTGCATCTAAATACAACACCCTTAGTCCTGTGTTGACTGCACTCCTTCTCATAGTTAACCCCTTTTCTGCTGTGCCTGAAGATAGTTTCCTGACCCTTTCCATACACTCTGTCCTATTACTGTACTTGCTCTGGACTCAGGTTCTCTCCTGAGT
This sequence comes from Chiloscyllium punctatum, assembly GCF_047496795.1. Lineage (NCBI taxonomy): Eukaryota > Metazoa > Chordata > Chondrichthyes > Orectolobiformes > Hemiscylliidae > Chiloscyllium > Chiloscyllium punctatum. The sequence continues at coordinate 13,799,590 of NC_092742.1, forward strand.
CTTCCCACCCACACCAGCCCGCTTAAAATCGCACGCCCCCCCCCCCCCCCCCCCCCCAACTTGTTTAAAGTTTTGCGAACTTGATTAGCACCATCACGTCTTCAACAGAAACTACGGATGGCGAATAAATGTTGGCCCAGCTGATGAGTCCCACATCCCGTGACTGAATTTTTAAAAAGAACTGTAAGACTTAACTTTTGGTGATTGTGGGTCTAAAAACAAGGAAGAGGAACCAACTGAACGTAAAGCCTGACGTGAGACAGATTGCTCTCCAGTTCAGGCCCAGATATAGCTTATTGGCATTTCATTAAAAGCAGCATCATAAATCCCAATATTGTGATGATTGTTTTGGGAAGTTACATGGATTAGGAGTTGTTCCCTGGGGTCTTTCGCTACTTTAAGTTTGGAGGGTGAATGAAAATGTTTGAGAGCTGCAGATCTGCAATATGCAAAGGAAGATTTCCAGAAATACATTTGTTTTGATATAAGGAGAGAAAATTGATCAGGTTTATTGAAATGCCAGAAGGCAGAGATGGCATGAGGCAATTGCTTAACTCGGACTCCAGTCGAAAACTAGATACATACCTAATACCATATAAGCCCTAAGTAAGACTTGGGATCAGGACAAATATTCCTCTTATTAAGAGAATTTTTGAAAATGTTTGAAAATGGATGAGCTCCAAGAGGCAGTGTGTCCCAGAGACAGATGTAAGGAAATGACTAGCATTTCTTTAAAATGCCCCAAAATACCTCACAGCCAGTTAAGTACTTTAGAAACGCTGTCATCGTTATTATGTAGGAAATGGAGCAGCCCGTTTGAGTTCAGCAATGTAACATTAACTGGGTTCCTGTGTTGTTCATCAAGAGATAGAAAGGCCTGGACATCAGGGAGATTGATATTCGCTTTACAGAGTAATCAAACAGGATCTTTTACATCCACTGGAGGGGGAAGATGGAGCCTCAATTTTAATATCAAACAGAGAACACTGGAGAAACTCAGCGGGTCTGGCAGCATCAGCGGAAAGAGAAACAGAGTTAGCGTTTTGGGTTCAGCATTTTGCTTCTTCAGAACTGCATTTCCTCAATTTTAATGCCACATCCAAAAGGCAGAACTTATGATAGCACAGCACTGCTGCTGAACTGCACTCTTTCAATATGTGGGTGAATTTCTAGAGTGGGACTTGAACCTACAACCTTCTGACTCACTAAGCCACAACCTAGAGAAGCAATATGGATTGAAGCTACAAAGCATGCAAGATTGAAGGTATAAGCGTTTCAATAGACTGAAACTGAAATGATAAACTATCAAATTACTAGGGCAAAGAGAAACATGCTTGAATCTGCAACTCACACACATACTTAGCACTCCTCAAAACCATTGCCATCTTTCTCCACATTTGACATTAATAGTCCTCCAATTGTAGTGGCACCCCTGCCAAAATACTGAAAAGAGCTCTTACCAAAGTTACAAATTACATCCTGTGTGACTATGCTTAGCTATTCCCCCTTCTCATTCTTGATCTGTCAGCAACATATGACACACTGTCTCCTTCAATGCCTCTCAATTGTTGTCCAGTTAGGTAGGACTACTCTCACCGACACCGATTTGTTCCTATCTAATCGGAGCCAGAAAATCACTTGTAATGGTCCCAAATCCTGCGCTTCCTTCATTCTCTCTTGTTTGCCCCAAGGATCGATACTTGCCCCCACCCACTCCATTCCTCACCATCCTTTTAACCCACAGCAACATCATCCTAAAGGACAAAAAGAGACATATCTAGTTCCATGCGTACGCTTGCGACTCAGCCCCATGTCAGCTCTCTTAACTCTCTTCTCTCCATAGATTAACAGACTGTTTATGTGAAAACCACAGAATCACAGATTTGTTATGGCACAGAAAGAGGGCAGGACTTTTACAGTTAATGGTAGGGCCCTGGAGAAGGAGATGAGTTTTTGATTAGATTACTTACAGTGTGGAAACAGGCCCTTCGGCCCAACAAGTCCACACCAACCCTCCTAAGAGCAACCCACCCAGACCCATTCCCCTACATTTACCCCTTCACCTAACACTAGGGGCAATTTTAGCATGGCCAATTCACCTAACCTGCACATCTTTGGACTGTGGGAGGAAATTGGAGCACTCGGAGGAAACCCGCACAGACACAGGGAGAACTTGCAAACTCCACACAGACAGTTGCCTGAGGTGGGAATTGAACCCGGGTCTCTGGCGCTGTGAGGCAGCAGTGCTAACCACTGGGCCACCATGAGTTGCTGAACAAAGAGACCTATGAAGTAGATGTATAGTTCCTTGTGGAAAAAAGTGGAATCACAGGAAGACTGGATGGTTAAGAAGTTGTTTGATGTGCTTGCCTTCATTGTATGTGCTTTGAGGATAGGAGTTACGATGTCATGTTGCATTCAGCCCATTGTGCCTGCACCAGTTCTACTCCCTAGTGTCAATCTCCTGCCTTTTCCTCATTTCTCTGCACAATATATCTATACAAATAGCCATCCATTGCCTGTCTTGAAGGGCCCAGTTGACCCTGCCTCCCTTACGTTTCCAGTCAATGTATTCCACACCCTAACTACTTGCTATGTAAAAGAAATTTTTCTTGCATCACCATTGTTTCATTTACACATTGCTTGAAAAGAATGAACAGAAATTTCATCCAACTAAACATTGGGAAAACCAAAGCTATTGTCTTTACCCTTGTCAAAACTATGTTGCTCTCCTTGGTAACTGTCTTGGGGTGAACCGGACATTTTAACTTTGTTGTTTTATTTGACCCTGACCTGAACTTCTGACTATATATCACACTCGTCACTAAGGCCATCTGTTTGAAACCCTGTAACAACTATGGCCCCTATCTTCTGCTTCAGCACATTATTTCAGCATGGCTAATCTTCCTCCTTCTAATCCCCCCAAAATCTAAATAAAACAAAGAATTATTCTGAAAATGAGTCATAGAATTATGGAGATATACAGCATGGAAACAGACCCTTTGGTCCAACTCCTCCATGCTGACCGGATTTCCTAAACAGATCTAGTCTCATTTGCCAGCATTTGGCCCATATCCCTCTAATCCCATCCTATGCATGTACCCATCCAGATGCCTTTTAAATGTTGTAATTGTACCAGCCTCCACCACTTCCTCTGGCACCTCAGAGCACACACACACACCACCCTTGTGTGAAAAAGTAGCCCCTTAGGTCCCTTTTAAATCTTCCCCTCTCACCTTAAATCTATGCCCTCTAGTTTAGGATTCCCTTAGCTGGGAAAAAGACCTTGGCTATTCACCCTAACAATGCCCCACATGATTTTATAAACCTGAATAAGGTCGCCCCCTCAGCCTCCAACACTTCAGGGATAAAAGCCCCAGCCTATTCAGCCTGTCCCTACAGCTGAAATCTTCCAAACCTGGCAACATCTTTTCTGAACCTTTTCAAGTTTAACAACATCATTCCTACAGCTGGGACACCAGAATTGTATTCTAAAAGTGATCTTAATTAGTTCCTGTATAGCCGCAACATGACATCCTAACTCCTATCCTTAATGCACATACCAACGAAGGCAAGTGTGTCAAACAACTTCTCAACCATCTTGTCTTCCCACGACTCCACTTTCAAGGAACTATGCATCTGCATCTTAGGTCTCTTTGTTCAGCAACTCACCCCTCCCTCCAGGTCCTTACCATTAACTGTAAAAGCCCCACCTTGATTTGCCCTACAAAATGCAACACCTCATATTTATCGAAATTAAACTCCATCTGTCACTGCTCTGCCCATTGGCCCATCTGATCAAGATCTGTTGTACTCTGAAATAACCATCTTCAGTGCCACTACACCACCAATTTAGAATCATCTGCAAACTGAAAAATCATACTGTTTTCATTCACGTGCAAATTATTTACATAAATCACTGGATCCCTTAAACATTAACTCTGCTTTCTCCCCACAGATACCACCAGACCTGCTGAGTTTCTCCAGCAATTTCTATTTTTGTTTTGTCACTCAATTAACAGATAGGAATGGGGGACAGGAGCATGTTCTACTATTCTAGATGATGACTGATGCCATGTTCTCCCACTATCTCAATAGACAGTGTCTGCTGACAGCCAGTGCTGGTTATAATTTTTGTAGCAAATATCTGGAGAACACAGAAACCCTTTGCAGTTTGCAGTTATGTAAACTGTTTGAGCAGGCACAGTTCAATTTAGAGACTGTGTCCGTGTGATGATTTTACCTGTATAACACCAATATGTGTGCAGTCAGGCCCTACATCATCAGATAGATCTCTAACGATGTCATGAACTAAAGAATCGCAGTCTGCCTCCTCTGCTAAATCATAGTCTCTTCTAAAATCATCATCCCTCTCTTACATCAAATCCCCTCACTCCCTCATCACATCCCCCATCTTCCCATCACATCACCCCCTCCACCCCACCCCGCCTCCCCCCCGTGCCCCCCCCCCCCCACAGACCCCCCACCCCGCCCCTTGCTTTTAAACCACCATAAATGAAGAGGAGGTTTACAGCCTGGTGGTATTACTGGAATTGTTAATCCAGACACCCAGGACATGTGCTGTGGACCTGGGCTTGATTCCCACCAGGGCTGAAGGCGGAATTTGAATTTAATAATTAAGAGTCTAATGATAACCATAAAACCATTGTCAATTGTCAGGAAGCTTAAAAATGCTTATGCTCGAAACGTCGATTCTCCTGCTCCTTTGATGCTGCCTGACCTGCTGCGCTTTTCCAGCAACACATTTTTAAGCTCTGATCTCCAGCATCTGCAGTCCTCACTTTCTCCTCAATTGTCGGGAAGGCCCATCTGGTTTACTAATAAAGGAAAACTGCTGTCCATACCCAATCTGGCCTTCATGTGACTCCAGACCTACAGCAACGTGGTTGACTCTTAACTGCCCTCTGGGCAATTAGGGATGGGTATTAAATGCAGGCCTAGCCAGTGATGCCCTCATCCTGTGAACAAATGTTAAAATATGCCCTAGTACCAGGGCACACATATGTGTGGTTTTTGAAGTGGCACATGATGGTATACGTGTGGTGTCAATAAACATCTCTACCTCCCTTGATGTAATTAGTCTCCAGAAAACTACTGGTTTCTGACTTGAACCTGCTCAATGATTGAATTTTGAAAACCTGGTGCAGTAGAGAATTCCACAGATTCACTACCTTTTGAGTATCCACTGTAACGTTCGTGTCAGAATGTTGTAAGATAAGATGTTTGTTGCCTGATTTGAAGGGCTTATCTAATAAGGGGAGGTTGAGTAGATTGGGCCTGTATTCTTTGGATGCTAGAGGAAGGAGACGCATCCTTACTGACAAACAATATTTTTAGGGAACCTGACAGGGTAGATATGAAAAGGTTGTTTCCTTTTGTGGGAGAATGTAGGGCTTGAGGGCGTCATCTAAGAATAAAACGTCACACATTTAAGACAGAGATGAGGAGGAATTCCTTCTCTCAGAGGGGATTGAATCTGTGGAGGACAGTCAAAGCTAGGTCATTAAGTATATTCAAAGTTGAGATAGATTTTTAATCAGTAAGGGAATCAAGGGTCATGGGGAAAAGGCAGAAAAGTGGAACTGAGGACTATCAGGTCAGGCATGATCTCATTGAAAGGCAGAGTGCACTTGTTGGGCCAAAGGCCTCCATCACTCCAGTGTCTCCTGGTCTTACTGTAAGGTTGATTCTGTGAAAACATTGGCTGCAGAATTTCCTGCATTACAACAACATTGACGACATTTTGAACACACTTTACCTGGCTGCAGAGCACAATGGGGAGATCTGGAGATTGTGAATGGCACTCTACAAATGCAGGCATTTGGTATTCTGTTTACAGTCTTGTTCGCCGGTCTGTAAAGTTGGATGGCTTTTGTGGATTGGCATCACTTCACCAGCTGGTATTGCAACAGACCCTTTGCAGTGTTGTGAAAAATGTTGCTTGCAGAGATTGGTTTGCACAGTTTGTTGAATTTGTAACACTGGCCGAATCACAGAAAGCTGCAGTCTTATGCCACAGGTGCAATATCATCATAACTTGAAACCACTTGGGTCTCTGCTATTTTCAGCCACCTACGCAACAGATTTGTGTAGGTGTTACAGTAAATTGCAAATCAGGTTCAAATTAAAGGCAGTGAAAATGGTTGCCTTTACAATCAAAAAAGTTTGGAAAGACTAAGATTGTCCACACTCCAGAGAATAGCAGATCATCATAAGGACATAAGAACCAGGAGCAGGAGTAGGCCATCTGGCCCTTTGAGCCCGCTCCGCCATTCAATAAGATCAAGGCTGATCTTCTCGTGGCCTCAGCTTCACTTATCCGCCCTCTCGCCACTACCCTTAATTCCTTTACTGTTCAAAACATTATCTATCTTAGCTTTAAAAACATGCAATGAGGAAGCCTCAACTCCTTCACTGGGCAACCCTCTGGATGAAGAGATTCCTTCTCAATTCAGTCCTAAATCTGCTCCCCCTAACCTTGAAACTATGCCCTCTTGTCCTAGTTTCACACGCTAGTGGAAACATCCTCTGTTCCCTTCATAATTTTATACGTTTCCTTTATAAGATTCCCCCTCATTCTTCTAAATTCCAATGAATATAATCCCAGTCTACTCACCCCCTTCTCATAAGCCAACCCAATCAACTCCAGAGGCAACCTAGTGAACTTCCTCTGCACCCCCTCTAGAGCTAGTACATCCTTTCTCAAGTAAGGGGACCAAAACTGTACGCAGTACTCCAGGTGTGGCCTCACCAACACCCTATAGATAACCTCCCAGATTTTAAACTCAATTCCTTTACAATGAAGGACAGAATTCCACTTACCTTCTTAATTACCTGTTGCAGCTGAAGACTAACTTTCTGTGATTCATGTACAAGGACACCCAGGTCCCTCTGAACAACAGCACACTGCAATTTTTTTACTGTTCAAATAATCGTCATTCAGAAACTGAGATTGATATATTTTTGGTCACGAATCATGAAATATGTGGATAGGATGAGAAAATGGAGTTGAGACAGAGCTAAGTGCTGTTCTGATTAAATATCAGAGAAGGCTTGATGGGCAGAATGGTCTACCTGTTTTTATTTCCTAGTCAGCAATGTGTGATGCAAAAACAACTTGTATTTCTATAGTTCCCTCAGTGCAGCAAACCATCCCAAGAGACAAACTTTTGACACAGAGCCACAAATTAGTAGAAATAAAAGCAGAAATTGCTGGAAAAACTCAGCAGATCTGGCAGCATCTGTGGAAAGAAAACAGAGTTAAAGTTCTTCAGAACACTGCCAGACTTGTGTCTTTTTTTCAGCAATTTCTGTTTTTGATTCTGATTTCCAGCAGCTGCAGTTTTTTTGTTGTTGAGGTATTAGCAGAGGTGGTTGGAAGCATAACGGCTCAGTGTGAAGTAGTAGCTTTAAGGAAGAGAGCGATGAAGAGACAGGGTGACTTATGGAGAAACATACAATATTTGTGGCACACAGAGAGAAGCTCTTTCATGTCTTTGTCCCATCTGAAAATTAACTATTCATTTCAGTTCTACTTTTCCAAATCTTGGTCCAGAACCTTGTAAATTTGTACCAATTAGGAACCTGTCCCCCAATCAATAAAATCATGGCTGATTGCTTCACAATCAGCTTCGATAACCTTGTTTGTTAGGAATCTATTCAGCTCTGCCTTAACAAGATTACAGGCTCTGCTTCCACCAACATTTGGGGAAGAGAGCTCCAAAGACTCTCAAACGTCAGTGAGGAAAGATTTTCTCTTTAATCTGTGTCAAGTGTGCAACCCTTTATTTGTAAAAAGTGACCTCTAGTTCTACATTCTCTCACAAGAGGAACTATCCTTCCCATGTCTCCCCTGTTAAGACCTCTCAGGATTTTACGTTTCAATTCTTTACTACAGAGTGATGTTGAGCCTGGATTGTTAAGTATATTCGTGGCTGACATTGAGAGATTTTTAATCAGTAAGGGAATCAAGGCTTATAGCAAAAAGGCAGGAAAGGGGATTTGAGGCTTACCAAGCAATCCATGTTCAAATGCAACAGGTTCTGGACAATATTCAGGCTTGGGGTGACAAGTGGCATGTAAGCCAAACAAAGACCAGGGAATGACCATCTAGAGACAATCTAACCACCGGCCCTTGACATTCAATGACATTCATCACTGAATCCCCAACTATCAACATCCTTGGAGTTAACATTGACCAGAAACTCAACTGGATTAGTGGTGCTGGAAGAGCACAGCAGTTCAGGCAGCATCCAAGTAGCTTCGAAATCGACGTTTCGGGCAAATGCCCTTCATCAGGAATAAAGGCAGTGAGCCTGAAGCGTGGAGAGATAAGCTAGAGGAGGGTGGGGGTGGAGTGAAAGTAGCATAGAGTACAATGGGTGAGTGGGGGAGGGGATGAAGGTGATAGATCAGGGAGGAGAGGGTGGAATGGATAAGTGGAAAAGGAGATAGGCAGGTAGGACAAGTCCGGACAAGTCATGGGGACAGTTACTGAGCTGGAAATTTAGAACTAGGGTGAGGTGGGGGAAGGGAAATGAGGAAACTGTTGAAGTCCACATTGATGCCCTGGGGTTGAAGTGTTCCGAGGCGGAAGATGAGGTGCTCTTCCTCCAGGCATCTGGTGGTGAGGGAGTGGCGGTGAAAGAGGCCCAGGACCTCCATGTCCTTGGCAGAGTGGGAGGGGGAGTTGAAATGTTGGGCCACGGGGCGGTGTGGTTGATTGGTGCGGGTGTCCCGGAGATGTTCCCTAAAGCGCTCTGCTAGGAGGCGCCCAGTCTCCCCAATGTAGAGGAGACTGCATCGGGAGCAACGGATACAATAAATGATATTAGTGGATGTGCAAGTAAAACTTTGATGGATGTGGAAGGCTCATTTAGGGCCTTGGATAGAGGTGAGGGAGGAGGTGTGGGCGCAGGTTTTACAGTTCCTGCGGTGGCAGGGGAAAGAGCCAGGATTGGAGGGTGGGTTGTTTGGGGGCGTGGACCTGACCAGGTAGTCATGGAGGGAACGGTCTTTGCAGAAGGTGTAAAGGGGTGGGGAGGGAAATATATCCCTGGTGGTGGGGTCTGTTTGGAGGTGGCGGATGATTTGGTTTATGCGAAGGTTGGTAGGGAGGAAGGTGAGCACCAGGGGCGTTCTGTCCTTGTTACGGTTTGAGGGGTGGGGTCTGAGGGCGGAGGTGCGGGATGTAGACGAGATATGTTGGAGGGCCTCTTTCACCACGTGGGAAGGAAAATTGCGGTCTCTAAAGTAGGAGGCATTCTGGTGTGCTCTGTGGTGGAACTGGTCTTTCCTGGGAGCAGATCCAGCAGAGGCGGAGGAATTGGGAATACGGGATGGCATTTTTGCAAGAGGTAGGGTGGGAAGAGGTGTAATCCAGATGGCTGTGGGAGTTGGTGGGTTTGTAAAAAATGTCAGTGTCAAGTCGGTCGTCATTAATGGAGATGGAGAGGTCCAGGAAGGGGAGGGAGGTGTCAGAGATGGTCCAGGTAAATTTAAGGTCAGGGTGGAATGCGTTGGTGAAGTTGATGAATTGCTCAACCTCCTCGCAGGAGCACAACCCACCCTCCAATCCTGGCACTTTCCCCTGCCACCGCAGGAACTGTAAAACCTGCGCCCACACCTCCTCCCTCACCTCTATCCAAAGCCCTAAAGGAGCCTTCCACATCCATCAAAGTTTTACTTGCACATCCACTAATATCATTTATTGTATCCGTTGCTCCCGATGCGGTCTCCTCTACATTGGGGAGACTGGGCGCCTTCTAGCAGAGCGCTTTAGGGAACATCTCCGGGACACCCGCACCAATCAACCAAACCGCCCCGTGGCCCAACATTTCAACACCCCCTCCCACATGGAGGTCCTGGGCCTCCTTCACCGCCACTCCCTCACCACCAGACGCCTGGAGGAAGAACGCCTCATCTTCCGCCTCGGAACACTTTAACCCCAGGGCATCAATGTGGACTTCAACAGTTTCCTCATTTCCCCCTCCCTCACCCTAGTTCCAAACTTCCAGCTCAGTAACTGTCCCATGACTTGTCCGGACTTGTCCTACCTGCCTATCTCCTTTTCCACCTATCCACTCCACCCTCTCCTCCCTGACCTATCACCTTCATCCCCTCCCCCACTCACCCATTGTACTCTAAGCTACTTTCTCCCCACCCCCACCCTCCTCTAGCTTATCTCTCCACGCTTCAGGCTCACTGCCTTTATTCCTGATGAAGGGCTTTTGCCTAAAACGTCGATTTCAAAGCTACTTGGATGCTGCCTGAACTGCTGTGCTCTTCCAGCACCACTAATCCAGAATCTGGTTTCCAGCATCTGCAGTCATTGTTTTTACCTCAGAAACTCAACTGGACTTGCCAGAAAAACACAATGGCTACAAGAGCAGGTCAGAGGCTAGGGTAGTCTGGCAAGTAACTCACCTCCTGACTCCACAAAGCCAATCTGCAAGCCACAAGACACAAGTCAGGAGTGCGATGGAATACTTTCCACTTGCCTGAATGACTGCAGCTCCAACAAATTCAACATTTGGAAATGAATGGTCTTGTTTGGAAACGAATAGGCAGCATGGGTTTATATGGGGAAGGACATGTCCCACCAACTTGATTGAAATTTTTGACAAGGTGACAATAATAATTGATGAGAGAAAGGCAGAGGATGTTGTTCACATGGACTTCAGCAAGGCATTTGATAAGGTACCTCATGACAGGCTGGTTTCACGGGATCAGGCGTGAGCTGGCTACATTGGGACAAACTCGCTTGGTCATGGAAGACAGAGAGTAACAGTGGAAAGGTACTTTTCTGTATGAAGATCGATAATTAGTGGTGTTCCACATGGATCAGTGCTGGGACTTTTGTTGTGTGTAATATATAAATGATCTGGAGGAAAATGTAGGCGGTCTGATTAGTAAGTTTGCAGATGACACCAAAATTGGCAGAGTTGCAGGTAGTGAGGAAGATTGTCAAAGGATGCAGCGGGATACAGATAGATTGCAGATTTGGATAGAGAAATGGCAGGTGGAGTTTAATCTGGACAAATGCAAGATGATGCATTTTGGAAGATCGAATTCAGGTACAAATTATACAATAAATAGCAGAACCCTTAAGAGCATTGGTAAACAGAGGAATCTGGCATACAAGACCACAGATCCCTGGAAGTGGCAACGCAGGTGAATAAGGTGGTCAAGAAGGCATACAGCACACTTGCCTTCATTGGCCAGGGCATCAAATATAAAAGATGGCAAGTTATATTACATGTGTATAAAACTTTAGTTAGAGCATATTTGGAATATTGTGTGCAGTTCTGGTTGCCACACTACCAGAAGGACATTGATGCTTTGGAGAGGGTGCAGAGAAGGTTTACCAGGATGTTGCCTGGTGTGGAAGGTTTTAATTATGAGGAGAGGTTGTATAGACTTGAATTGTTGTCACTGGAAAGACAAGGGCTGAGGGGCGACCTGATAGAGTTCTACAAAATCATGAGAGACGTAGATAAGTTATGTAGTCAGAGGCTTTTTCCCAGGATGGAAAGGTCAACTACAAGAGAGCACAGGTACAAGGTGAGAGGGGCAAGGTTTAGGGGAGCAATGTAGGGAAACGTTTTCACACCAAAGGTGATGTGTGCCTGGAATGTATTGCCGGTGGAGGTGGTGGAAGCAGGTAGATTAGCAACATTTATGGTATACCTTGACAGACACATGAACAGGAGGTGAACAGAGGGCTCGAAACTGCGAATGGGCAATAAGTAGTGGGTCTAAATAAAGATTAGGAATTGGCACAGGCTTGGTGGGCCAAAGGGCCTGCTCCTGTGCTGTATTGTATTGCACTGTAGGCTGATCCAGAAGATCAAATCACAACCATTGAGTTAGAAAACTGGATGCAAATTTAGCTTGGCCATAGAACACAAAAGGTAGTTGTGGAAGGGTGTTTTTGTGATTGGAGGTCTGCGACCAGTCGTGTTCCTCAAGGATCGGTGCTGAGACCTCTGTTGTTTGTAATATAAATAAACAATTTACATGAAAATGTTGGAATTCTGATTAGTAGGTTTGCAGATGACGTGAAAATAGGTGGAGTTGTAGATATTGAGGAGGAATATCAAAGGATGCAGCAGAATATAGAGCAGCCGGAAAGTTGGGTTGAGAAATGGCAGATGGAGTTTAATCTGGACAAGTGTGATGTAATGCACTTTGAGATGTCAAATGTAAGATGCAAGCATACAGTAAATGGTTGCACCCTTAAGGGTTTGATATAGAGACGGATGTTGTCGTCCAAGTCCATTGCTCCATGGAAGTGGCAACACAACTGGATAAGGTGGTAAAGAATGTATACAGCATGTTGCCTTCTTTGGTCCGGGCATTAATAAAATAAATTGGCAGGTCATGTTGTACTTTATAAGAATTTGGTCAGGCCACACTTGAAGTATTGAGAACAGTTCTGGTTGCCACACGATAGGAAGGATGTGGAAGCTTTGGAGAATGCGCAGAAGAGGTTTACCAGTATGTTGCCTGGATTGAAGTGTATTAGCTACAAGGAGAGGTTGGATAAACTTGGATTGTTTCAGCTGGAGCCACTGAGGCTGAGAGGCGACCTGAAAGGAATATATAAAATTATGAGTGGTGTGGATTGAGGAGATTGTTGGAATCTCTTTTCCAGCTTGGAAATACCAGGGTACATAGGTTTAAGGTGAGACAGGAAAAGTTTAAGGGAGATGTGTGGGGAAAGGTTCTTACACAGATGGTGGTAGGTAGCTGAAACGCACTGTCGGGGAGGTGGGAGAAACAGGTATGAAAGCAAAGCTTGGGAGACATTTAGACAGACACATAAACAGGCAGAGAATACAGGGATATGGACCACGTGCAGGCAGATGGGAAATTAGTTTAAAATAGTATTATGGTTGACATGGACATGGCTGGCCAAAGGGCCTATTCTTGTGCTGTACTGTTCTAAATCCACTAATCTGGTAAATCCTCCTTGACTGGCTTCCAACATCCTTCAACAGTTCAAGTGCAGCATGTCTAATTATACAATCTAATTATTTTAAACGTAATGAAGGTTTCTGCCTTTGCTACTCAAACTCCACACTTGTGCCTTGTAGACGGTGGACAGGCTTTGGGGAGTCAGGGGTGAGTCCAGCAGTATTCCTAGTGACTGCCTGTTCTTTTAGCTACTTATTTGTTATTATTTTAATTAATCTGCTCTGACATGTTAGAATTAGAATTAGGTTTATTGTCACATATACTCAAGTTGAGTGATACATGAGTACAGTGAAAAGTGTACAAATTTGCCATTTCCTGTGCCGTCTTAGGTAAAAAGATACCTAGGTACAAAATCCTAGATATAAATTTAAAGAAATAATACTAAAGGTTCACATTACAGTCTTTCAAAAGCAGGGAGTCCGCGCTGGGCTTCCTCAAGGCTGAGAGTCTGCGCTGGGCTTCCTCGAGGCTGAGAGTCTGCGCTGGGCTTCCTCGAGTCTGAGAGTCTGCGCTGGGCTTCCTCAAGGCTGAGAGTCTGCGCTGGGCTTCCTCGAGGCTGGGAATCTGTGCTGGGCTTCCTCGAGGCTGAGAGTCTGCGCTGGGCTTCCTCGAGGCTGAGAGTCTGCGCTGGGCTTCCTCGAGGCTGGGAGTCTGTGCTGGGCTTCCTCGAGGCTGAGAGTCTGCACTGGGCTTCCTCAAGGCTGAGAGTCTGCGCTGGGCTTCCTCGAGGCTGAGAGTCTGCGCTGGGCTTCCTCGAGGCTGGGAGTCTGTGCTGGGCTTCCTCGAGGCTGGGAATCTGCGCTGGGCTTCCTTGAGGCTGGGAGTCTGCGCTGGGCTTCCTCGAGGCTGGGAGTCCGCGCTGGGCTTCCTCGAGGCTGGGAGTCCATTTTGGGCTTCCTCGAGGCTGGGAGTCTGTGCTGGGCTTCCTCGAGGCTGGGAATCTGCGCTGGGCTTCCTTGAGGCTGGGAGTCTGCGCTGGGCTTCCTCGAGGCTGAGAGTCTGCACTGAGCTTCCTCGAGGCTGGGAGTCCACTTTGGGCTTCCTCGAGGCTAAGAGTCTGCACTGGGCTTCCTCGAGGCCGAGAGTCTGCACTGGGCTTCCTCGAGGCTGGGAATCCACTCTGGGATTCCTCGAGGTTGGGAGTCCACTTTGGGCTTCCTTGAGGCTGGGAATCCATTCTGGGATTCCTCGAGGCTGGGAATCCACTCTGGGCTTTCTTGGGACTGGGGAGTCCACGCTGAGCTTCCTCGAGGCTGGGAGTCTGTGCTGAGTTTCCTCGAGACTGGGAGTCCGCACTGAGCTTCCTCGAGGCTGAGGGTCTGCGCTGGGCTTCCTCGAGGCTGAGAGTCCGCGCTCGGCTTCCTCAAGGCTGAGAGTCCACGGTGGGCTTCCTCGAGGCTTGGAGTCTGTGCTGTATTATGGTTGTAAAATAGTATTATGGTTGTAAAATAGTATTATGGTTGACATGGATATGGCTGGCCAAAGGGCCTATTCTTGTGCTGTACTGTTCTAAATCCACTAATCTGGTAAATCCTCCTTGACTGGCTTCCAACATCCTTCAACAGTTCAAGTGCAGCATGTCTAATTATACAATCTAATTATTTTAAACGTAATGAAGGTTTCTGCCTTTGCTACTCAAACTCCACACTTGTGCCTTGTAGATGGTGGACAGGCTTTGGGGAGTCAGGGGTGAGTCCAGCAGTATTCCTAGTGACTGCCTGTTCTTTTAGCTACTTATTTGTTATTATTTTAATTAATCTGCTCTGACATGTTAGAATTAGAATTAGGTTTATTGTCACATATACTCAAATTGAGTGATACATGAGTACAGTGAAAAGTGTACAAATTTGCCATTTCCTGTGCCGTCTTAGGTAAAAAGATACCTAGGTACAAAATCCTAGATATAAATTTAAAGAAATAATACTAAAGGTTCACATTACAGTCTTTCGAAAGCAGGGAGTCTGCACTGGGCTTCCTCGAGGCTGAGAGTCTGCACTGGGCTTCCTCGAGGCTGAGAGTCTGCACTGGGCTACCTCGAGGCTGAGAGTCCACATTGGGCTTCCTCGAGGTCGAGAGTCTGCACTGGGCTTCCTCGAGGCTGAGAGTCTGCACTGGGCTTCCTCGAGGCTGAGGGTCTGCGCTGGGCTTCCTCGAGGCTGAGAGTCCACATTGGGCTTCCTCGAGGTCGAGAGTCTGCACTGGGCTTCCTCGAGGCTGAGAGTCTGCACTGGGCTTCCTCGAGGCTGAGGGTCTGCGCTGGGCTTCCTCGAGGCTGGGACTCCACGCTGGGATTCCTCGTGGCTGGGAGTCTGTGCTGGGCTTCCTCAAGGCTACGAGTCCACATTGGGCTTCCTCGAGACCGGGAGTCTATACTGGGCTTCCTCGTGGCTGGAAGTCCACTCTGGGCTTCCTTGAGTCTGGGAGTCCGTGCTGATCTTCCTCGAGGCTGGGAGTCAACTCTTGGCTTCCTCGAGGCTGGGAGTCCACTTTGCGCTTCCTCGAGGCTGGGTGTCCACATTGGGCTTCCTCGAGGCTGGGAGTCCATTCTGGGCTTCCTCGAGGCTGGGAGTCCACGCTGGGCTTCTTCAAAGCCAAGAGTCTCTTGAGTGCATGCTGGCTCAACTCTCCACCACTGATGCCATCCAAGGAATGGAGATAAGTAGAGAGAAAAAGAAAAACAAACAAAAAGAGAATAAGGAAGAAAAGAAATTGACTTAGATGCCTATTCCACTGCCATCTTTAAGGTGTTGCTAATAGGTGTGAAAGAGAAATAGAGATGCAGAATGGGTGTAAATTGAGGTGTTAAGATTAAAATGCAATAAGGGGATGTGATGGCCTAGTGGTATTATTACTAGACAATTAATTCTGTTACCTAGGTCATGTTCTGGAGACCTGGGCTTGAAATCTGCTGTGGTGAATGGTGGAACTTTAATTCAATGAAAATCTGGAATTAAAAGTCTAATGAAGTTGATTGTCACAACAAAAACTCATCTGGTTCACTAACGTCCTTTAGGGAAGGAAATCTGCCATCCTTACCTGGTCTGGCCTACATGTGACTCTAGACCCACAGCAACATGGGTAAGCATGGGCAATGAATGCTGGCCTAGCCAGCCATGTCCCCATCCTGTGAATAGGTTTTTAAAAGCCCCAATGAGGAGAGGGATGGACCATGATTTGTTTGATCTCTTATCTGATTTCTCATATCCTCTTATTTAACCTCTTATCTCATAACTAAAGAACTGATAATTGAGGGTTAGGGTGTAGGTTTGCTCGCTGAGCTGTAGGTTTGATATCCAGATGTTTCATTACCTGGCTAGGGAACATCATCAGTGGTGACCTTCAAGTGAAGCGAAGCTGATGTCTCCTCCTTTCTATTTATAAGTTTGTCCTGGATGGGGTTCCTGGGGTTTGGAGTGATGTCATTTTCTGTTCATTTTCTGAGGGGTTGATAGATGGTATCTAGATCTATGTGTTTGTTTCAACGTATTCAAGAAGAACGGATACTCAAAAAATACAGTCCGCAGATTCCTCAAGAACAAACCACGACAAGCAGACAAAACACAGCCAGAAACCCTAACCACCTTACCATACATCAAAGAAGTTTCAGAAATGACAGCCAGACTACTAAAACCCCTCAGAATCCTAGTAGCACACAAACCCACCAACACTCTCAAACAAAAACTAACCAACTTAAAAGACCCAGTACAACCCATGGACAAAACCAACATCATCTACAAAATTCCACGCAAGGACTGCCACAAACACTACGTAGGACAAACAGGAAGAAAGTTAGCCACCAGGATACATAAACACCAGCTAGCCACAAAAAGACACGACCCTCTCTCCCTCATAGAGATGCAGAATGAATATAAATTGAGGTGTTAAGATTAAAATGCAATTAACCACCATTTCGACTGGGGCAACACATCGATCCTGGGACAGGCTAAGCAAAGACATGCCAGAGAATTCCCAGAGGCCTAGCACTCCAACCACAACGCCATAAACAAACACATAGATCTAGATACCATCTATCAATGCCTCAGAAAACGAACAGGAAATGACATCACCCCAAATCCCAGGAAGGTAAAAACAATGACTGCAGATGCTGGAAACCAGATTCTGGATTAGTGGTGCTGGAAGAGCACACAGCAGTTCAGGCAGCATCCAAGGAGATTCAAAATTGACGTTTCGGGCAAGAGCCCTTCATCAGGAATAAAGGCAGTGAGCCTGAAGCGTGGAGAGATAAGCTGGAGGAGGGTGGGGTGTGGGGAGAAAGTAGCATGGAGTACTATGGGTGAGTGGGGGAGGGGATGAAGGCGATAGGTCAGGGAGGAGAGGGTGGAGTGGAGAGGTGGAAAAGGAGATCTGTATATCCTTACTTCCTATGATCTGCTTGTACTGCTCGTAAATAAAGCTTTTCATCGTACCTGGTAAATGTGACAATAAATCAATCAATCAATCATTTGTTAATGGTGCAGGCTCGATGGGCTGAATGGCTTTTTCTGCTCCTATAGCAAAGGCAATAGTCTAGCAGTATCACCATTTGCCTGTTTATCCAGAGACTCAGGTACCTGTGTTCAAATCCCGCCATGGCAGGAATGGTGGCATTTGAATCCAATAAAAATCTGGAATTAAGAGTTTAATGATGACCATGAAGCCATTGTCAAAAAAACCTACTTGGTTCACTAATGCCCTTTTAGGGAAGGAAATCTGCCATCCTTACCTAGTTTGGCTTACACATCACTCCAGATCCATAGCAATGTGGTTGATTCTTAACTGTTCTCTGGGCAATTAGGGATTGACAATAATTACTGGCCCAGCTAGAGATGCATTTATGATTTTTTTAAAGATGTTCTCCTGGGGAAAGGAATGCTCAGTTCAAGGTGCAAGCATGGTTTGTGTAGTCTCTCTTGGTGAAGGGAATGTTCAACTCAAGAGATTTATTGATTGATCTGATTTATTATCAAGTGCATTTTATTACAAACTACAGTGAAAAGCGTTGTATAGTGTCACCACTCACCTGCACCATCTTAAAATACAGAAAAATAAATCAAAACATAGAATATAAAGGCAGAAAAAAAAAGAAATTATGTTCGACTTTACAGTCCATCCTGTTAAATGCTCAGCCATGGTGGCATCCCCTTGACGTTCAGGTGGAACAAGAATCGTGACTTCGTCGATCGACACTGCTGCCACTGTAAGTCCTCACTGGATCTCACCAATGCAGCCACCACTCATGCTGCCACATCCCGCACCAGCAGACTCTTGGCCCAAATCTGCCTCCACCACTGCCTCCATGAATCTGCGCTGGATGCAGATGCCACGAGGAACCCAAACTCAGCTTGACCCCTGGCATGGTGGCTCAGTGGTTAGCACTGTTGCCAAGGACTAGGGTTCAATTCCACCCTTGGGTTGCTGTCAGTGTGGGGCTTGCATGCTCTCCCCTGTATCTGTGCGGGTTGCTCTCCAGGTGCTCCAGTTTCCTCCCACAGTCTAATAACAGATGTGCAGACTGGGTGAATTGGCAATGATAAACTGCCCCATAGTGTCCAAAGATGAGCAGGTCAGAGTGGATTGGCCACGCTAAATTGCTGTTAGTTAAAAAGTGTGGCGCTGGAAAAGCACTGGGAGGAGGAGAATCAACATTTCAAGCATAAGCTCTTCATCAGGAATGTGATCAGTTGGGTGCGTAGCCTGGTGTTGAGGAAGGAGATATGGCTGTAGTAGTGGGTCTGCTTCAGGATGTAGCTGAAGACCTTAAGGGCAGAGGAGATGACCTAAGAGGTGAAGTGAGAGAGAGAGAGAGAGACTCACTGAGATTCTTATAGAAGGAGGAGGTGAACTTTTTCAAGGTGGGCATTCTTGGAAGACGCTTCCCAGTAAGGTTATAATCAACTAGGAGAAAGTGTGGACTGCAAATGCTGGAGATCAGTGTCAAAAAGTGTGGTGCTGGAAAAGCACAGCCAGTCCGGCAGCATCCGATGAGCAGGAGAGTTGATATTTTGAGCATAACCTCTTCACCAGGATTGCTAAATTGTCCCATCGTGTCCAAAGATGCGCAGGTCAGGGTGGATTGGGCATGCAAAATTGTCCCAGAGTGTCCAAAGAATGTGCAGGCTAGGTGGATTAGCCATGGGAAATGAGGGGTAATGTAGATGGGGCAGGGTCTCTCCTGAGGGCCGGTAAGCCGTGGGGAATGCCATGATGGATGGTGTTGTGGAAACCGGGGCTTAAACATGGCGGCGGGAGGATGAAAGACTACAACGCCCGGCATGCCCGCGGGAGGAGCGAGACCCGGATGTGGCGCTGGGTGCCCTCGCGAGATGACTGGGGGTGGAGGGAGGGAAGGCGCTGACGCAGCGCCTCATTTGCCGGACCCTCCCTATAGCGGCAATTGAAGCTCCATTCGGCAGTATATAAGCGCTCGCTGGAAGAGGACGGACGGCTTTCCCAAGCCCGCTCCAGGCAGCACCGCCAAAAATACAATATTAGTCGATTTTTATTTTTGTTTTAAAAAGAAAATCTTTTTCTTGACCAAAAAAAAAAAACAAACCACCTCATCCGGATATTTCATTTAAATTCTCCTCCGTATCCACATGGCGAGTTCGGCCAACTCAAACCCGGTGGTAAGATTTTTTTTGTGTGTTGAGCGTGGTTGTTTTTTTAATCCTCCGAAAATAAAAGAGACTTTAAGATGGGAACCATTATAATATATATATTTTTTAAAAAACATTTATACTTTTCATTAAAATCTGTTTTAACCACTACCCAGGGATGAAAACGATTTTTAAAAATTTCTACTTCCTTTTTTTTTCTTAGAAAAAAAAACAAAGGTGAAAAGTAGTGTTTTGTTTATTTTTCTTTGACCTGGGGAAATTTAAGCAAAATTCAGCAAAGCGAGAACTTGTTGGAATTTGAAAGTTGGGGGGTGGGTGGGGGGGGGGGTGGTTGAAGGAATTAAACAATTTTTATTTTAAAAAAACAAGATTTGACTCCTTATTTCCCCCAACGGCCTTTTTAAATAACTGGAGCTAAGCAAGCCATATCTTGAACAAACTGTGTGGGGGGTTTTTGTTTTGTTGAGAGCTGTGGCTGGAGTTTTACTTTTTACTGGTAGATGTAGGGAAAAAAAAACCCCACATTTTCCATCTGTCTCTCCAGACAATTTCTTTTGTCTTGATTAGCAATAACATTTTTTTTAAGTTGTGGTGCTTGCTAAAGTGGCTTGGGAAAGAAATGGAATGGGGAGGAAGATTCAATTGTTGGGTTGCACATCATAAAGAATGGTAATTTAATAAAAAAACTAAATTCATGAGGTGATTTTTTTTTGCCTGAAAATTACAATTCAGGAGGTACTTTAGCTGTATACATGGGTGGGTGTGTGTGGATCAAGTTTGAAGCCAAGAAAAGCACTAAGATTTTGATTTTTGGGTAGATCTCTGAATATTACAAACTTACTTCAGATTTCAAGTTTAATAATATAAACTTATTTGTGAACAATTTTTAAAAATAAAATTGAAACACCAACACACAATCCTCTAGAGAAACACAGGGTGATGGAGGCTGCACTGTTTGCTGATGAACCATTTTGTTTCCTGGCTGATTTTTTAAAAAGAATTCTGTTGCTGGTCTGAAGGTGAGGCATGAGATGCTTTCTTCCCCTTTCTCAGGGCCCTGAAGACATTTTACTCCTGTTTTTCACCCTCCTCTGCCTTTTGTGGTGAAAGTCTGGTAAATTGGTGTCTGCAGTCCCTCGTCTCTGCTCCGTAAGCTAATGTTTTGTGGTGGAGGATGGCCTGCTGTTTGTGCCTGCCTTCCGCCTCTCTCCTGTCTTTCCCCTCTCTGCTAGGCGGCCTCCTCTATTATAATCTCGGTTGCATGGTGGGGATGTGCTTGCCAGCTCTACGTCACGAGGTTGGGGGGGGACCCTCTGCGTATAAGAGGCCAGACTGGTGAGGGCTGTGCAAGCAAGTAGGGAGAGGGAGGCTTAACAGCAGCTGCAAGGCCCAAGGGTAAACAGCCTGCTGGCATGCGTTCCCTTGATCTGTTTATGTTGTGACTCATCTACCTTGACAAACCTTCCTTTGCCTTCTATCCTTATCCCTAATTGTCTTATTTTTTTCTTTATTTTTCTTGTGGGAGGCTGTGAGCGTTCCTTGAGCGGTGAGCTCTAGTGTTCAGTCTGTGAATGTGCACTCTAACCTGCAACAGCCCCTTTTTCAGCACAGCATTTTTCTTTGCATCTGTAATTCAACCAAGATGCATTAACAATATAAACCATTTTTTTCTAAAATGAAAATACTGATGAGAAACATTTGCTTCAGATTTTCAGCAATTCAACTTTTTAATTCCATTGGAATGTTGGTAACTCTAGCCAGAATGATACTTTCTCTAAATGTACAGAAATACTTAAGTGGGAGCTAGGGTTAAATTTGCATAGCACATGGTGGGCAACAAGGGCAGGCCCGTGGGATGAATTGGATAGCTTTTTCAAATTTCAGTTGGAGAATATTTAATTCTCAGTCTTAGTGAGGCGAATCATCTAACTACACAAATGTCTATGTAGCATTAAGGTAAATATAGTTGTCTTGTTTTAATTAGATATTTTACTGTTGCTCTTATTTTAAAATGTCATCTTTACATTAGTTTAAGCTCTTAGCATTTTCAGGAGACTTGTAATTAAAACAGTTCTTTGAAAATAGTCTGGCAGCATTTAAGAAAATTTCTCCAAGTATAACTGTTCCTGTAAGGAGGAGGAACACCAGTAGATCATTTAGTTTCTTTGCTTGTTTCTGCTATTTAATTAGGTCATGCTAGTTTGTACACTGTCTCCACTCATCAGACTTTACTCTTTGCCATTCTTGCTAGGCAAAATTTTAAATTGATGCAATGCTCCTGATATTTTGGAGGCTGGATTTTCGGTACCCTCTGATTTATGCTCTGATTTTTTTTGCTTTGACGTAGCAATCATTTTAAGACTATGCCCCTGTACTATGGACTTTTGAGCAAACAAAATGGCTTCTTTTCTACACTGTTTGCCTCAATTATTTCATTAATAGTTCTCAGCCATTGTAACAAGAGGTTACAAGCCAATGTTATGCAACTTATGATTCCCTGGGTATAGCAGATTAAGTTGTATCCCTTCTGAAACAAATTTTACGTTCAATGCCTATAATTGCATATGCTACTCCAAATAAGAAATGAGCAAATTCTGTAGAACAGATGCATTACTTCCTCACTTTTGAATTTCACTTACTTTTGCATAAAAGCTAACACTTAGTCATTTTTGTTGTACTTTCTAGACCTGACTATTGCCTACACACCTGGGTGTCTCATACTTTATACTAGGTAAACTTGATGCTGACTAAAACCCAACTACTTGTGTCGTCAACTACTTGTCTTAAACTTCAATCAGCAAGTCCATCACATCTGTGATTGCTGATTTGCATTGGCTCCCATTCAAACGTCTATGCACTCCTCTATCCCCGCAACTTGTTAGACTCCGACACTCCAACTCTGGCCTCTTGTGCCTTCCCAATTACAATTGCTTCACCACTTATGATTCTACTGTCTCTTTCCCCAAACTCTGGAATTCTCTCCCTATCTCTTTTCAGAGGCACTCAAGACTTGCTTCTGATCAGATTTTTGTCATCTGACCTAAAATGTTGTGATATGCTTCGTTTCATAATGCTCCTGTGAAGTACCTTGGGATATTGCAACTACTTTAAAGAAGTCATATAACTTGAAAATATTGTTAAAACCTAGTTTGTTTTCTGGGCACAAACTCCTAAGCAGTACTTATTCTGTCACCACTAACAACATTTTTGATTTGTCTTTCTCAAGTGGATGCTCTTTTTTCCATGTTAAATTTTTACATGATTTGGTTTTTTCCACTCCATCTGCCCTGTGTGCCTTGGAAATTTCCAATTCACATCTGCAATTTTGGAATCAGAAGTGTTATGTGGCCCATTGTGTCTGTGACTTAAGTTGCCACGAGGCAACAGTGCTCATCTGCTTTATCCAAATCCTTGCCTATGGTTTCCATCCAAATAATCATCTGATGCCTTCCTCAATTGAATTCCATTCCTTAACTTTTTCACTCAGCAAACTGTTTTTTGTTTCACTATTGTGCCTTTTGCAGATCATTCCCTCTAATGTTCTTTTTTGCTAGTGGTGACAGTTTCTCCCTATCTACTTTAGTGCACAAGATTTTGAAAACCTCTAAATGTCCCCTTCTCTCCAACCTTCTCCTAACCAAACTCCTTGTCTTTGGAACCAACCTTGTAAATCATTTCTGCACTCTCCAATTTGTTTACATCCTTCTTAAAGTGGCATCTGCAATACTGAGAAACTATAGCTCCTTGCAGCAGGAGACAGGAGTGGACGGGTGTTTCTCAATGGAGAACTGACCAGTGGTGTTCCACAGTGATTGTATTGGCACTATGGTTATTTGTGATATACATAAATGATTTGGAGGAAGGGATAGGTGCTCTGATGAGCAAGCTTGCCGATGACACTAAGATTGGTGGAGTAACAGATAGTGAAGGGGACTGTAAGAGAATACAGCATAATACAGTGTAGTTTGGCAGAGAAATGGCAGATGGAGTTCAAGCCTGACAAATGCAAGGTGATGCATTTTGTAAGATCCAATTCAAAAGTAAACAATATGGTAAATGGAAAAGCCTTGGTGAAACTGTACAGGGAGATCTGGGTGTTCAGGTCTATTGTACCTTGAAGGTGGTAATGGGCATTGATAGTGGTCAAGAAGGCATATGGCATGCTTTCCTTTATCAGATGGGATATTGAATGAGTTGGCAGGTCATGTTATAGTGGTAAAGGACTTTGGTTTGCCTCCATTTGGAATTTTGCATAGTTTTGCTGTCACATTACCCAAAGGATGTGGATGCTTTGGAGAGGGTGCATAGGAGATACACCAAGATGTTGCCTGGTATGGAGGACACTGTGAAGAGAGGTTCAGTAGATTAGGGTTATTTTCATTAGAAAGATGGAGGTTTGAGGGGACCTGATTTATGTCTCTAAAATCATGAGGTATAGACAGGGTGGATAGCAGGAAGCTTTTTCCCATAGTGGTGGACTTAATTACTAAGGGTCACAAGTTCAAGGTGAGGGAAAAGTTTAAGGGAGATCTGTGTGGAAAGTTCTTTATACAGAGGATGGTGGGTCCCTGGAATGTGTTGCTGGTAGAGGTGGGCATAATGTTTAAGGTGGTGCAGGGACCAGAGGGACACAGATCCTTAGAAAATAAGAGACAGGTTTAAATAGAGGATCTCGATCAGCGCAGGCTTGAAGGGCCTGTTCCTGTGCAGTAATTTTTTGTTCTTTGAAATCTTAAACTTTTGGAGCGGTTCCTCATTTTGAATTGCAGTGAAAGAGGGCACGCAGGCAATGTACAAGCAGAGAGATCTGATATTTGCATCTTAATCGAAACTTGCATCTCCTTTCTAACAGTTCTCTATCATCAATTTTAAATTTGTTCACTCCACTTACACCAAATAATGATCTTTTGATCTTTGCCTTTAAACTGTCAGTGTGTCCTCTCACTGTACCTGACAAAGGAGGGTCCCTCTGAAAGCTTGCAATTTCAAATAAACCTCTTGAACTATAACCTGGTGTCATGTGATTTTTAAACTCTGCTTCTAAACAAGATTATAGCTGATCTACCCCAGACTGCAAATTTCTCTTTCATGCCAGCTCAACATAGACATCAACTCTTGATGCTTCAAAAAAAAACTGGTTTCCCACCTCTTAAAAATGCTATCACAGACCCTGTCTTCACAACACTCTGGAATAGAGGATTCCCAGCATTCAGTAACCTGTGGGAGAAGAAATTCCTGCATGTCTGTTTAAATGTCTTCCCTTATTCTGTAACTTTGACATTTTCCACACTAGTCAAACCTAATCCTGTCATGCCTTTTCAAATTCTGTTTCAATAATCTCATTCTTCTAAACTCAAATTAATAAAAGTATCTAACCTGTTCAGCTATTTATTACCTCAAAAGGTGATGGATTATCTGTGCAAGCTCTAGTTTCAATAGACTACAGCAGTAAGTGCTTGACAACAGAAGTCTGTCTGCAGACTGGTTGTAGTATGATAATATATCCCAGTTGTTTGTTCTGCTGGTGTTCAGATCCAATCTGTAGAGGCCTGGGTTTGAGCATCACGAGGGTTGAGCTGGTTCCACTTTAGGGCTCATGTGGTGCAATGGTCATGTCCCAACCTACGGGTCCAAAGATCCTGGTTCAGCCTTACCTGTTCTGGGTATGTCATAACATGCCTGAGCAGGTTCATTTTAGAATAGCTACAGAGTATTTGTTGTCAGCTTAGTCCTGTACAATAGTGAGACAGGGTCTATTATCAGTGAAATGAACTCAAATATTTCACAAGCAATTTTTTGCGTTCTCTGGATTCAGTGGGAGGAACATGGAACAGGCAGTAGTGTCCTGCTGGAAGCTAGCTTTATAAGCATTCTGGCATAATCCCTGCACAATCACCTAATGAACTGGACGCAATATCTGGTTGACTACAAACTTCGACACTCTCTGGCTCTTTTTTTCTCAACACTTAAATGGGCAAGGTCCAAGAGGAGAAAAAAAAGCTACCAAGACAATGAAGCTCTCGTTGAAGTGTGGTAGAAATGACAATGCCAGGAGGAGCTTGCTACGAATTGGTTAAAATAATAACTTATTCACCAAGCTACACTGAAAATGTGAAAGTGCCAATTGTTTCTGTGCCAGTAATTGAGACTGCAGAATGGAATGTTGCCTCCCTGGTGTTACTGCAGGGCATTTGTTTACATGAAGGTGAAGAACCAGAGTGGTGCTTGGCATCTCAGTGGTATCAATGATATAGGAAAAAAAGTCCTGGAGAAAGTAGATTTTGGGTCCCATTCAAGATCTGTACGGTAGCAATCTCAGGATTACTCCCAACATCAAGTGCTATTGAATATAGATTTGACTTTGAACATGTGACTGAACTAATGGTGCAAGATTGGACATCTTTAGGTTGGATTGCTGGGACCTAGGACCATTCTGGGGTAGGTGTGACCAGTCATAGAGATGTACAGCACAGAAACAGACCCTTCGGTCTAACTCAGAGAAAGTGAGGACTGCAGATGCTGGAGATCAGAGCTTAAAAATGTGTTGCTGGAAAAGTGCAGCAGGTCAGGCAGCATCAAAGGAACAGGAGAATTGACATTTCGGGCATAAGCCCTTCAGGAATCCTGAAGAAGGGCTTATACCCGAAACGTCGATTCTCTTGTTCCTTTGATGCTGCCTGACCTGCTGTGCTTTTCCAGCAACACATTTTTAACCTTCGGTCTAACTCGCCCATGTCGACCGGATATTCCAACCTAATCTAGTCCCACTTGCCAGCACCCGGCAATTATCCCCCCCCCCCTCCCAAAACCCTTCCTATTCATATACCCATCCAGATACCTTTTAAATGTTGCCCGAGGAGGACTAGTTGTATCGCAACAGCACTAGGATTAATATTCTCTGAGGAAATCTGCTAGTGCTTTTTAAGGGGATTTAAGATCGCTTGTCAGGGTTTGGTAACTTGGGAAGTTCAGAAGAAAATCAAAGCTGGTAATGGGAAGTGCCAAATATAACCAGGATCAAATTACAGAGTAATATGAAAAAGGCAGAATTAAGTGTTCTTTTTGAATGCATGCAGAATTTGTAACAAGTTAGGTTAATTGATGGTGCTGGTAGAAGTATAATTTAATTGATATGATTGAGACATGGCTGCAGGGTGACTAAATCTGAGAACTGAACTCTGAAGAATATTTAGGAAGGAAAAGCAGGCTGATTATAAGAGGTGGGATCAGTACATTTGTAAGGATCGTTGACCAGAAGAAAAG
Organism: Chiloscyllium punctatum; assembly: GCF_047496795.1. Lineage (NCBI taxonomy): Eukaryota > Metazoa > Chordata > Chondrichthyes > Orectolobiformes > Hemiscylliidae > Chiloscyllium > Chiloscyllium punctatum. Next base: position 13,826,469 of record NC_092742.1, read on the forward strand.
GGTGTTGAGTTTGTTTGGATGAAGCTAAGGTGAAATAATGTCTGACAAACCTGATTTTTAAAGGATGTTGCTAGAAGTGTTGATAAGGAGGAATCAGTTGATATGTTTGGATTTTCAGAAGGCTCTTGATTCACTTCTCACTGGAGATTAGTAAACAAAACTAAAGAATTGTGGTTAATACACTAACATGGAATGTGAATTAGTTACCATCCAAAAAAACCCAGGAGGAATAGATGGGTCATTCTTGGGCTGTGACCATGTGTACTGCAAGGATTAGTGCTCAGGCCCTAATCTTTCCACTATCTACATTTCAATGAGGACAAATTGAATTATTTCAGTTCTTAGATGGTACCAAATTTGATGGGAATGAGTGTTCAGGAAGATGCAAAGAGTCCATTTGGATAGACTGAATATGTGGGCAGGTGTGTGGCAGATGGATTACACAGTGGATCGGTGAGGTTTAGTTGGAGGAACGAAAGCATGATATTTTTTCAGTTGTCTAAATAAATTGTTGATTAGATTAGATTAAATTAATTCCCTACATTGTGGAAACAGGCCCTTTGGTGCAACAAGTCCACACCGACCCTCTGAAGAGTAACCCACCCAGTCCCATTTCCCTCTGACTGTTGCACCTAACACGATGGGCAATTTAGCATGGCCAATTCACCTGACTGCACATCTTTGGACTGTGGGAGGAAACCGGAGCATCCGGAGGAAACCCGCAGACACAAGAGAATTTGTAAACTCCACACAGAAAGTTGCCTGAGGCTGGAATTGAATCTGGGACCCTGGTGCTGTTGATGTACAAATTGGTTGCGATGTCCTCCATAAGTAGCTGAAAGCAAGCAAGCTGGTTTAGTGAGCGATTTGGAAAACAAATGGTATGTTAGTCTTTATCGCAAAAGAATTTGAGCATAGGAGTAAAGACATCTTAGTTTCAGTTGCATATCAAGTTGATATACACCAGAGAACAGAAAACAATGATTAGACTGCTCTTGGAGTATTTTGCCATTCTGTTCCTCTTGCTTTTGAAAAACTTATTTCTATAACAACATAAAAGACATATTATGGCACATATGAATCAAGATTAGAGTGATGCTGGAAAAGCCCAGCAGATCAGGCAGCCTCCAAGGAGCAGGAAAAATCGACGTTTCCTGATGAAGGGCTTTTGCCCGAAATGTTGATATTCCTGCTCCTTGGATGCTGCCTGACCTGCTGTGCTTTTCCAGCACCGCTCTAATCTTGACTCTGATTTCCAACATCTGTAGTTCTCACTTTCGCCTATGGCACATACGAGGCAAGTGGGAGTTGAATTTGGATCTTCTAGCCCAGAGGTAGGGATTCTACCACTACCATAATCTCTCACTTAAGGAAAGATAGATTTGTTGTGCAGGAAGTACAGCAGACGTTCATTAGACTGATTCCTGGGATTGTGGACTGTCCTGTATTCTTTTGAGTTTAGAAGAATGAGAGGCAATCTCTTAAAAACTCAGTCCCTTTAAGAATTTTGTTAGAGTAGATGCAGAAAGGAGGTTTCCCTTGGCTGTGAGTTGTAGAGCCAGGGGCCACAGTCTCAATTTAGGCCTTTGCTTTAGACATGTTGAGTAAGTGGAAAAGTGTGTGACATGATGTATAATGTGACGTTATTTACTATGGTAACAAAAACAGGAAGGCAGATTATTATCGGAATAGCGATCGATTGTGAAAATGGTCAATGCAAGAGGTCTGGATGTTCTTGTGCATCAGTCACTGAAAGCAAGATGCAGATGTGGCAGAAGGCCAAGTGGTATGTTAGCCTTGGTATGAGGATTCTAATATAAGAGCAGGGATGTCTTTGTGCAATGAAACGGGATATTTTTTCATTGACTCATGGGATGTGGGTATTGCTGGCTGGCCCACATTGATATTGCCTGGTCCTAGCTGTCCTTGAACTGAGTGGCTTGCTAGGCATTTCAGAGGTCAGTTGAGAGTCAGCCACATTGCTGTGGGCCTGGAGTCGCATATAGGCCAGACCAGGTGAGGGTGGTTTATGTACTTCCCTAACGGGTCAGCAAAGGTCATCAGTAGATTTTGAATTCCAGACTTTTTGTTTTGTTTTGAATTGAATTCATGGTGGAATTTGAACTCAGGATCCCAGAACTTTAGCAGAGAGTCTATATTAATAGGCTAGCGCTAATAGCACTAGATCATTAATGAAGGTATGAGACCATACCTCAACTATTGAGCTGCTTTAGTTGCCATTATCTGAGGAAGGATATTCTGGCTCTGCACAAATACCAGGCTGATTCTTGGAATGGCAGGATTGATGTATGAAGAGAGACTGGAATTTAGAAAATGAGGTGCTATCTCGCAGACACTTACAAAATTCTAACCGAACAAGACATCTAAAAGCAGGAAGGATATTCCTGGTGACTAAGGATTCCCGAAATAGGTCATAGTCTAAGATAGGATTGAGTGGAGAAATTTCCACACCCCAAACAAGGAGCATCTGAAATTCTCTACCACAATGTGGTTAAGGCCAAAATATTGTACATTTTTATTGGGGTTCTTGGGGGTAAATTGTTTCCAAAGCCTGGTGAGAAAGTGGGAACAGGTTACTACTGAGTACCTTCGATCAGCCCTGATCGTTTTGAATGGTTGAGCAAGCTTGAAAGCTGAATGGTCTATTCCTTGTATTTTCCTGTTTCTAAGATGAGAAACCTCTTCACTCAGAGCATGGTTAATGCTTGGAATTCTCACCTCAGAAGGCTATGCAAGTTTTAATTACGAATACAATCAGGAATGTGGGAATAGTGCTGGCATAAATCATTGAGGTGCATGAACAGCCATGATCCAAAATGGCACAGCAGCCTCGAGTGGTTGAATGGCTGACTACTGCACTTATGTTCCTATATGTTGAATCCAAATACCTTAATCCTGAGGCAAAGCACTGGCAGAATAGGAAATTAAAAGAAGCACATCCTGAACTGCAGATCTCTATCTTATGAGATAGCTTGTCCCATGAATCTAAAGGTCTGTGGGTTGAGAATCAGCATTTCAGTCACGTGAAACCTGTGACTGAGTAGATCTCATCCTCAAATTGAGGGACATTTGACCAGCTGTGTGAACTCATCAACTGTGGGGAAAACAGCAATCCTGCATTTACATAGACCTCTGGCCCTGCTGGATGGAGGGTCAGTGACTCTGGATACACATGATGCAAAGCTTATTACGTTGTGGAAAAATAAGGGAACCAGCTACCAAGATATTTCCTGTTGAGCAATGCTGGAAATTGTATTAGCCCATGTTGCTCTTATGTCAGATTGCAATCTTGGCTGAACACATTTATCCTGAATCCCATTATGTTTCAGAACTGGCAGATCCATAATCAACATGATTTTCTAAATCTGAAAGTGGCAAAAGAAATCCTGAGAGCTGAGGAGATCATTAACCTCATCAAAGTTTCAGTCATGGGAGCAAAGATGGTTTGTTTTAAAGTGAAGAAAATTGGCTGTCAACCAGAACTACTCGATGCGGTCTCCTGTAATCTGTGACCACATTATTCAAAAAGCTTTAGTATGCTTTCTGCTGTGTGTAATCAAGAAATTAGGGAAACAAACTTTTGGATTAGGAATAGCTAGATTGGCTAAAAATCAGCTGAAATGTTGGCAAGAATAATTCTTCAAAGGGCAGGTTGCAAGAAATGGTACATTCAAGAATATTTCAGAATTGGCATTCGTAATACTCTGATTGCCTCTCAGAAGATGTTTCTTATCATTGAAGGAAAACATTTTAGCAGTCAGAAATGGAGGTAAACAGATAATCAGATTGGTTTTCTTAACACGCTCTTCTGGCACAGGCCTCCATGTTGATGTTCCTGAGCTGTCAAGCTGGAGTCATGTACCTCCATATCAAGTTTCTCCTACTTTCACATCAAGACGAGTGTGGTAGGAGTTAGTAAAAGGCACTCAGCAAGAAATAAACTGAAAGGTTGCCTCAAGGCAAAGCAAATGAAGAAGTGGGGTTACTTGGATATATTTCCATTTTCTCTACACTATTTGGGCTCAGCAGTCAGCACTGCTACCTCATAGCGCCAGGGACCCAAATTCGAATCAGCCCTCTGGCAACTGACTGCACATTCTCTCCCTGCCTGCATGGGCTTCCTCCAGGTGTTCTGGTTTCCTCCTACAGTCCACACATGGGCTGTTTACGTGGATTAGTCAGGTGAAACTGCTCATAATGTCCACAGCTGTGCAGGTTAGGTGAATTAACTGTGAGAAATGTAGGGCTACTTCTGTGCCAAACAGCATAAAGCAAGTGATAGGCAGAGCTAAGCGATCCCACAACCAGTGGATCAGATCGAAGCTCTGCAGTCCTTCCACATCCAGTCGTGAATGGTGGTGGACAATTAAAACAACTCACTGGAGGAGGAGGCTCCACAATTATCCCCATCCTCAATGATGGAGGAGCCCAGCACATCAGTGCAAAAGATAAGGATGATACATTCGTAGCAATCTTCAGTCAGAAGTGCCCAACGGATGATCCATCTCGGGCTCCTCCAGTGGTCCCCGGCATCACAGATACCAGTCTCTAGCCAATTTGATTCACTCCACGTGATATCAAGAAACAGCTGGATGCTGCAAAGGCAATGGGCCCTGATAACATTCCGGCAGTAGTACTGAAGATGTGTGCTGCAGAACTTGCTGCTCCCCTAACCAAGCTTTTCTGGTACAGTTATAACGCTGGCATCTACCCGACAATGTGGAAATTTGCCCAGCTATGTTCTGTACACAAAAAGCAGGACAAATCTAATCCGGCCAATTACTGCCCAATCAGTAAAGTGATGGAAGGGGTCATCAACAATGCTATCCAACAGCATCTGCTCAGAAACAGCCTGCTCAACCGCACCCAGTTTAGTTAGCTCCTGATCTCATTACAGCCTCGGTTCAAACATGGACAAAAGAGCAGAATTCCAAGGGGAGGGGAGAGTGACAGCCCTTGATATCAAGGCCGCACTTGACCGAGTATGGCATCAAGGAGCCCTGGCAAAACTATAATCAATGGGTATCAAGGGGCAAACACTCTGCTGGTTGGAGTCATGCCTGACACAAAGGAAGATGGTTGTGGTTGTGGAGGATCAGTCATCTCAGCTCCAGGATATCGCTGCAGAAGCTCCTCAGGGTAGTGTCCTGGGGCCAACAGTCTTCAGCTGCTTCATCAATGACCTATTCTCTGTCATAAGGTCAGAAGTTAGGATGTTCGTCGATGATTGCACAGTGGTCAGCACCATTGGCGACTCCTTGGACACTGAAGCAGTCCGTGCTCAAATGCAACAAGTTTTGGACAGTATCCAGGCTTGGGCCTACAAGTGGCAAGTAACATTTGCGCCACACAAATGCCAGACAATGGCCATCACCAATAAGAGACACTCTAACCACTGCCCCATGACATCTAACAGTATTCCAATCATTGAAGCCCCCACTATCAACATCCTTGGGAGTTACCATTGACCAGACACTCAACTGGACTCACCACATAAACACAGTGGCTACAAGAACAGGTCAGAGACTGGGGATACTGCAGCGAGTAACTCACCTCCTGACACCCCAAAGTCCATCTACAAGATACAAGTCAGTGTGATGAAATACTCTCCACTTGTCTGGATAGATGCAGCTTCAACAACACTCAAGAAGCTTGACACTATCCAGAACAAAGCAACCTGCTTAGTTGGCACATCTACAGACATTCACTCCGTCCACCACTGGCACTCAGTAGCAGAAGTGTGTACTATTTACAAGGTGAACTGCAGAAATTCACTAAAGATCCTTAGCACCATCCAAACCCACACTCACTTCTACCGAGAAGAACGAAGACAGCAGGTACTTGGGAACACCATCACCTGAAAGTTCCCCTCCAAGTCACTCACTACCCTGAGTTGGAAATATACCACTGTCCTTCACTGTCGGTGGGTCAAAACCCTGGAATTCACTCCCAGTTGCATTGCAGGTCAACCCACAGCAAGTGGACTGCAGTGATTCAAGAAGGCAGCTCACCACCACCTTCTCAAAGGTAAATAGGGATGGCTATCAATGCTGCCTAGCCATTGATGACCAAGTCCCACAAATGAATTTTTTAAAATTTGAAAGTTAACCATGGGAAATGTAGGTTATAGGGTAAGGAGTGGATGTTCTTTAGAGTGTCAGTGTGAACCCGATGAACCGAATGGCCTGCTTCCACCCTGTCGGGACTCTATGATTCTAATTTTCATTTGAATTATACAATTAGAAATAAATTTTCAAGACTTTTAAAAAAATAAATTATCTATCTTTGAGTTGAAAATGAATGTCGTCAATGCAAACAAAAAAATGATTTAATTCTTAAAGCTATGATTTCATGGACTCTATGTAAGTACTAGTATTACATCATCCAACTCGAGAGAGAGATTGGAGAAGAATACAGTTGTTAGAAATATCAAATTAAAATAGAAAATACTAGAAATAGAATTTTTCAAATCTGACTGAGAAAAATGATTGCTTTTTTTGGTCTTTGGATGCTATCAGACCCAGAGCTAAAGTTTTCCAACATTTTCTGAATGTGCAGTCTTGCTGTGGCAACAGAAGTAGCAATTTGATTATTTATCTATGTACTAAGAATAATCACAAGCCTGGGCAGACTGATATGCAGAGTAATTGTATTTTTAACCTCTTCTCTGCACTCTGCAGTAGTTTCACTTAATTTGGAACTTTTGGAATGAAATTGAAGGCGTAAGATTTATAATTTGTAATCACAAGTTTTTTGCTAGAATTTACAGAGATGAGTGTAGATGCAGAATAATTTTGGTTTGTTAAACATTTTTCTTTAAAAACTTGTGATCATCACAGAATCAAAATAGGAACAGAAATTGGTGGAGAAACTCAGCAGGTTTGGCGGCATCTGTGGGGAGAAAGCAGTTAATGTTTCGAGGCCAGTGATTCTTCATCAGAACTAAATGAAGTCTAGAAAAGCTAGAAAAATGTGGGAATTGATAAGTGGAGATGGAGCCCAAAGAGGGTGGGAGAGATATGAAAGAGATAGGCAGACAAGGGCTAATAGTAAACCAGCGAGAAGCTGAGTAAGTGATAATGAGAGCTGAGAGTAGATCAGACTTGCGAAAGCATGTTATGTGATAAAAGGCTTGAGAGAGGGTGAGAATGGTTTGGTTATATTGAAAGCAACCCATGTCATGAAAGAACCAGGGTGTGGGGAAGGGTAAAAACATGGAAAGGTGTAATCAGGCTTTAAAATTATTGAGTCCCAATTTTAAGTCCTAGAGGCTGCAGAATCACCAAGTGGAAAATGAGATGTTGTTCCTAGAGCTTGTGTCGAGCTCTCTGAGCACTGCAGCAGGCTTGAGAGAGGAATATTGGCATAGGAACACTGTGCTGTATTGAAGTGATAGGTGTCTGGAAGCTTTGTCATTTTTATAAGCAAAACATGGATGTTCTGCAAAGCAGTTACCCAGTCTGCGTTTTGTTTCTGCAGTGAAGAGGAGACCACATGGTGAGCAGCAAATACAGTAAACCAAATTGGATGAAGTGCAAGTAAATTACTGCGACATGTGAAAAATGTCTGGGGCATGGGATAGTGAGGAGAATGGAAGAGAATGAGCAAGTCTAACACCTTTTGTCATTGCATGAGAAGGTGCTGTGCCCTTCACCACCTATACACAGTAATGGCAGTGTGCATTCTGTAAGATTTACAAGTATTTCAGTAACTCGCCAAGGCTCCTTCCACAGCACCTTCTAAACCTGCAGCCTTTGCCACCTAGAAATAGCAGAGGCATGTCAACACTGCCACCTGCAAATTCCCCTCTAAGCCCCACACAGTCCTGACTTGCAACTATATTGCTGTTCCTTCATTATTGTTGGGTCACAATCCTGGAACTCCCTAAGATCACACCCGAGGACTGGAGCAGCATCACCTTCTCCAACCAATTTCTAAGAAGTTTTATTTTTAAGAAAAGGAATAAATAAACTGCACTTTGTACTAAACATGGGTGAAATCTAAGCCATCTTCTTGTTCTTGAAAAGCTATACCACTAATCTCGATGCTCAAAATCTCTGCCAATGAGCTTAGATGAAATTCAGAAGACCATAACTTTAATATACTGATTTCTGTGGCCAGTAGGTTATCCTATGAAAAGAGTTTGAGTAAACTAGGCGCTTAGTCAATAGAGTCAAAACAGAATGCTGGAGCAACTCAGCAGGCTTGGCAGTATCTGTGAAGAAAGAAAGAGTTAATATTTCAAATCCAGTATAATTTCTTGATGACTCTGGAACTATTCACATAACTAGATTCAGTGTGTTAATAATCTATATCGTGTAGATGGATGAGTTGTGAGATCTTCGAAACTTAGAAAATGTTTAAGGGAGATTGATTGGCTGACTGTGAAAAGTACATTTCCCCTTTCTAAGTTCTTAAAAACAAAAGGGTTCAGTCTCAATAAGGCGTCAGCAATTTAGGACCAAAGAGAAAGGGTTGCTTTGTTGTAAATCTTCAACATTCTGTACAAAAGAGGACATGGACGCTCAGTTGATTATCATCAAGTCCGATTTAATAAGGAACTGTGCATAATGCTTTTTTTAGAGATTCAGGTTGTTCCAAAGCACTTCACATTGTGTAGACATTGTAAGAAACTGCAGTTTCGTATAGTCCAGGTTATTACATTCAAATCTCTGAATTCCTCTTCAGGATGGTTACCTTGGAGAAAGACCGTTTATAAACCAGGCTTGTATTCCATTGAACGTGCGAAGTTAAAGAATGATTTAAGTGAAGTATTTCAGATTATTAACCTGTTGGATGGGGAGCATGGAAACAGTTTCGTCTGGTGGAAGGGCTTTAGAACAAAGAAACAACTTTTTTTTAACTACATGGCCTAGACTATTTGAATATGATGTTGGGAGATGGTACAATGCAGAAATGTTCCTGGAAATCTGGAGTGCTCATCCCAAAAAAAGCTGTTAGGACTGAAAGAAAATTTCAAAAATCCCTCAGATCAGTAATTTTTTCTTAAGGCTATCAAGAGATCAGTGGATCAAATCCAAGCTCTGCAGTCCTGCCCATCCAGTCGTGAATGGTATTGAACAGTTGCCCAGCAGATGATTCATCTCAGCCTGCTCCAGTGTTTCACAATACCAGTCTTCAGACAATTCAGTTCACTCCATGTGCTATCGTGAAACAGGTGAAGGCACTGGATATTGCTAAGGCTATGGGCCCTGGCAACATTTTGGCAATAGTACTGAAGACATGTGTCCAGAAACTCCAACGTCCCTAGCCAAGTTCTTTGCACCATGTGGAAAATTGCCCAGGTACGTCCTGTACACAGAAAGGACAAATCCAACCTAGCCAAATGCTGTTCCGTCAGTCTACTCTCAATCATCAGCAAAGTGATATAAGATGTCATAAACAAGCAGCACCCAGTGACACCCAGTTTGGATTCTGCCAGGACCACTCAGCTCCTAATCTCATTACAGACTTGGTTCAAATACGGATGAAAGAGCTGAATTCCAAAGTGAAAGCTCTTGACGTCAAGGCCACATTTGGCTGAGTGTGGCATCAAGGTTCCCCAGCAAAGTGGGAATCAATGGGTATCAGGGGCAAACTGTCTGCTGGTTGGAGTCATATCTGGCACGTAACAAGCTGGTTATGGTTGTTGGAGGTCAGTAATCTCAGATCACCTTTTATGAGAACATCACCTCTGCTTTTGAGCATATATGTGACCACTAACTAGGGAGAGTTAGTGCTTTTATTATGAATTATTTATTATTATTGTTTGAGATGGAGCGATATTAAAAAAAAATTAAAAATTTGAAGTTGAGATTCCTGTAACCTTTGTCATTTGGAACTTAAAACTGTGTAATGTTTGGCTTTTTTGTAATGCAACAAATTACCTTGAGTTAGTGCATTTGAATTTGAACTGACTCTGACCAGGCTTTCATATATTGTGCTCACTAAACCTGCAACTTCAGTCTCCTGTTTAGAATGAGAGGGGAAGGATTTAAAAGGTAACCAAGGGGAAACTTTTCACACAGAGGGTGGTGCTTGTATAGAATGAGCTGCTAGAGGAAGTGGTGGAGACTGATACAATTACAACATTTAAAAGGCATTTGGATGGATATATAAGTAGGAAGGAATAGGCAAATGGGACTAGATTAGTTTATGATATCAGGTCGGCGTGGACAAGTTGGACCGAAGGGTCTGTTTTCATGCTGTACATGTCTATGACTGGAGGAAACAACTGGCTGGCAAATGCATAGACAGAGATAGCATCTAACTAAGTTCCTTTCCCAGTCTACACCATGTTTAATGTGTCAGCTAGCTACTTGTCTGGGCTTGTGTGTTTATGTCTTGCCATTGCACTGATTGAATTAGTGACACCTGAACATTGGAACAGTAATCAGATCAGCTGTTGCCATAATTGTAGGTGTTTTTGATGTTAAGTTTGGTTGGCTGTTCTGTAGCTAGAAGCTATTTGGATGTGGGAATAAATGACTAACTTCAATTTTCTTATTACTGTTATTCAAGTCAGTGGCATATGAAAGGAGAGAACATAATGTTATTTTTTTACAACACACTGTAAATTTAAATGTGTTTTATAATCTATTTCATTAGGGTTGTATTTTGATATCAAATATTATGAATGTTACATATCCATAGCTGTCTCTCCTTCATTGGCTAGCATGACAGTACATAGCTTCAAATTGTAGGGTGATAGATATAGGACAGATGTCAGAGGTAGTTCCTTTACTCAAGTGAGTAGTAGGGATGTGGAACGCATTGCCTGCAACAGTAGCAGACCTGCCAACTTTAAGAGCATTTAAATGCTCATTGGATAGGCATATGGATGAGAATGGAATTGCATAGGTTAGATGGGCTTCAGATTAATGTCACAGGTCGGCGCAACATCGAGGGCCGAAGGGCCAGTACTGCGCTGGAATGTTCTATGTTCATTACAATACTTTGATTGTGGAACTTGCATCTTCACCCATCTGAAGATTTACATCATTTTCATCCTTGCAGTGTTCGTTTCCCAAGGTGCTCTTATCTCAGCAAATTGAAATGATGAAAAGAACTTGCACTTAATAGCATCTTTCACCATCTCCAATAATAAAAGACTTCAAATTCTAGTCATAGTTGTTTTGTAGGAAGGCAGGATAAACAGCTTGCACACAGCAAAGTTCTACAAACCACAGTTGATGAAACTGTCAGATCATCAGGTTTAGTAATGTTTGAGAAATGTTATCAACCACACTGGGAGGACTCCCCACTCCTTTTTAAATGGAGTTTTGTCAAAAAGACAATTGAAATTTTTGAGATCCACCCCCTTCAGGCTTTGCTTTGGCTTTGTCTGAATCCAGCTATCTCCTTCTCAATATTCAAACCATCTGTTGTCCTCAAGCCAAATTTATATTTATATAAAAATTATGCAGGTAAAAGTAGATTACAAAACTTAAACTTTGTGTGTATCTCTCACTATAATGCCACTTTCCTCTACATCTAAAGCAAAATATTCTGAAACCGATAAACTGAAATTGTTGGAAATACTCAGTAGGTCTGGCACCGACTGTGAAGAGTGAGATAAAGTTAACATTTCAGATCAAAGACTTTTCTTCTGAATCTCTTCCAATGTAGCACTCAACCTTGAAAATGTGGTGTAGTTTCACCAGCTGCTGCTTAATCATTAAAGCCCGGAGCTAGCTCATGACACGTCTTGCACATGTACTTTCCCAGGACACGCCAAGTATCCACAAGTTTCCAGCCAGGAGCCGTGTCCAATAGTTATAGCTGTTTTAAGGTTCAGGCAGACTAAGGATAGCATGCTGACACCTATACACTGAAACGCAAAGTGTTCATTGCCCAGTTGTAATGCCCCATGTCAGGATTAATGTAGATTAAATGCATGCTATTACAGATGATAGTGCACAGTTACATTCTAATTGCAGTGCAGTTACCTTGCAGTAAATATAGCCAACATATAAATGAAGCCAACTAAACTACTATAAATATGAACTTCACCTGTTTAAAAAGCATTTCAGAGCACAAAAGGAAAAAATTGTGGATATGAAGATATCAAAACAAAACAAAGGAGCGGAGTTAATGCTTTGGGTCCATGACTTTGCACAAATCCAGGATTGTCAAGCTGAAACATGAGCAATGTTTCTTCTTCATGAATACTGTCAGAGCTATTGAGTAGCATTTTGTTTATTTTAGGTAAAATTTCTTAAAACACCCTCCAATTTATTTTTGCCTCACCCAAAATAGTTGTTGACAGTGAAAATGTGGTGAGAATTAAAACATAGGACTCACAATGTCAAGAAAAGTTCCCAATTTTCCCAATAAACTTTAAGCTGTAACTTCAGAATCTTGTTATTGAACAGTGAATACTTATTTCTGTGTATTTGTTAGCCTGGTTAACAGTTCAGATTCTCTTCTTCCCTGAGACACTGAACAATGTCTCTACTGATGTCTATTCTCCAGCTGCTGCAGCTCACCAACTGCCTTCCCCAGCTTTCTTCACCAACTCTGTCTCCACCACAAAGTGGCCCCCACCAGCTCGCTGGAAACCATTCGGCATGCAAATCAACATAGACAAGCTACCAGGCTCACGATATACTATCCAACTTCACCATACCATCACGTCTGCTCTTCTACCAACTCATGCATTGAAATAGGATGCATCTTGGCTTGATGAATACTTGCTCACTTTCTTGCTTATTTGGGCTGCCACACTTTGTGGCCTGCATTAATTTTTAGCCTAGAAGAATAGGCAAGCACCTTATCACAGTGAGGAGCACAGAACAGTCAAAAAGGTGGACATGCCACTGTAGGGCATCTGTCTATGTCAGTACCTACAGCATCTGCCAGCAGCTTATGTGGCGAATGCTGCATGACCTTCACCCAAATGACTATGACTGCAAGTCAAAATGAAGCAGTCTGTAGTGAGGTCAAGGGGGACTATGGTTAGTCAGGGGCTGTTGCCAGAGTCAAGAAAGAGGTCCCTGTTACAGTCAAACAAGAGGTTTGTCTGATTCCAGTCTGAGGGTTGGATCATGTTAGTGAGGCGCTTGATCCTAGTAGAGTCTCGGGATTGGTCCACAGTCTGTCCTGCAGATCAAATGCAACCAGACCAGGGATTACAGGTGTGTCAGTTGAGGTACTGTGGAGACATCAGTATTGGTAGCTAAGATGGAAATTCTTTTCCTGCAGTGGGACAAATGAAGAGATTGAGCTTGATGAAAGAAGTTGAAAGAGCTGTTAGTGTGAGGCAGCTTGGATAGACTGTCTTTACTGTTTTTCATTGATTTTGGTTGTCCATCAAAGTTTTGTCAAGATATTAAGTTGGTTAGCATGGTCATTGTTTTAGCCACTTGCAGTAGTGACTTTCTTACTGGATTGGATTGCCAGATTGAGTTCTGCACCAAGTTTCATTGATGGAAAGCTAAGTGTTTTTATAAATATTTTTTAGATGTTTTCTAATATCAACCTGTTCAGAAATGTTAGTTAAACACCTCTGGATTGGGTATGTGTTGACCCCGGGCCTCCTGGCTCAGAAGAAGTAGGAATTCTGCCTTTGCACCATGAGATCTTAGGCTCTGTATTTGCCAAACCTTTGGGAAGGTGAGTTGATGCACTTAACACACTGCAAACTGGAGAAAATGCTTTTACTTGGTAGATATAGAGATGATTGCACTAATTTGATTTCAACATTATTTGCATTTCTATTTTGGATTGGATAAGAATGGTTATTACACAACCCACAGCCTATTTGTTCCATCTTTTATAGTGATGTTATCGATACATTGCCCTCTTGCCCCTACTCCCAGTTTTTATCTGCTTCCTTTCATTCTGGTGGGGTGTATTTCCTTGCTTACGCTCGTCCAATGTCTCTCCTGATGTCTCTTCTCCATATTAAACCTGGTTATCTATTGTCTGACTATTTAACAATGAAAGCTAGTATAGCAAAAGAGAATCATGGCCACCAATAAGCTCCTTTCAGCAGCGCTTACTGAACTGCACCAAATAAAATCCTCCTCGATCCCACAGTTGCAAAGGTCAATTGTATCTCATGCAACATAATTCTTCATTTCCGTCTGTTGTATGTAAAGTTTTTTTATCTACCTTGATGCACTTCAATTCGAGCTCAGACTTAACTTTGAACTGGGGCAGTCACGTTAAGCTCCCTTTACTCAACATATTCCATGAGAAATTCATTGATTGGTTCTTCACCATTTTCTGCCAGAAGGTGTCTCCCTAGGCAATATTCTAGAGTTCCATGTGCTATAGTTTTGCCCTTATTGGCAATCTTATAGAAAGGGCCTGAGACACTTGCTTAATGTGCAAGCCTGGTGCAGAAATAGGGTGCATCAAAGCTACCTCAATCAGATCACTGCTCACAATGGATTGCACATAATGACAAATGGGCCAAAGATACCTTTGAGCTTTAAAAATACCCAGTCTATGTTGTTACCATGGAAGACTATAATAGCTAAATAATTTGACAACAGTGAAGCTAGTCATATTTTTCCCATTCACTCATGGGATGCGGGTTTTGCATTTATTTCTCATCCCTTGAGAAAGTGGTGCTGAGCTGTAGTCCATGCGTTAACAGTGGTTAATGGTTTTCCTATGCCATGTAAAAGCTGCTGTTGTCTTTGCAGATGGAAGTGGTCGTGTGTTTGGAAGTAATGTCTAAGGAGCCTTGATAATTTCTGCAGTGTATCTTGTAGACGGTACACATTGCTGCTACTTAAGATTGAATTAGTCCAAATGTACATGACATTTCTGGACAGTTTTCTACATGTTCAGGCAAATGCCAGTGTTGTTGCTATTCTGGAGCAGCTTGGTGAGGGCCATGCTAATTTTTTGAGCACAGATCTTCTGTATTACTGCTGGGGGAATGTTGCCAGGGCCCATATCCTTCGCCCAGTGTCCAGAGCCTCTAACATTTTCTTCTTGCTGCTACTATGCAGTAACAGCAAGTGGTATTTTCCATTGATATGATGCTGTCGTCAAGCCAAAGGGACAGTCTGTATACCTTTGAAATGAGTAATGTGAATTTCATTTCTGTTTTATAGCTATGTACATGTCCTGTGGGTCCCAACAACTGTTTCATTCCCCATGGCAATGTCTCAAACAATCAGAATTGACTTTCGAGCAATGAGCACCCTTTTCTCAAGCCACATAAGTTGTTTCTCCCTTTTGAAATTTGATGTTCTTCTCTCTGTCCTGAGGACTGTAGGATGAAAGATCTTTGACACCACGGCCTTTGTTTTCATCAATACAACCAACATTGTTGAAATATGCTAGTTCAGTACGAATTGGAAAAATGTCTTGGCTGACATAGCTTAGTTACATCCTGGGCAATGAGCCATTATGGACATCAAGAAGATATGCTTAATGCATGCAAGGAAACAGCAATCACGAGGTTTAGTTGTATGAAGAGAGTTCAGAATAATTAAATAACGATAGTACAGGAAAAAAGCAAGTTGTAGACAACAGGAAGTAAGCTCAAGTATTAATAGTAGAAATGGTTAGAAACGTTATGTGCATTTTAATACAAAATAAATGAATTCGCAAAATAAGCAGTGCACAAAAGTCCAGTGCAGTCCATTGTGGAGGTTAGTGCAGTCTTTAGCAGGGAGATTTTCATATTTTAAATATTTAATCCAGAAGCTACATTAAGGTCCAAAGGATGGCATGTTTTGTTTTTATTTTTAGCAGAAGAATGACTATTCAGTGCTTTTATTCCATATAATGTAATATTATATGGTGTATAATATAAGAACTAGGAGCAGGAGTTGGCAGTTCAGTTCCATGAGTCTGCTTTGTCATTTGATAAGATCATGGCTGAACTCATCTTGGCTTCAAACCCATTTCCCTGTATATGGTCCATAACCCTTCAACCCATTACTAATTAAAAATCAATCTCCTTCTTCAATGTGCCAGGAACCACCACACTTTGTGGTAGTGAATTCCATAGATAAACTTTTGAGAGAAGTACTTTTTCATCCTTACTGCCACTTATCCTAAAGATGTGATCTCATTCTAGGTTGCCCTACAAGTGGAAAACATCCTCTCTGCAGCCGACCACCTCTCAAGGGAAATGAAATGCCTTATGGAATAGATTTAATGTTCAGCTAATCAAGTGGCAGGCCGAATTTAACACTGATATAATTTGGACACAGATTGTAAAAATGTAGGACAAAATGTATAAGAAGAAAAAAAATCCAATTAACACAGAGACACCTGTGAATAACATCAAAAATGTCACTTCCAGTGCCATTGCCTCAAAACAATTAAAATGGAATCTAGTCACTCAAAATCGGCACAGGTATGATAGGTGGTTCAGTGGTTGTCACTGCTTCCTCACAGTGCCGGAGACCCGGGTTTATGTGGAGTATCCATGTTCTCCCTGTGTCTGCGTGGGTTTTCTGCAGGTGCTCCGGTTTCCTCCTGCAGTTCAAAAATGTACGGGTTAGGTGGATTTGACCATGGTGCGTTGCCCATAGTGTACAGCAATATGCTGTTTAGGTTGATTAGCCATGGGAAATGCAGGGTTACAGGAATGGGATAGATCTGGGTGGGCTGGTCTTCAGATGGTCGGTGTGGACTCAAAAGGCTGAATGGTCTGCTTCCAAGCTATGAAAATCAAGATAATAGAGTAGAATGTTTACTCATACTCTGTCATCCAACATTGGGAATATTGGATTTAGATTGCTTGCTTTCTCCTTTTGTCCTCTAGTCTCAAATCTTTTTCCGTTCAAACCTTCACACTAATCTTAACACTTGATTCTCTTGTTGGCTACACTTTTGCTTTTTAAAATGATTTTCATTCCGACAACTTCACTAAGACCTATCCTAACCCGGGCCCGTCTGTATTTGCCATATCCAATTTTACACCTAACCTGCTTTTCCACTGACAGCATCGACAAATGCATTATTGACCCTGGTTCCATGCTCATTTTTGTTCAAACTCCTAATCTCTCCAGTGCTTTTGCTGCTTTTCAGCTACTCTCACTGTCTATTGTGAATTATTCCTCGTTGAATTTCTTGGGCACACCACAACAGTGGAATCTGGAAGGCCACACTAGGCATTTTAGGATGAGGTTTTGAGGAAGGGTCACTTGACCTGAAATGTTAGCTCTGGTTTCTCTCCACAAATGTTGCCACACCTGCTGAGCTTTTCCAGCAATTTCTATTTTAGGATGAGGCACACTTTCTTTCAACTAAGTACTGACGAAAATGAAGCCATTTTTATGAACTCTACCTGCTTGCCACAGACAATCCATCCACTCCCACAGCCTTCTGCAGATGCAGTTCTGATGAAAAATTAATCTCTGGTCATTCTGTAGCAACCAGTGGAAACTGCAAGTGCTGAGCAATCCCAGAACTGCTGCAAAGTTTTGAACAGATTTTCTGCTCAAAGCATACATCCACAATTTTTGGCAAATTTGAGCCAGAGTGTTGGGGGTGGGGATTGGGGTGGGTGGGGTGGGCAGCGGTGAGGGATTTTCTGCATCCTGAGCTAGGAAGAAGGTAAGTCACCGAGGTTTTCTCCATTATTGTCGACACAATAACGCGTTTTCTGGAAAATGAGAGAATGTGATATTCACCTCAAATAATTTTGGGTCCAGTCCCAGGTAGCCAAATGATTTGACAGCCACTGATTACGAATTGAGTATCTTGAAGGATATGTGAAGGAAAAGGCAGAAAAGTGGAAGTTGAGGATTACCAGGTCAGCCATTATCTCATATTGGCTGCTAGGTGGGCTGTTTCTGCTCTGATGTCTTATGGTCTTTTGCCTTTTGGCTCCATATGCCTTCAGGTTGAGAAAGAAAGCTATTCTTAATTGAATCAGTTCAGTGAGAGTGCCAACTTAAATGCCAGGTCCTGTAAAGCAAAGGCTTTTTGAATAATAATACAGTTAAGAGGTCAACTGTGAGGATGTTTTTGCATTTAATATGAAAGCTTTTGCTAAGGTTGCCTGTTCTATTCACCTGTTTTATGGGTCCTCTTGTGGTGCAGTGGTTGTATCCCACCCCTGAACCAAGAGACCTGGGTTCAAGTCCCAGCTGGGCCAGAGATGTGTAATAAATCTCTGAACCAATTGATTGGAAAAGGAAAGGATAAAACTGATCAACATTTTTTCAATAGAATCTACTGTCACTAGTAATGATTAACTGGTAATAAATGTAATTCAGGATGAAAAGTATGAACAATTTATTTTAGTTCGCACTTTTTAAATCTCTAATTTTCTATTTCTTTAATTTTTGTTTGTTTCTCTAGCCTAAACTCTACAGATCAGTAATTGAAGATGTAATCAATGATGTACGAGAACAATTCCTTGATGATGGAGTGGATGAACAAGTTCTTATAGAATTAAAAACGGTACGATTTTTAAAAAATACCCCAACCTAATTTTCAAACAAAAACTAAGTAGAAAAATGCATTTGTAATGAAAACCTTCCTCACTGTTTACATTGAATCACAGTTTACATTCTAATGATGATCTGTTCTCACAGCTTGGCAGTACCATGTGTTGACATGTTAGATGTTGGCTAACAAAACACTCACTGGCAGAATCCTAACACATGAAATTGATTCTCTATATTTTGACTTCGTTTTGGTGGTTGTATACTATGGTAGTAAATTACTACCATACAGCAATTCAAATTCATCTTTTGCTACTCAAGATGAATGCTAGATTGCACAATTTATTCCATTGACAGTACAATATCGCTGTAATACTAAATTCCATTTTGTGATTATTTTAACAATATAAAAAGGTTTCAAAAGCCACTCTTTTGCTAAAGTATACTTTAGGTTCACTGTTATTTCTCAGGTGTAAAGCACAATAGATGCCAACCATGACATTTAATGTACTGTAATCATAAGCTTGCTTAATTGCTCTGATTTGTTTAGTGGCACTGTTGTAGCTCCAGTGAGGATTGTAAATACATCACCGAACTAACAAAATCTCACCTGTGATTTGTTCTTCCTGATTCAATGTGAAGCAACAGGAAATGTGAATGATGCATTTTTTAAAAACATGTCTTGTAATTCAGGAAGGCCTAAAATAAAACTTCTATAATCCTGGTCTATTGGGTCTGTACTGGTTAACTGTGCAGAACAACCTTGATTAGCAGAACAAGACGGAGGGGAGGATAACTGATCACGGTCCCTTCATGCCCCCGCTACAGAGTTCCTACTCCCTTCAGCAGATTCTCGTAAGGGCCTCTCTGTGTTTGCAGGCTGTCGGCAGTGGTTTAAGGACTCGTGTTGCTGCTCCATGCAGGTGATGTCCGAGCGCATTGTCCAGAGGATTAACAAGGGATCAGGCTCTTGGTTGGGGTGCCTGGCAATGATCCGTGGTCAGTGACTGTAGCAGGGTCAGGGCCCAGTGGCGGCAACCGTAACAGTAACAGGGTCTATTGGCGGTGACACTAGCAGAAACAACGACCAGTGATGGCAACCGTAACAGGAACAGTGTCCAATGGTGGCTCAGTAGCAGGAACAGGGTGCAGTGGCAACTACTGGAGCAGGGTCAGGGTCCAGTGTTTGCGACCGTAACAGGAACAGGGTCCAGTGGCTGCGACCGGAGCAGGAACAGGGTCCAGTGGCTGCGACCGGAGCAGGAACAGCGCCCAGTGGTGGCGACTGTAGCAAGAACAGGGCCCAGTGGCGGCGACCGGAGCAGGAACAGGGTCCAGTGGCAGCGACTGTAGCAAGAACAGGGCCCAGTGGCAGCGACCGGAGCAGGAACAGGGTCCAGTGGCAGCGACTGTAGCAGGAACAGGGTCCAGTGGCGGTGACTGTAGCAGGGTCAGGGTCCAGTAGTGGCAATCATAACAGAAACAGGGTCCAGTGGCGGCGACATTAGCAGGAACAGAGTCCAGTGTCGGTGACCCTAGCAGGAACATGGTTCAGTGGCGACGACTGGAGCAGGAACAGGGTCCAGTGGCGGTGACTGGAGCAGGAACAGGGTCCAGTGGCAGTGACCGTAACTGGAACAGGGTCCAGGTCCAGTGGCAGTGACAATAGCAGGGACAGGGTCCACTGGCGGCAACTATAACAGTAACAGGGTCCAGTGGCTGTGACAATAACTGGAATAGGGTCCAGTGGTGGCAGCATTAGCAGGAACAGGGTCCAATGGCAGTGACTGTAGCAGGAACAGGGTCCAGAGGCGGCGACTGTAGCAGGAACCGGGTCCTTTGGCGGCTGCATTAGCAGGAACAGGGTCCAATGGCGGCAGTATTAGCAGAACAGGGTCCAGTGGCGGCAACTGTAGCAAGAGGAAGGTCCAGTGGCGGCAGCTGTAACAGGAACCGGGTCCAGTGGCAGCAGTTGTAGCAGGAACAGCGTCCAGTGGCGGCGACTGTGGCAGGAACAGCGACCAATGACGGCAACTGTAACAGGAACAGTGTCCAGTGGTGGTGACAGTGGCAGGAACAGGGTCCGGTGGCGGCGACTGTAACAGGGTCCAGTTGCGGCAGCATAAGCAGGAACAGGGTCCAATGGCAGCGACTGTAGCAGGAACAGGTCCAGTGGCGGCGACTGTAGCAGGAACAGTGACCAGTGATGGCAACCATAACAGGAACAGTGTCCAGTGGTGGCGACAGTAGCAGGAACATGGTCCAGTGGCAACGACTGGAGCAGGGTCAGGGTCCAGTGTTTGCGATGGTAACAGGAACAGGGTCCAGTGGCGGCAACCGTAACAGGAATAGGGTCCAGTGGCGGTGACATTAGCAGGAACAGGGTCCAGTGGCTGTGACCGTAGCAGGGAGAGCGTCTAGTGGCGGCGACTGTAGCAGGAACAGGGTCCAGTGGCAGCGACTGGAGCAGGAACAGGGTCCAGTGGCGGCGACGGTAGCAGGAACAGGGTCCAGTGGCAGCGACTGTAGCAAGAACAGGGCCCAGTGGCGGCGACCAGAGCAGGAACAGGGTCCAGTGGCGGTGACTGTAGCAGGGTCAGGGTCCTGTAGTGGCAGTCATAGCAGGAACATGGTTCAGTGGCGACGACTGGAGCAGGAACAGGGTCCAGTGGCGGTGACTGGAGCAGGAACAGGGTCCAGTGGCAGTGACCATAACTGGAACAGGGTCCAGTGGCGGTGACTGTAGCAGGGTCAGGGTCCTGTAGTGGCAGTCATAACAGGAACATGGTTCAGTGGCGACGACTGGAGCAGGAACAGGGTCCAGTGGCGGTGACTGGAGCAGGAACAGGGTCCAGTGGCGGTGACTGGAGCAGGAACAGGGTCCAGTGGCAGTGACAATAACTGGAACTGGCGTCAGCATTAGCAGGAACAGGGTCCAATGGCAGCGACTGTAGCAGGAACAGGGTCCAGAGGCGGTGACTGTAGCAGGAACAGGGTCCAGAGGCAGCGACTGTAGCAGGAACAGGGTCCAGAGGCGGCAGCATTAGCAGGAACAGGGTCCAGTGGCGGCAACTGTAGCAAGAGGAAGGTCCAGTGGCGGCAGCTGTAGCAGGAACAGGGTCCAGTGGCGGCAGTTGTAGCAGAAACAGGGTCCAATGGCGGCGGCCATAGCAGGAACAGCATCCAGTGGCAGCGACTGTAGCAGGAACAGCGACCAATGACGGCAACCGTAACAGGAACAGTGTCCAGTGGTGGTGACAGTAGCAGGAACAGGGTCCGGTGGCGGCGACTGTAACAGGGTCCAGTCGTGGCAGCATAAGCAGGAACAGGGTCCATTGGCAGCGACTGTAGCAGGAACAGGGTCCAGTGGCGGCGACTGTAGCAGGAACAAGGTCCAGTGGTGATGACCGTAGCAGGAACAGCGTCCAATGGCGGCGACTGTAGCAGGAGCAGTGACCAGTGACGGCAACCGTAACAGGAACAGTGTCCAGTGGTGGCGACAGTAGCAGAAACAGGGTCCAGTGGCAACGACTGGAGCAGGGTCAGGGTCCAGTGTTTGCGATGGTAACAGGAACAGGGTCCAGTGGTGGCAACCGTAACAGGAATAGGGTCCAGTGGCGGTGACATTAGCAGGAACAGGGTCCAGTGGCTGCGACTGTAGCAGGAACAGGGCCCAGTGGCGGCGACTGGAGCAGGAACAGGGTCCAGTGGCAGCGACTGGAGCAGGAACAGTGTCCAGTGGCAGCAACTGGAGCAGGAACAGGGTCCAGTGGCGGCGACTGTAGCAGGAACAGGGTCCAGTGGCGGCGACTGTAGCAGGAACAGGGCCCAGTGGCGGCGACTGGAGCAGGAGCAGGGTCCAGTGGCGGCGACTGTAGCAGGAACAGGGACCAGTGGCAGTGACCGTAACTGGAACAGGGTCCAGTGGCAGTGACAGTAACAGGAACAAGGTCCAGTGGCGGCGACTATAACAGGAACAGGGTCCAGTGGCAGCGACTGGAGCAGGAACAGGGTCCAGTGGCAGTGACTGGATCAGGAACAGGATCCAGTGGCAGTGACAATAGCAGGAACAGGCTCCAGTGGCGGCGACTATAACAGGAACAGGGTCCAGTGGCGGCAGTATTAGCAGAACAGGGTCCAGTGGCGGCGACTGTAGCAGGAACAGCGACCAATGACGGCAACCGTAACAGGAACAGTGTCCAGTGGTGGTGACAGTGGCAGGAACAGGATCCGGTGGTGGCGACTGTAACAGGGTCCAGTCGCGGCAGCATAAGCAGGAACAGGGTCCAATGGCAGCGACTGTAGCAGGAACAGGTCCAGTAGCGGCGACAGTAACAAGAACAGGGTCCAGTGGCGGCGACTGGAGCAGGGTCAGGATCCAGTGTTTGCGACTGTAACAGGTACAGGGTCCAGTGGCGACAACCGTAACAGGAATAGGGTCCAGTGGCGGTGACATTAGCAGGAACAGGGTCCAGTGGTGGCGGCCGTAGCAGGGAGAGCGTCCAGTGGCGGCGACTGGAGCAGGAACAGGGTCCAGTGGCGGCGACGGTAGCAGGAACAGCGTCCAGTGGCGGCGACTGTGGCAGGAACAGGGTACAGTGGCAGTGACTGTAGCAGGAACAGGTTCCAGTAGTGGCAATCATAACAGGAACAAGGTCCAGTGTTTGCAACCGTAACAGAAACAGGGTCCAGTGGCGGCGATATTAGCAGGAACAGAGTCCAGTGTCGGTGACCCTAGCAGGAACATGGTCCAGTGGCAACGACTGGAGCTGGAACAGGGTCCAATGGCGTGACAATAGCAAGTACAGGGTCCGGTGGCGGCGACTGTAGCAGGAACAGCGTCCAGTGGCGATGACTGTAGCAGGAACAGGGCCCAGTGGCGGTGACTAGCAGGATCAGGATCCAGTAGTGGCAATCATAACAGGAACAGGGTCCAGTGGCTGCGACCGTAACAGGAACAGGGTCTATTGGCAGTGACATTAGCAGGAACAGCATCCAGTGGTGGCAACCGTAACAGGAATAGGGTCCAGTGGCGGTGACATTAGCAGGAACAGGGTCCAGTGGCGGTGACATTAGCAGGAACAGGGTCCAGTGGTGGCGACTGTAGCAGGAACAGGGTCCAGTGGCGGTGACTGTAGCAGGAACAGGGCCCTGTTGTGGCGACTGTAGCAGGAACAGGGCCCTGTGGCGGCGACTGTAGTAGGACCAGGGTCCAGTGGCGGCGACTGTAGCAGGAACAGGGCCCTGTTGCAGCGACTGTAGCAGGAACAGGGCCCTGTGGCGGCGACTCTAGCAGGAACAGGGCCCTGTGGCGGCGACTGTAGCAGGAACAGGGCCCTGTGGCGGCGACTGTAGCAGGAACAGGTTCCAGTGGCGGCGGCTACTATAGCAGGAACAGGGTCCAATGGCGCGACTGGAGTAGGAACAGGGCCCAGTGGTGGTGACTGTAGCAGGGTCAGGGTCCAGTGGCGGCAACCGTAACAGTAACAGGGTCTATTGACGGTGACAGTAGCAGGAACAGGGACCAGTGACGGCAACCGTAACAGGAACAGTGTCCAGTGGCGGCGACATTAGCAGGACCAGGGTCCAGTGGCTGCGACCATAACAGGAACATGGTCCAGTGGTGGCGACTGTAGCAGGAACAGGGTCCAGTGGCGACAGCATTAGTAGGAACAGGGTCCAGTGGCGGCGACTGTAACAGGGTCCAGTGGCAGCAGCATTTGCAGGAACAGAGTCCAATGGCGGTGAATGTAGCAGGATCAGGGTCCAGTGATGGCGACTGTAGCAGGAACAGGGTCCATTGGCAGCAGCAATAGCAGGAACAGGGTCCAGTGACGGTGACATTTGCTGGAACAGGGTCCAGTGTTTGCGACCGTAACAGGAACAGGGTCCAGTGGGGACGACTGTAGCAGGAACAGGGTCCAGTGATGGCGACTGTAGCAGGAATAGGGTCAAGTGGTAGCGACGGGAGCACGAACAGTAACAGCGTCCAGTGCGGTAACTGTAGCAGGAACAGGGTCCAGTGGTAGTGTCCGTAGGAGGAACAGGGTCCAGTGGCGGTGACAGTAACAGGAACAGGGTCTAATGGCGGTGACCGTAGCAGGAACAGCGTACAGTGGCGGCAACTGTAGCAGGAACAGGGTCCAGTGGCGGTGACTGTAGCAGGGTCAGGGTCCAGTAGCAGCAATCATAACAGGAACAGGGTCCAGTGGCTGTGAATGTAACAAGAACAGGGTCTATTGGCAGTGACATTAGCAGGAACAGAGTCCAGTAGCGGCAACCGTAACAGGAATAGGGTCCAGTGGCAG
This sequence comes from Chiloscyllium punctatum, assembly GCF_047496795.1. Classification (NCBI taxonomy): domain Eukaryota; kingdom Metazoa; phylum Chordata; class Chondrichthyes; order Orectolobiformes; family Hemiscylliidae; genus Chiloscyllium; species Chiloscyllium punctatum. The sequence continues at coordinate 13,851,166 of NC_092742.1, forward strand.
TGACATTAGCAGGAACAGAGTACCGTGGCTGCGACCGTTTCAGGAACAGGGTCCACTGGCGATGACTGTAATAGGAACAGGGTCCAGTGGCGGTGACTGTAGCAGGGTCAGGGTCCAGTAGTGGCAATCATAACAGAAACAGGGTCCAGTGGCGGCGACATTAGCAGGAACAGAGTCCTGTGTCGGTGACCCTAGCAGGAACATGGTTCAGTGGCGAAGACTGGAGCAGGAACAGAGTCCAGTGACGGTGACTGGAGCAGGAACAGGGACCAGTGGCAGTGACCGTAACTGGAACAGGGTCCAGTGGCAGTGACAATAGCAGGAACAAGGTCCAGTGGCGGCGACTATAACAGGAACAGGGTCCAGTGGCAGCGACTGGAGCAGGAACAGGGTCCAGTGGCGGTGACTGGATCAGGAACAGGATCCAGTGGCAGTGACAATAGCAGGAACAGGCTCCAGTGGCGGCGACTATAACAGGAACAGGGTCCAGTGGCGGCGACTGTAGCAGGAACAGCGACCAATGATGGCAACCGTAACAGGAACAGTGTCCAGTGGTGGTGACAGTGGCAGGAACAGGGTCCGGTGGCGGCGACTGTAACAGGGTCCAGTCGCGGCAGCATAAGCAGGAACAGGGTCCAATGGCAGCGACTGTAGCAGGAACAGGTCCAGTAGCGGCGACAGTAACAAGAACAGGGTCCAGTGGCGGCGACTGGAGCAGGGTCAGGATCCAGTGTTTGCGACTGTAACAGGAACAGGGTCCAGTGGCGACAACCGTAACAGGAATAGGGTCCAGTGGCGGTGACATTAGCAGGAACAGGGTCCAGTGGTGGCGGCCGTAGCAGGGAGAGCGTCCAGTGGCGGCGACTGTAGCAGGAACAGGGCCCAGTGGCGACGACTGGAGCAGGAACAGGGTCCAGTGGCGGCGACGGTAGCAGGAACAGCGTCCAGTGGCGGCGACTGTGGCAGGAACAGGGTACAGTGGCAGTGACTGTAGCAGGAACAGGTTCCAGTAGTGGCAATCATAACAGGAACAAGGTCCAGTGTTTGCAACCGTAACAGAAACAGGGTCCAGTGGCGGCGATATTAGCAGGAACAGAGTCCAGTGTCGGTGACCCTAGCAGGAACATGGTCCAGTGGCAACGACTGGAGCTGGAACAGGGTCCAATGGCGTGACAATAGCAAGTACAGGGTCCGGTGGCGGCGACTGTAGCAGGAACAGCGTCCAGTGGCGATGACTGTAGCAGGAACAGGGCCCAGTGGCGGTGACTAGCAGGATCAGGATCCAGTAGTGGCAATCATAACAGGAACAGGGTCCAGTGGCTGCGACCGTAACAGGAACAGGGTCTATTGGCAGTGACATTAGCAGGAACAGCATCCAGTGGTGGCAACCGTAACAGGAATAGGGTCCAGTGGCGGTGACATTAGCAGGAACAGGGTCCAGTGGCGGTGACATTAGCAGGAACAGGGTCCAGTGGTGGCGACTGTAGCAGGAACAGGGTCCAGTGGCGGTGACTGTAGCAGGAACAGGGCCCTGTTGTGGCGACTGTAGCAGGAACAGGGCCCTGTGGCGGCGACTGTAGCAGGAACAGTGTCCAGTGGCGGCGACTGTAGCAGGAACAGTGTCCAGTGGTGGCGACTGTAGCAGGAACAGGGTCCAGTGGCGGCGACTGTAGCAGGACCAGGGTCCAGTGGCGGCGACTGTAGCAGGAACAGGGCCCTGTTGCGGCGACTGTAGCAGGAACAGGGCCCTGTGGCGGCGACTGTAGCAGGAACAGGTTCCAGTGGCGGCGGCTGTAACAGGGACAGGGTCCAGTGGCGGCTACTATAGCAGGAACAGGGTCCAATGGCGCGACTGGAGTAGGAACAGGGCCCAGTGGTGGTGACTGTAGCAGGGTCAGGGTCCAGTGGCGGCAACCCTAACAGTAACAGGGTCTATTGACGGTGACAGTAGCAGGAACAGGGACCAGTGACGGCAACCGTAACAGGAACAGTGTCCAGTGGCGGCGACATTAGCAGGACCAGGGTCCAGTGGCTGCGACCATAACAGGAACATGGTCCAGTGGTGGCGACTGTAGCAGGAACAGGGTCCAGTGGCGACAGCATTAGTAGGAACAGGGTCCAGTGGCGGCAGCATTTGCAGGAACAGAGTCCAATGGCGGTGTATGTAGCAGGATCAGGGTCCAGTGATGGCGACTGTAGCAGGAACAGGGTCCATTGGCAGCAGCATTAGCAGGAACAGGGTCCAGTGACGGTGACATTTGCTGGAACAGGGTCCAGTGTTTGCGACCGTAACAGGAACAGGGTCCAGTGGGGACGACTGTAGCAGGAACAGGGTCCAGTGATGGCGACTGTAGCAGGAATAGGGTCAAGTGGTAGCGACGGGAGCACGAACAGTAACAGCGTCCAGTGCGGTAACTGTAGCAGGAACAGGGTCCAGTGGTAGTGTCCGTAGGAGGAACAGGGTCCAGTGGCGGCGACAGTAACAGGAACAGGGTCTAATGGCGGTGACCGTAGCAGGAACAGCGTACAGTGGCGGCAACTGTAGCAGGAACAGGGTCCAGTGGCGGTGACTGTAGCAGGGTCAGGGTCCAGTAGCAGCAATCATAACAGGAACAGGGTCCAGTGGCTGTGAATGTAACAAGAACAGGGTCTATTGGCAGTGACATTAGCAGGAACAGAGTCCAGTAGCGGCAACCGTAACAGGAATAGGGTCCAGTGGCAGTGACATTAGCAGGAACAGAGTACCGTGGCTGCGACCGTTTCAGGAACAGGGTCCACTGGCGGTGACATTAGCAGGAACAGGGTCCAGTGGCGGTGACTGTAGCAGGGTCAGGGTCCAGTAGCAGCAATCATAACAGGAACAGGGTCCAGTGGCTGTGAATGTAACAGGAACAGGGTCTATTGGCAGTGACATTAGCAGGAACAGGGTCCAGTGGCGGCAACAGGAACAGGAATAGGGTCCAGTGGCGGTGACCATAACAGGAACAGGGTCCAATGGCGGCAACTGTAGCAGGATCAGAGTCCAGTGGCGGCAACTGTAGCAGGAACAGGGTCCAGTGGCGACAGCATTAATAGGATCAGGGTCCAGTGGCGGCAGCATTAGCAGAAACAAGGTCCAATGGCAGCCGCATTAGCAGGAATAGGGTCCAGTGACGGACACTGTAACAGGAACAGGGTCCAGCGGCGATGACATTAGCAGGAACAAGGTCTGGTAGCTGTGACCGTAATAGGACTATAACAGGAACAGGGTCCAGTAGTGGCGTCTGTAGCAGGAACAGGATCCAGTGATGGCGACTGTAACAGGAACAGGGTCCAGTAACGGTGGGTGTAGCAGGAACAGGGCCCACTGGCGGCGACAATAGCAATCCAGTGGTGATCCTGTTCCTGCTCCTGCCGCCAGCCCAGGCTACCTGCTCTCACTGTGCTTTTATTTAAATTCAAGAAATTTTTATGGGATCATGAGATCTTGTTCAGAAAATCCAAAATTCAGATCCTTGTTGTTTGGATAAATGAGGTTCTTTTGTAATTAATGTTTTGGAAAGCATTTCTTTATTCTCCAAGTATAGCTGCAACTTTACTGATCGAGTTTGACTTTGTTGTTATACATCTACGCATTTTCTACATGGAGCAAAATGGAAAGAGACAAAGGGGGCTTTTCTACAATTGCCCCTGGCCTGGAGGAAACAGGAGATCAAATTGTAATTATATAGTATATATTCTTCTTGGTATTGCTTTTATAGTTTGCTGTTGCTGTTTTCGATCAAGCCAGAAGTGGTATTCTGCCTACTAATGAGGAATAGCATAACTAGATTTCACTGTCTATAGGATGCAAAGGTATGCCAGCTGTACATCTCAACAACTGTCAAATTGAATTAAACAGAATGTACCTTTGATGGTTTGCAGTAGGCACAGTATTGACCTACATACACCCGATTGTGCACACAGAATTCCGAGTATCATGTTTAACGTGAGATGTGATTGCCAAGGTTGGATGATACCTTACAACAAAAAAATCCAGACTGAGAATTACATTAACAAACAATTTAAGATTATCAGTCAGGTTCATAATGTGACGCAATTATGCTTGCTAAAAGCTGCATATGTTCTTGTCTTTTAGCAAGAGAATGAGATGTGGCATTGCGCTCTTTTCAGTGAAACAAAAGTTTACGCGTGGACCATTCCTTGCTGTGTTCCTATGTGATATGTTGAGAGTCAACTTGCCTGATTTGAATTTAAATAAAATCTTGGGGGAGTTTTAACTGCTTCTTGGTTTATTTTCTATTACAATGCCTCATGCGCCTGCCAACCAATCAACACCCTCTTTCAGGTGTAAATTCTTGTTCCCTTGAATTTGGTAATCTTGCTATTCTGTCCTGATGAGTGAAAGACAAAATACTTTTGCTAGTGTGCCTCTTTCTTTTAGCAATATTAAGAATTTGTCATTGTTTTTATCAAAATTTCACCATCTCAGTCACCTTTTAGCTTATGGGCATGTTTTCAGATCAGTTTGTTAATCTATCCTTGCGGACCTATCTTTGGCTTTTCAGTGCCACACTCTTTGAAGTCAAATCTCTGAATGAAGCCCCTCTCATTCATATTAAAGTTAAAAATTCTCTTTTTTTTCCCCCCCCCTGAATTGTTAGCTATGGGAGAGCAAGCTAATGCAGTCAAAAGCTGTTGACGGTTTCCACTCAGAGGAGCAACAGATTTTAATTCAGGCGCAGCAGCAGCAGCAGCAGCAACAACAGCAACAGCAGCAGCAGCACCACCAGCAGCAGCAGCAACAACAGCAACAGCAACAGCAGCAGCAACATCAGCATCAAGCTCAGCCGCAACAGACACAGCAAGTGCTCACAATACCTGCTAATTCAGGTCAGTTCCAGTGACATTGTTATACCTTTCAGTTAGGGAGTGCAAGTGAGAGATGCACCATAATGCATAAATATGACAGATACATGATGTGAGTTGTCTGAAGAAAAGGAGTTCACTCAACGCTGCTGAGTGTGTGATATGCTATTAGAGGCGCCATTTTTCACATCAACTCTTAAAGCAAGGCAATTTCTGTTTTTCTTTTGGTACGTGCAAAAGGCCACAAGGCACTCCTTTGAAAAAGAGTGAGGTCGTTCTACCTGTTAAATGATTAACCTGGAACCAACATTGCAGAAACAGTGTGTGACGGTTTGTGTAATCTGGTTATGAATAAATTGGCTGCTGCATTTCCTACATTATAAGAGTGCAAACACTTCAACAATGCTCCTGGCAGTATCCTGAGTTGGGAAAGGCTTTTTATTTAATGTTGCTTGTTACAGTTTTCAGAGACCTCCTACTATAAGTCCATGCAGTGCCCCAAATTTGTTTATAAAGCATATTGAAGACAGTAATAGATGCAGTTTTTTTTGCTAATCCCTTGTGTGTCTGAGTTGGAGATGTTGGTACTGCTGATGGCACTGAAGCATAGATGGAGGATTGCCCATGTTAGTTACTTACCCTAGGTTAATATAGTACCAACCTTTTTGTTTTTGTCAAGACATGAACTTCAGTCTAATTGATCTGCTGGGCAAGTGCTACAGTCAGACATACCATCTGTTTTAGGTAGTTGCATCACAACCATTGGAAAGATTTTTTTTTAAAATGCACTGCTGATGCAGGTTACATCAGTTTCCCACTTGGTAAATTATGTTAAAATTGTGCCCGTAGAAAAAGTCTGTGGAAGGGATGTTTGGGTGGTGAGGGAGATTGTTGCTGATTCAGAGTTTTATTAATGTATTGTTCATGTGGTTATTCTGTGGGATCTCTGTCCCATCTTCTGTTCCATCATTTGTACAACTGAGGAGAGGAAGAAAACATTTCAGGTGCCTAATAAATATCAATGTTTTAAAAGACCCTGATTAATACAGAAAAGTGATAACAGTTCAATCATTGCTTTTTGATTTGCTTAGGTAACCAGTTATTGTAAAATTTACCATCAATAATAAGTTATAATTCATACAGCTTCGAAATTAGAATTTACTCCTATCTGCAGTGCTTGTCACTATTAAACTCTTGAGATTAATATAAGACAAAATACTGCAGATGTTGGAAATTTTGCATAAAATTAGAAAATGCTGGATAATGATGTTGGGTGTGAAACATAAAATCTTTCTCCCCAGAAATTGCCAGAATTGCTGAGTTTCTCCAGCATTTTCGTATGTGTCTCCAGACCTGCAGTAATGTTGTTGGTCTTAACAGCCTTCTGAAATAGACCCAGCAGTACACTGACCTTAAAAAGGGACTTTAGGGTTGGGGCAGCAGCTGCTGGCCTTGCTAGTGATGCTCACGTTGTATGAAAGAATAATTTTAAAAGGACCTCCTCCTCCTATGTCCTAGATTTCATCTTCTCCTTAGTTATTCCTTATATGGGAAGGGAAGGGAAAGTCAATCAATTAAAATAACTCTGTTCCTGATTTGACTGTGCTGATATAGTACATGAGAAATGTAAGACCTGAGGACCATGATGCTAACCTTTTCCCCATTTAGTTCATTTATTCAAAATACTAATCACGGTATTTCACTTTGCTTAATTTATCCCTTAGTTTTCTCATCTTCTCATAAATCAGGACCGCAAGTTATTATGCAAGATGGAAAACTAATACAACACGTGAATCCGACTGGCATGGTAAGGATATGCACAAGCGCACACAGATACAAACACGTATTTAAAAATTCTTCTCCTTACCTCCTCCTGAGGTGTTGAATATTGCTAGTATACATTTCTACAGGACAGCTACTGGCAGTCCTCTAGTGCCTCATTCAATTAGTCTTTATTCACACGGAACTTAGCAGTAAGCATTATTTTACAATCCTGTTTGCAGTCAATTTCAATTATCTGAAAAAATTTTGTTACTGGCAGTAAGGTAGGAAATGTTAAGCTTTAGTAATTTGGTAAAACTGACCATCAGTTGATCTTTGTGGCTGTTTTGGGTTGAGCTGGAGCTGTTGTCAGTTTGGCTATCTGGATTTCAAACTTATTCTGTATTTCATGCAATTAAAATTATATCCACAAGAGGGCATTTAATTAATTTTTACTGCTGAATTAGCATTTGTGTCAAAATTATTTAATTGGCTAATTTGTTTTCTGGTTTTCCAGTTTGCTTGTAGAAGCAGTGAATTTCCTAATAATCAGCTGAGGGCTGTGATAGATTATTCCTTCCCTCCCCGTGCTAGGAGATGTATGAGAATGGAAATTATTGTCTCTCAAACCTTACTGTGATAGGAGGGCATCAGTTCCTGTGTGCTGCTCTCCTGTCATGCAGTGTCTGAATGTTCTGGGCTACTATTTCATGGCACATTCTGTTACATACTTCTGAAAAATTTACAATATTTTTATAACCCCTGATATAGAAAGGGGAAAGGGTACAACTTTGGAAATTGTTTTGTTTAGCAAGTGTCTTGATGCTTATTAGAATTTGAAAAGCTCATCAGATACATCTTAACCTTCATAATGATTAAAAATATACAATTCAAGTTTGCTGCCTAGTGCTGGGTTTATTTTGCTTTTCAAAAACGCTTAATTTTAGTGGCTTTCCTTGTGCTATATATTTTTGTTTAGGTCAATATCCTGTCAAATGTGATTTAAATTACATCGGGTATTGTAGTCCATGAAACCAGGAGCTCTTGTGGTACAGTGGTTGTGTTCTTGCACGTGGACTGTAAAGGACCAGTTTCAAGTCCTACCTATGCCAGAGGCCATCTTAATATTAACAGACCAAATATATTAAAAACAAACTCATCCATTGGAGCCATAGAAAAGTTACAGCACAGGTGGATGCCAGTCATGTCTGCACAGATTGGATAAACTAGCTGCCCATTCTAATTTCGCTTTCCTATATCTGGTCCATAGCCTTACTCTCCCTTACTCTGTCTAGTATTAATCCTAAAAAAATCTTCCTTACAGTTACAAAACTGAAAGTGGCTTCACTATTGTTTTGTATTTCACCACAGTTGCAACTGAATTGAAATGTGATTTTTATTGTGTATGTACCCCAAGCTTGAATAAATCTTTCCATGATGATTGTTTTTTTGTCAGTTAAATGCTTTATGTTTTGTTTGCAGAGTGCAGCTGCCACTGCAGCAACTCTGGCATTACCAGCCGGTGTTCCAACTCCCTACCAGCTTTCTAATGGACCAATCCTAACGAATGCAGGTATGAACAAATGCTCACTTGATGGTCTTTATTGACAGTATGGTTCAGAAATAGCTCTGTATACCAACTCAGAACATCCTCTGGACTCTTGAGTTTCATTTATACTGCTCTCTACTTGTTTCAGTTCTGATTGCCAAGTTTGGAGTTAGTCTTTTCATTTTTACCTTCATCTGTGCTTTGTAAATGTACTTCTACTTTGAATTTAAAATAACTGTTTTATGATCATACATCTGACTTTGCTTCAACATGTGGTGAGTTGGGTGAGATCAGGCTGAGGAGATGAATTCTCTGGTAAAGTGGTTTGTGTCAAAATGGAAAACTAAAAATGTTTCAACACATTTGTCTGATAGGATTGTTATGGACAAGGCCACGCCCCCTAAAAACATTTCGAGAAGGTAGCTCAAACCCTAATTTGCTAGTTGTTTTGAGCAGGTGTTAAGTGGATATTCCAGGAGTGATGCAGCTCGTCAAAACCCCTCAGTTTTCAACAAAACAGAAATTTTTTTTACAGAGTACTGAATGAAATACAAAGAGAACAGAATACCGAATAACTTAACCTATCCAAAAACCCAACAGATTGTCCCAACTTAATGATGCTGTTCCAAATTTTTGCAACAATCCCCATTAACACCCCATGGCAAAAAAAAAGGTAAAATTAAACACAGGGTCTTACAAGAGAGATGTCAGAGAGAGGGAGGCTCAGCCTGGACCTGCTTCTTTAGTTCCAGCAGCTTCAAAACTGACTGCTTGCTCAAACCAAACCAGAGAAAAGCTGAGCTGGGAGAACCGCTACTTGCACTTTTATTGTCCAAGAGTTTGTTTAAAAACCTAAAAGCATCTTCAAGGAGAAGAACCCAGACATTTCGGAATCTATGCGTTTACGACCCCTCTGAGGAAAAAAGCACAAGGACAACCTAACCTGGTAAAAGGAGCTGCATCATCACAGGTTGAACAAAGCGGATGTAACTTTCAAAAGGAAATACTTTTTTATAGATTAGATTCTCTACAGTGTGGAAAAAGGCCCTTCGGCCCAACCTGTCCACACCGACCTTCCAAAGAGTGACCCACCTCCCTCAGACTAATGCACCGAGCACTATGGGCAATTTAGCATGGCCAATCCACTTAACCTGCACATCTTTGGACTGTGGGAGGAAACCAGAGCACCCAGAGGAAACCCATGCAGACATGGGGAGAATGTGCAATCTCCACACAGACGGTCGCCTGAGGCTGGAATCGAACCTGGGTAACCACTGATCCACCATGCGAAAAAGAAATAGTTTCAGAGCTGTGACAAAATTGTTTGGCTCTTTCAGAGAACTGACATAGGCACAAGGAACTAAATCATTTCTTTCTTTCCTTTAAGCAGCCACTTATAAACAGGATTTGAATATTGTTGATTAGAGAGAGATGTTGATGAAACCATTAGTCTTTCACACATCGGGAAGTATGCTACAATTTCAAATTTCAAGCGGTCAGCAGTCTATACTGCAGGAGAAATAGGTGCTGATAAATCGGCCGAGGTGTTGCCATGGAAAAAGTAATGAGGAACTAACAAGGAGCCCAATCTCCCAGAGCATTCAAGAACAGTGCAAAGTCGATTTGCCAGCCAATCAGCGTACTTTGCTACAGTAGTTTAAATTGTTGTGATCATTTGAAGTGTGGCATTTTTGTATTTGTCCCATTAAAGGCAAGGCAAAAAACTTCAGCAGCATGCCTCCTTAGAAAAATTCTAATTTCATGTTACTTCATATTACAATGTTAGTTAATTTTTAAAATTCACATATTTACTATCAAAGGTCTCCCTATCCTTGCACTGAGCTCTATTCCTGCAGCACAACACTCTTTGAGATATCTTCATGTTCTTCCAATTTTGGCATCTGTCTTATCCCTAATTTTAATCACACCACGATTAGCAGCTCTGCCTCCAGTTACCAAGTGCCTGAACTTAGGAATTATCTTAAATGTGTTTGCCTCTCGATATCTTCTCCTTAAGATCCTTTGAAAATCCTACCTCTTTTACCAAGCTTTTGGACCGTAACTTAATATCCCTTTATGTGACCGTTGGCATCAAATTTAATGTAGATTAGATTCCCTACAGTATGGAAACAGGCCTTTCATCCCGACAAGTCCACACTGACCTTTCGAAGAGTAACCCACCCAGACCCATTCCCCCACCCTATATTTACCCCTTACTAATGCACCTAACACAATGGGACAATTTAGCGTGGCCAATTCACCTGACCAGCACATCTTTGGATTGTGGGAGGGAACCTACACAGACAGTCGCCTGAGGTGTGAATCGAACCCAGATCCCTGGCACTGTGAAGAAGCAGTGTTAACCACTGAGCCACCATGCCACTCCAAATGTAGGAATATGCCTGTGAAAAACCTTGAGACATTTTTATAATGTCTAAGATGCTACATGAATATAAATTGTTTTACAGATTTGTGATCTTCAAAATCGAACTAATGTTTTCTATCTGCCTATATGTAATCTGTGCAAATTCTTGTTGTTCCACAGGGCAACTGCTGCAGTTTGTACGAGCTCCTAATGGAGCCCACTACTTTTTCCAGCCACACCAGCAAGTTGTACTTGCACAATCGGTGACTCAGCAGCAGGTTATTCAGCAGATGCAGTCTGGTGGTGTGCAGGCACCTGTCATACAGCAGGTGTGTACGACTGATTAGTTATGATGTGGAGGTGCTGATGTTGGACTTGGATGGACAGAGTCCAAAGTCACACAACACAAGGTTATAGTCCAATAGGTTTATTTGAAATCACAAGCTTTCGGAGCACTGCTCACCTGATGAAGGAGCAGCATTTCAAAAGCTTGTGATTTTGCACAAACCTTTTGGGCTATAACCTGGGGTCGTGTGACTTCCGACTTGATTAGTTGTCATCTCGTGACAGTTGTGGTTGATAAGAAAATGAATTTCTATAATCAGACTTCTGTTCTATAACTAAATTTCAATTTTCCATAACTTTTCAACTTGTGCTTATCAGGACAACTCACAAAAAATGGTTATTTGGCATGTGTACTCTGATGGGTAGAAATATTGCCATGGGAAATGTACTAGTTACCATTGCTTGACAGTTTACTATCAAGCTTGCCCAAATTTTAAACTAGATAGGTTGACTCTGGTCAAAGTATTGTCTTGAGAAATGAACCAAAGAATGGCTGTTAACCTATCTTGTTGAGCTGAAACAGGTGCAGTGTATGTACTGTTTGTATCTGCTTGTGTGAATTGGAAGCTTGTTGCTCAGTAGCAGCAGTGTGTACTATCTACAAACAGCACTGCAAAAATTTACCCAAGATCCTTACACAGCACCTTTCAAACCCACAACCATTTCTATCTTGAAGGATAATGGACCGAAGGGTCTGTTTCCATGCTGTACATCTCTATGACTATGACAGCAGATCAATGGAAAGACCACTAGTTGCAAGTTCCTCTCCAAGCCAGTCTCCACCCTGACTTGGAAATATATCACTGTTCCTTTATTGTCACTGGGTGAAAATGGTGAAGGGAATTTTCACTCCCAAAGGGCACTGCACATTGACTGCAGTGGTTCGAGAAGGCAACTTACCGTCACCACCCACACGCAGACACACACACACACACACACACACACACACACCTTGTCAAGAGCAACTAGGGACCGGCAGTAAATGCTGGCCAGCCACTGACATCCATTTCCCACAAAAGAATGAAAAAACTAAAATATGTAGCTTTCAGTACGTGCAACTGTACGGCGAGTGTAACTGAACATCCTAAATTGGTTATTGGCAGTATTCTTTGCATGCTCAAAATGATTTAGCAACTGTTGTCTAACTGCAAAATCCTATCTAATGTTAGACAAGGTGCATGAAGTGGCAAACATCACACAAGTTTCTACTGTAAATTGGCAATGTGTAACAGCTACTTGCTCAAATTCTGAGATACTTTAGTATTCCAGGATATCCTGAGGTCAACAGGGCATAGAAAAGTTTCTTTTTTATTCATTTAAAATGCATTGGATTGAGATTATAGATACTATGACAGTTTAACCATAAGCATTAAATAAACTGGAAGAGTTGTCCTGATAAATGCAAGACTGTAAGCTTCACCAAATGTGTATTTTTTTTCCAGTGCTACTAAGTTCTGAGTTTGCAAATGACTCTTTGTATTCAGGACCGTTAAGTGAATAATACATTTTCAGATGCTATTTTTCAAGTTTGTGCCTTATCAAGACCATTACGTGTTGTGGAACAAAAGGTAAATATTCTAAGCAGAAGAAAATAAGAACTGTGGGAACAGAGGAGAACAGATGGGGTCAATTTGGTTTGTTTCAACACAAAGATGGTCACCTCTGCTGTGTCACCTTGTATGGCTTTGTGATTCTGGCTGTTTTAAAGTTAAATCAAGTAAAGTAAAATCTTATCGTTTTACAAATTGATATTGTATAAACTATCAAATATATGTGCACCATAATGTAGTTTACCAAAGAAAACTCCTCAGTTATAGATAAAGGAGAACCAAACAGAGGAGTGTCAATAAATATTATCTCATTTTGTTCCTTATCAGGAGGAATCATATCTTTGCAATATGCCCCATATGTAGTAAACCTGAATTCTTAATTTAAGTTCTAAGGTGTAAATTTTTCCATTTGTGAATTGCAGCTCGTAAAGTTAATTATTTGTGGTATTCAACGATTTTTTTCAATTATTTTGTAAAACACTGGCCAATATTTTTAAAAACATTATAGATGCCTTTTTGATATTGTTGAAATGCAATATGCTTTTACCCTAGAACATAGAACAGTTCAGCTTAGGAATGGGCACTTTTGGCTCTTGATGTTGTGCCAAATATGATGCCAACTGAAATTAATCCCATCTGCCTGCCCTTGCTCCCTATCCCTCCGTTCCTTGCATATTCATGTGTTTATCGAAAAGTTCCTTAAATGCCCTTATCATATCTACCTCAACCATGGCAATGCATTCCAGACTCCTGCCACTCTATGTAAAAAAAAACCTGCCCTCCTGTCTCCTTTGAACTTAACCCCTCACCCTAAATGTGTGCCCCCTAGTATTAGATATTTCAACTCTGAGAAAAAAAATCTGACCATCAACCCTATGTATGCATCTCATTATTTTATAGGCTTCTATCAAGTCTCCCCTCAGTCTCTGCTCAAGAGAAAACAACCAGAGCTTTTCTAGCCTCTCCTTAGAGCTCATATCCTCTAATCCAGGCAGCATCCTCCTAAACCTTTTCTACACCCTCTCCAAGGCCTCCATATCCTTTCTGTAATGTGGCAACCAGAATTTAGCGGAATACTCTTCAGTGTCGCCACACCAAAGTCTTATAAAGCTGCAACATGACATCCTGACTCTTATACTTACTTCCTTGACCAATCAAAGCAAATATGCCCTACGCCTTCTTTACTACCCTATCTACTTGCATTGCCACTTTCAGGGATCTATGAACTTGAACCTCCAAGATCTTTCTGCACCTCAATGCTGTTGAGGGTCCTGCCATTAACTGTATGCTTTTCCTTAACATTTGATCTCCCAAAGTGTAGCACCTCACACTTACCCAGATTAAACTCCACCTGACATTTCTGTGCACATATCTGCAACTGATCTGTATCCCACTGTATCTTTTGACAACCTTCTACACTATCCACAACTCCACTGATCTTTGTGTCATCTGCAAATTTTCTAATGCACCATCTACATTTTCATCTAAGTCATTTACAAATATTACAAACAGCAGAGGTCCCAGTATGGATCCCTGCGGAGCACCACTGGTCACGGACTTCCAACCTGAAAAATACCCTTCCACCACTACACTCTGCCTTCTACTGGCAGAGTCCACTGTGATCCCATTCGTCTTAATCTTCCGGATGAGTTTACCAAGAGAGACCTTAACAAAAGCCTTACTAAAATCCATGTAAACAACATCCACTGCTCTACCCTCATCAATCACCTTCATCACCACCTTGAAAAATTCAACCAAGATTGTAAGAGATGAAGAGTAAGATGTAGGAGAAAGTGAGGACTGCAGATGCTGGCGATCAGAGCTGAAAAATGTATTGCTGGAAAGGCGCAGCAGGTCAGGCAGCATCCGAGGAGCAGACGGGCTTATGCCCGAAACGTCGATTCTCCTGCTCCTTGGATGCTGCCTGACCTGCTGCGCTTTTCCAGCAACACATTTTTCAGAAGAGTAAGATGTATTCTATGTTCTACATATGAATGTAATTGTCTCATAGAATTTTACAATGCAGCAAGAGGCTATTCAACCCACCGTGCCTGTATCAGCTTCCAGAAGAGCTATGCAGCTTGTCCTATTCTCCAGCCCTATCACTGTAGCCCTCTAATTCAAATATTTATCCAGCTTTCTTATGAAACCTCCTATGGAATCATACTTCACCATTCTCCCTGGCAGCACATTCCAAATCCTAACAACTCTCAGAGGTATAGCTAGTAGGTTTGCAGATGACACCAAAATTGGAGGTGTAGTGGACAGCAAAGAAGGTTACCTCGGATTACTACAGGATCTTGATCAGATGGGCCAGTGGGCTGGGGAGTAGCAGATGGAGTTTAATTTAGATAAATGCAAGGTTTTGGATTTTGGGAAAGCAAATCTTAGCAGGACTTATACACTTAATGGTAAAATCCCAGGGAGTGTTGCTGAACAAAGAGACCTTGGAGTGCAAGTCCATAGTTCCTTGACAGTAGAGTCGTAGGTAGACAGGATAGTGAAGAAGGTGTTTGGTATGCTTTCCTTTATCAACCAGATATTGAGTACAGGAGTTGAGCGGTCATGTTGCAGCTCTACAGGTTAGGCCACTTTTGGAATATTGTGTGCAATTCTGGTCTCCTCCCTATTGGAAGGGTGTTGTGAAATTTGAAAGGGTTCAGAAAAGATTTACAATAATGTTGCCAGGGTTGGAGGATTTGAGCTACAGGGAGAGGTTGAACAGGCTGGGGCTGTTTTCCCTGAAGTGTCGGAGGCTGAGGGGTGACCTTATAGAGATTTATAAAGTCATGAGGAGCATGGATAGGATAAATAGACAAGGTTCTTTACCTGGGGTACGGGAGTCCAGAACTAGAGGGCATAGGTTCAGGGTGAGAGGGGAAAGATATAAAAGAGACCTGAGGGGCAACTTTTCCACGCAGAGGATCGTGTGTGTGGAATGGGCTGCCAGAGGAAGTGGTGGAGGCTAGTACAATTGCAACATT
Source organism: Chiloscyllium punctatum (assembly GCF_047496795.1). NCBI lineage: Eukaryota > Metazoa > Chordata > Chondrichthyes > Orectolobiformes > Hemiscylliidae > Chiloscyllium > Chiloscyllium punctatum. The sequence goes on from NC_092742.1 coordinate 13,866,568, forward strand.
TAAAAGGCATCTGGATGGATATATGAACAGGAAGAGTTTGAAGGGATATGGGCCAGGTGCTGGTAGATGGGACTAGATTGGGTTGGGATATCTGGTTGGCATGGATGAGTTGGACTGAAGGATCTGTTTCCGTGCTGTACCTCTCTATGACTCTTTATCTCATTCCTCGCTCTGTTCCTGACTGTCTTGAAATTGAGACTCATGGTTACCAGCATACCAGCTGGTGAAAACAAGAATATCTGTCTTTGTCAAAATTATTCATAGGTTTGAACACATTAATCAAGTCACTTTGAAGGAGAATAAACCCTCTCTAATCTTTCCTTGTATCTAAAATTCCTCCATCCTGGTACCATTCTAATAAATCTCCCTTGCACTCTCTCCAAAGCTTCAACATACTTCCTTAAGTAAGGTGCCCAGAATTGAACATAGTACTCCATTTGTGGTCAGGCCAATGATTTGTAGAGGTGTAGCATTTATTTCCTTGTTTACACACTATGCTTCTAGTTATAGACCTAAAAATCCTATTAACCACTTTAACAACTGTTTCAACTTGCCTGGCTACCTTCAGCGAATCATGCAAGTGATCCTGCGGTCTCTCTGCTGTTATACTCCCCTCATAATTGTACAATTGAACCTATATTGCTTCTTTGTTTCTTCTACCAAGATACATTACTTCCCATTTCACAGCATTGAAAACTATCTGCCAGAGATCTGCCAATTTGACCAACTTTTCAATTCCTTCTGTAGTCGTTCATCATCATTCTCACAATTCACTATCCTTCCTAGCTTCGTATCATCTGCAAATTTAGAGATTTTTGCCCTCAACATCCATCTCCAAATGTCTTAAATAAATCAGAAAAAGCAAAGATCCCAATACTCATCCCCTAGGGAACACCATTTTCAACTTGCCTCCAGTCTGAGAAATGTCCATCTGTACTTGCCCTCTGTTTCCTACATTTTAACCAACTTCTATTCCATGTTGCCAAGAAACCACTGGGTCAAAATCCTGGTGGCTAAGTGGTTAGCACTGCTGCTTCAAAGTGTCAGGGACCTGGGTTCAATTCCAGCCTCAGGTGACTGTCTGTGTGGTGATCACGCATGCTCCCTGTGTCTGTGTGGGTTTCCTTCAGGCACTCTGGTTTTGGGCAGCACAGTGGCTCAGTGGTTAGCATTGCTGCCTCACAGCGCCAGAGACCTGGGTTCAATTCCCACGTCAGGCAACTGACTGTGTGGAGTTTGCACATTCTCCCCATGTCTGCATGGGTTTCCTCCGGGTGCTCCGGTTTCTTCCCACAGTCCAAAAATGTGCAGGTTAGGTGAATTGGCCATGCTAAGTTGCCCATGGAGTTAGATGTAGGAGAGTGGGTCTGGGTGGGTTGTTCTTCGGAGGGTCAGTGTGGGTTTGTTGGGCCGAAGGGCCTATTTCCACACTGTAAGTAATCTAAGCGAAAAAAGCACCCCAAACATTTCTAATTTGCTAACCAATCTACCATGTGGCGACATATCAAATGCTTTTGGAAAGTCTAAATATTCATCCACAGCACTACCCTCATCTACTGCCTATGTTATCTCATCAAATAACTCAACTAAATTTATCAGCCATGACCTGCTCTTGATAAAGCCAGGTTGACTATTTAGTATTAACTTATTTTTCTCTAAGCATATGATATCACTATTATGGCTTCTATCAGTTTTCCCACTATCGATGTCATGCTGATAGGTCTGCATTTTTCTGAGTTATCCTTTGCCCCTTTCTTAAACAGAATAACCGTGTCACATTTGCAATCCTCCTGTTCCCAGGGACTAATCCTATGTTCAGAGACGCTTAGAAAGTTTCTGTCAATGGCTCTGCAATTTGCTCCCTGACGTCTGTCACCAATCTAGAAAACATCCCATGCAGGCCTGGCGACATGTCAACATGGAGTGCTGCTGGCCTCTTTAGCACCTCTTTATTCATCACTATAATGCTCAGTTGCTCAACACCCATATTTCATCGAGGCCATTGTCACCTTCGTCTAATGTGACGAAGACAAAAACAAAATATTCATGTAGTACCTCTGCCATATCCTTTGTTTCAGTGAGCAGCTTACACTGAATGTTCCTTATGGACCTCATTCTATCCTTCACTAATCTTTTACTGTGTTTGAGTAACATTATGCTATTTACTTAATACTTGAAATCCTGTTGTGGAGTGTAGTCATTAAGCTTGATTTACGCCTTCCTTCCCTGTAGATGCTGGCTCCACTGCCACCTGGAAGTATCCCTCAGCAGACTGGAGTGATCATTCAACCCCAGCAAATTCTTGTTGCAGGGAACAAAGTTTCTTCAAACACACAGGTATCCTGTAGTAGAAGTAGATAGGATAGTATCAATGTTATTTACTGGACTTGCTTCATAAATATAAAAGTGAAATTATATCTTTACATTGTACATTCAGTTCCATTGGAGAACTTATCTGGCACCACTTGACTGTGATGCTTTCTGGAATCTGACTTAACTGACTCGCAGACTGCAGGCTTGCCTCAGTCTTTGGATTAACTCCCAGTGTTCAGCTCATTGATGTTACCATTGTCAAGAGTTCTGTACTTGGTCCAAAGAATACAAGAAAGCTTATTTAACCAGTATGAGGCCATGGATTTGTTTTGAAATTCTTGTGCTTTCTTGTACCTCATTACCAGATTTGTATACATGAGCTTAGAATTAAAATCTGTCTAAAATATCTGTTCTGTTTTTATGTCCAAGTTAAATATGTTCAGAGTGAGGTGGCTGTAATGATGCTAGACTGTCTAACTTTGTTTTTTTTGAAAATGACAGCTATTAAAATAAACTTTTCAGGTTATGCAAGCCACCACTGTAGCAGCAACCCCTTCAACACAGGTTGGTCAAACAAACAGCTCCGCTCCTGTTCAGCAGCAGCCACAGCAACAACAACAGCAGCAGCAGCAACAGCAGCAGCAACAACAACCACAACCCCCTTTAGTGGTGCAAGTAGATGGCTCTGGAGACACTTCTTCGGAGGAAGATGAGGACGACGAAGAGGATGAGTATGACGATGAGGAAGAAGAAAAGGACAAGGAGGAGGTTGGGGAAGATGGACAAGTTGAAGAGGTAACTGGACGTGCTTCAAAAGCTGGTTTACACAACATTCCAAATACTTAAGTTATCTTTGAAATCTCTTCATTTGCCATTAAAAATATGCATTAAGAAGGTCATGTACCCTGGTGCTTGGTAGAGCAGAATTTGAGAATATTGCTGAAAAGAGACACATGTCACTAGACAAGGAAAACACTTGCACTTTTCAAAATTAACTGGGAGCTTAAGGCTTACCCTCCTTTCTCCAGGGCAATGCCTCTGCCAATCAGGGTCAACCTGCTAATCAATTATCACTGTTTTCTTCTGTGGTATAAATTGATATGATTGTTTGAAATTTTGCACATTTCCCCATTTCTTCATGCTCATATGCACGCAATAGTAATACATTGCACTAATGTATCATTAACATAAAGAAAATTGCCTTAAAGTACTTTGCAAAAACCATAATTTGGCAGATTGACACGCAATCAAAGAAGAAGGTATCTGGAGGAAGGATGAAAACTTTGTCAGATGTGAATTTTAAGGAAGGTGTTCAGGGAGAAAAGGCAGAGAAAGCTAGGGTGGGAATTTCAAATCTGAGTCTACACAGCTGAAAGCGCAGACTCCAACCTCAAACTAGGGAGAGTGAGGAATGCTCAAGAAACTGGAATTGTAGAAATGTGAAATTCTCTGAGAAATATCCGGCTTGTGTGTAGACCATGTGCACATGCATGTTTAACCCACCTTGGCTTGTCTGCCCTCAGCAAAGTGCAGGCTGTTCTGCATTTGTTTAAATTCTGCCTTAATTGTGTTTTTTCTAACCTTCTAAGGAACCACTCAACAGTGAAGATGATGTCAGTGATGAAGAGGGCCAAGAACTCTTTGACACAGAAAATGTTGTTGTCTGCCAGTATGATAAGGTGAGAGTCTAACAAATAGAATAGAGCCTGGCACTTGTCCCAGTGCATGACTCTTATGAATGTTAAAATCATGACCAATGTTGTGTGCTTCATTCACAATTCCTATGTAAAAATTTCCTGTGGAAAATGCTGGCTTCAAAGTACAGTACTTTACTGTTCACTTTCCATGTAATACCAGTTGATGGCACTAGAATGGAAGTTATTGTTCATGTCTCTGCTAAACTGCAGCAACTAGTCCCTAGTAGTATAGGAACCTCCTATATAGGACCGTTGTACTAGCTCCTAGTAGCTAGGAATAATATAAATGATTTATATGAATGAATGAATGATTTATTTATTGTCGCATTTATCTTGAAAATACGTAAAATGTGTTTTGTCACCACAATCTGGAGAGTTACTTTAAGGGTACAAAGAAATGACTTAAGTAAGAGTTCGTCTTCTGTTCAAACTGGGGTCTCAAGAACACTTCAGGGCTTTGCAAGGTCGTCTGGTCCTCAAGGAGTCCAACTCTGGCAACAGCAATAACAATGCCAATGCAGCAGGAGACCCCAGTTCTGCTACTGCTGTCATCTCGCCGATACCACTGGGAGTCCAAGCTCTAGGCCTACCGTCACCAGGTGTCCTCATCCATGCTGCCAATGCTGCAGACACTGCCTTGCTGACGACACTCCGGCCTCAAAGATGAAGAAGAAAGGAAGAAGGAAAAACAAAAGCCGAAAAGTGCATTGAGAAAACGGTGCTGCTGGCCTGGAGCAGACACGCCCCAACAAGCCTGAACACTACCTACCATGCTGCCACCATCTTGGTGGATGGACTATCTTAACCAGGATAGAAAAATTGATCTTTAGATCTCTAAACTGATTTAAAAGCATGGACACTTTCAATACCAGAGGCCATAGAGAGGTGGTTCAGAGGAGAATTGATACCCTGAACAAATAGGTTAGCCTCAGAATAGATCTGGGCTTGTTTTCACTGGAGTTTTGAAGAATGAAGGATGATTTTATTGAAATGTGTAGGATCATGAATGCTATTTATGGGGTGGATGTGGAAAGTTCCTCTTGTGGCCCAGTCCAGAAGCAGAGAGCACTGTTCTAAAATCTGGATTACAAAGATATGTCTCAGAGGTTGCTCAACTTTGGAACTCTGCTTCAGAAGGCAGTGGAGGCTGAGTCATTATATGTTATTAAAACAGAGGGGGATACATTCTCATGGAATTCAGCATTGTCGGGAGTAGATGGGAGCATGGAATTCAAAACCAACAAATTAGTCATGGTCTTGATGGAATGGTGGAGCAGCTGAAGGGACAGAATCCTCTACTGATATCTGCTTTTATTACATGTGTTTGTATGCGACTGTGCTAGCTGTCTGAGAAAACATTCACGCTAAAGTCCCACACCATGTGTTTTTGTCAGTTACCATATAAGCTGCTCATCCTTAAGTACCTGTTGAACTTCATTTTAAAATTATTTATGGATCACTTTCCAGGACCTTTACATTTAAAGTATTACAAATCCTGACAATTCTTTATGGAAAGTTTCTCCTCCACTTTCCTTTAGCTTTTTGCCTATGATTGCTGTGATCATAGGCAAATCTGTGATTTCTGGTTCAGGAGTTGAATTTTATTCACAGAGGCCCAACGAAGAATCTTTATTTTCAAGTAATCTGCTAACAGGAAATGGTGGAGGCTGGTGCATTGCAGCATTTATAAGGCATGTGATCTGTACATGAACAGGAAGAGTTCAGAGGGATATGGGCCAAATGCTGGCGAATGGGACTAGATTATTTTAGGACATCTGGTCGGCATGGACGAGTTGAACTGAAGGGTCTATTTCCGTGCTGTATACCTCTATGACTTTAACTGGCTGGAACACCATTTTTCATTATGAAGCAAAAGTGATATTCCAGGTTCTTTGTTAATGGAAAACATTTATAGTCTAAAAGTTTGTTCCCTGTCATGACGATGTTAGGTATTGGCTCAACAACTTAAGTTTTTTGAAGACCTCACAAATAGCAGTGATGGACAACATGTCTAGTCGTTTTGTCCACTCTGGCAGTGGAATGGGGGAGGCTCACTTGTAGGTGCTATATGAGCAGCATACGTTTGATCAGATGTACCCAAGTTGGGAATAGCCTAAAGGCTTTCTGGTCCTGGAAAAATCACCTCTTGAAGTGACAGTAGTATCCCGGTAATCTGCTGCTCTGATGACTTTTAAGCCCCAAAATCCCAAAGTTTAACTGTAAAGCTAGAAGTTTCTAAACATGAAAAAAAACCATTCAAAAAGTGATACTAAAATAAAATAAAGAACTACAAATGCCAGAGATCTGAAACAAAAACAGAAATTGCTGAGAAACTCTGCAGGTCTGGCAGCATCTGGGAGAAAGCAAATTTCTCATGTAGAGTCCAGTGACTCTTCATTGTCATTTCTGATGAAGGGTCACTGGACTTGAAATGTTAGCTCTGCTTTCCCCCTGCCAGACCTGCTGAGTTTCTCCAGTGATAATAGAATGTTACCTTTTTAAACTAATACCACAAGTACAATGGTAATACTAAACTATTACATGATGCAAATTAGTAAGCTTGCAATTGAATACAAAATGTTTCCAACACCTGCCTGAGGTTTCACAGAACTGGTGTCCATTTATAATCTGGTTAGTACCTTTACAATGTCAGTTACAGAGGAGAAATTATTATGTTATTATGTTTTATAGAGTGCTTTGTTTTGTATTTACTTTTGCTTGATGTAATTCTCCACCAGAAATGTGTATGCTGTATTGCACTAATTGAAAATTTGGTTGCTGTAATGTAGCATGCCATAACCAAGTTATGTTGGTCTCTAGTAAGTCTTTTCAATTTAGTATTCACTTATTGGTATTTCACTTCTTGGAGTTTGATGACGTGCCTGTATTTGAATGAGCATTTTGAGCCTTGTTTGATTTATTATATTAATATTGATTTATTACATTCATATTAGCACAGGAAAACTTGAAAAAAGAAACTTAGACCAAGTAAAACAAACATTCGCATCTGGCAGGCAGAGTTTCACCTCTTCACAGGGCACCATTTCAGTTACTCTGTGCTAATAATATTGATGGCTTATACTGAGATTCACATAAAGTGAATTAAAAACCTTTGCAAGCTGCCATTAATCATGCCTTTCAAAACTTGAGAAGTGTAGGTTTATTTTAACGTTTTGGAGAAAATCTGATTTGGGAGTTTGTGGAATCTAGAATTTTGAAACGTTACCCATTTTCTGAGTATCAGCAAAGTTATTCTGTTGATTTGAGGGAGGTTTGCTTTTAAAGGCAAGTGCTGTGCTTTAGGGTTTGCTGTGCCTGACATTAATCGGAATTGATTACATTAAGCTTCTGCGGTCTGCTTCTAACCGGTTTGTGGTTACAGCTTTTTGCACGTTAATGTCTGGCATTCTGCTCTGTTTTCTTTTTTTAATAAACGGCCTGAAATGTAAACTAACTGGAAAATTGGTTATTCATTGAACAAATGAGCATGGTTTAAGTTTTATACTTGATCAGATTGTCTAGAGTTGCACAGATTGTTAGCATTTGAAAATGACTGTGGGTTATAACACTCCTTAAATTTGGACAATGAAGCAATAAATTGATGAAAGATGCCATTGAATGCAGTATATCAGTTCATATTAAAGGTCATAAATGTATACTTCCATCATGACTCAACCCATGACTCTCAATAGCTACTGTACAATTCTGATCAGTTAAATAGATATTTCTGTCAGGCTTGAACTGGTTTAGTTCTTCATTTCTGTCACCAGCATAAATAGGGTTGATCTGGAGAAACTGTGAACTCATTTTAATGGTCTGCACCCATGTTAGGTTTAATACATTATCCTAAATACACTACCTCTGACCATTCAACACTTGGAGCTCTGCAGTGATTTGTTAACCAACGCTCCGTCGTCAAGCATATTTGTTCTCTACTCCCCACTTGAGTACAATAAAAGTGTTCTCATTGAGGAATCTTTGTGCATTCCTCCCTTTGTACCAAGTAATTTCTCATCTTTGATGATTTAAATCTCCACCTCAACTCATTGTGCTTTCCTGATTTCACTGCCCTCTCCTCTCTCTTGATCTCTCCCTCCATGTAAACTCCCCAAATCATGCCCACCCACCTCCTTGACCTTGCTGTCTCATAAGACCTCACTACTCCCATTATATCAATCACAGATGAACCATCTGTGGTTCCTTCCATGTATCATTCTGTACAACAGCCTCCTTCCATATTCCGATTCTGTCTCCTGTGCTCCTCGCAGCAGGGGAGGGGCAAATTATCCCTCAATTCTCTTAATATTAAAATTCCATCTGTTTAGTTTTTGGCCCTCCATTACCACATTTCTGCAGGTGTTTATTTGCTAACCTACACACTCACCTCTGCTTTCAATTTTATTATTCCCAATAAAACCTTTATTGTTGTTAAACCCTGGTTAGTCCCTTGGAACTGCACTTATCTACTCTGTCTCTGTCATATGTTGAAGCTGCTCAGTGTTCAGTTTCTTTGTACATTAAAAAAATGAGTTTATAATTTTTTAAAATGTGTGTATTTGTGTCCTTGAACTCAAAGACTCAACTTAAGTTTTAGAACCTTGATGAAGCCTACAACCAAGTAAACTTGGATGATAACCCAGATGGCCTCCTTCTTCAAAGACAGCAATTTTCCCCAGACGTGATTGACGATGCCCTCCACCCCATCTCCTCCACTTTTCGCTCCTCCGCCCTTGAGACCCGCCCCTCCAACCTCCACCAGGACAGAACCCCACTGGTCCTCACCTACCACCCCACCAACCTCCATATACAGCATATCATCCGCCGTCATTTCCGCCACCTCCAAACAGACCCCACCACCAGGGATATATTTCCCTCCCCTCCCCTATCAGCGTTTCGAAAAGACCACTCCCTCCGTGACTCCCTTGTCAGGTCCACACCCCCCACCAACCCAACCTCCACTCCCGGCACCTTCCCCTGCAACTGCAAGAAATGCAAAACATGCGCCAACACCTCCCCCTTACTTCCCTCCAAGGCCCCAAGGGATCCTTCCATATCCACCACAAATTCACCTGCACCTCCACACACATCATTTATTGCATCCGCTGCACCCGATGTCGCCTCCTCTATATTGGGGAGACAGGCCGTCTACTTGCGGAACTTTTCAGAGAACACCTCTGGGACACCCGGACCAACCAACCCAACCACCCCGTGGCTCAACACTTCAACTCCCCCTCCCACTCCACCTAGGACATGCAGGTCTTTGGATTCCTCCATCGCCAGACCATAGCAACACGACGGTTGGAGGAAGAATGCCTCATCTTCCGCCTCGGAACCCTCCAACCACAAGGGATGAACTCAGATTTCTCCAGTTTCCTCATTTCCCCTCCCCCCACCTTGTCTCAGTCAAATCCTTCAAACTCAGCACCGCCTTCCTAACCTGCAATCTTCTTCCTGACCTCTGCGCCCCCACCCCCACTCCAGCCTATCACCCTCACCTTGATCTCCTTCCACCTATCGCATTTCCAACGCCCCTCCCCCAAGTCCCTCCTCCCTACCTTTTATCTTAGCCTGCTGGACACACTTTCCTCATTCCTGAAGAAAGGCTCATGCCCGAAACATTGATTCTCCTGCTCCTTGGATGCTGCCTACCTGCTGTGCTTTTCCAGCAACACATTTTCAGCTCTGATCTCCAGCATCTGCAGTCCTCACTTTCTTCTTGAATCTCCCAATAGTAATTCATTCATCCTGGGTTGCATGGTCAATTTTGTTGGGTTGATGGCTTCTAACGCAATTTGTACTTTAGAAGTGACTGTGAGTTTTCACTCCGGTCATGCCAATTTCAGGCAAACCTACTTTGAGAACCAGCGTAACTGAGTGGAAACTCCTAGCTGCTTTGTCCCTGGATGTTCAACCAGTTTACTGGTTCCATCTGAGGAAAATGCTTTGCTGCATTTTGGAGTTGCCTTTATATAAACAAAAACCACTTACGAACGGTACAGGCTCTTAATACTTCGAAATGGACGGTGTATGTACTCAAGTCATGCTTAGTGTATGAGTAAATCAGTACAAAGCCTTAAGTTCACATAGATCCACGCTCGTTAATGCTGAACTGAGTAAGAGTATTTTCCGTTGTCTATAATGCAGATAATTGGTTTCAAGGTGACAGTGGCTTTTGCTGGAGGACTCCTAAGCTTTCAGTTCAAGAAAAAAGATTGTTTCAAAATTGCTCACAAAAAGTTAAAGGAGAGAAATAATATTGTTTCAATGGGTGACACTCAAAATGCCAAGTCTACTTCAAGAGCTTTGAATTGAGAATCTCTGTTGCACAGGAATATTAAATCTAATTTGTACTGTAGCACTGTAGCCACCTCAATTTGTTATCTTACGAATAATTGGATCTATTTTTACAACTTCCTTTGCAAACGATGTTTTGTATTTTGTATTAGGAGAAAAGAAAATGTACCTAGCACTTTGGGTTCTGTTGCCACAAATGGTGATGTGGATGGTTGAGTTTATTTGAGTAAATGCATTATTTTTACCAAGAAAGGAATTTAAAAAGAGCAAGAATGCTGGCAATCTGGAATCAAAATAACATTTCAGTCATCTGACATCTAAAAGAGAAAGACTGATTATTATTTGTTTTGCTTCTTTTTTTGTGTTGTTATCTTTCTTCACTAATGTGGGTATTGTGAGCTGTGAACGTATACAGTGTATCTATAGTCACCTTTAAGAATGTGATCAATGAGAAACAAGCAGGTGTTGGCATTGCCAACACTTGTGCTTCTGCAAATGAAGATGGCATGCACACAAGTATGTCTAACAAACTATGCTACTGTTGAAATTGGCAGCTGAAGTTCAGGACAATAGAAGACACTGGGATCACTGAAGGTGCCTGCATGATACCAGTTGTATTCATCATGGTTAGTAAAGCAGGAGGAAAGAATGTCATATTTTGAACCTTTTCTGCAACAAAACTGTTGGCTTATCAGCTGGAACTGTTTCTGCTCCTCTCTTCTTTATACTTCCCGCCTCAGGCGACTCTCTGTGTGGAGTTTGCACGTTCTCCCCGTGTCTGTGTGGGTTTCCTCCGGGTGCTCCGGTTTCCTCCCACACTCCAAAGATGTGCAGGTCAGGTGTATTGGCCATGCTAAATTGCCCGTAGTGTTAGGTAAGGTGTAGATGTAGGGGTATGGGTGGGTTGCGCTTCGGCGGGTGCGGTGTGGACTTGTTGGGCCGAAGGGCCTGTTTCCACACTGTAAGTAATCTAATCTAATCTAATCTGCAAGTTTGTGATCAAGGCGGAAGAGTAGGTTAAGTGGGCTCATTCCCATTATTATCAGAAACAAGCAGCCCTCCAGGATGAATTACTGATTAGCAGTTTGTGCATTACAGATGAGACAAGAAAGGTATGTCAGTGCAGTTACTTCCAGACATCTAAATATTCCCATTGAGATTGAGCTATTGTCAGAATCCAGCGACAAAATATAGTTACAAAGGAAAGCAAAGGACATTTATTTGAAGTGTGTGTGGTTAAAATAGGATATTTGATTTATTTCAGCACACGCTACGTTGAAGAATAGTAGTGAGTCTTGACATGCTGTTGTATTCATCACATTTATTAATTTTGTTAAGAAAAAGGCAGTAATCCTTTTGTTGGTTTCACAAGCTGCTTATGAGAATGTCCAAACTTTTTGTAGGCTACTAATTTTCTTAACTGAGTTACTTTCAGAAGTAATTTGTTGTTTGCCTTCCAGATTGTTACTACATCGAGTGAAACTCCGACACTAATCTCTGAAAAGCTTCAACCAATTTTAAACCACTGTACCGCCATTCATGCTGAAGCTACAAATCTGTAGATTCCTTCCAAATCCTGAAATGCGAGTTATTAGAAGTTTAGAAAATTATGGGCAAATGTTCCATTACTCAGAATATTAACTATGATGGATTTATTTTAAAAGTGCTCTTGGGCTGAGTCTGTTTCTTGGAAGGTCTTTTATTGCTCATCCTCAATTGGTGTAGAACCACCATGAACTACTGCAGTCTGTTCAGTTTAGGTACTTCCAGGGAGAGAGTTCCAAGATTTTGACCCAGTCACAGTAAAGGAATGGTGATTTGTTTCAAATTAGAATGATGTATAACTTGGAGGAAAACTTGCAAGTTATGATGCTCCCTTGCACCTGCTGTTCTTGTTGTTCGAGATAGTAGACATTATGGGGTTTTGGAAAGTGCTGCTCTGGGACAAGGCAATGCCGCAGCTCACATTGTAATGATGCACACTGCTTTCATTGTGTGGTAGCAGTGAAAAAGGAATGGATAACTAATGTGGTGAATGGGCATAACCAAGCTTTGTCAAAGATGGCATAAGGCTTTTTAAATATTGTTGGAGCTCCCCATGGCAATTGGGAGTGTCACTCACACTCCTGATTTTTTTTTTACTTTGTAGATGTTGACAAGCTTTGGGGAGTTAGAAGGTGATTTATTACTCGCCACAGAATTCCCAGGCTTTGACCTGCTATTGTAGCTGGTACGATTAAGCTTCCAATCATTGGTAACTGCTGAAATGGTGGGAGTTTAACAATGGTAATATCATTGAATGTCACAGAGAGATGGTTTGATTCTTTCTTATTAGGGTTGGCCATTGTTCTTTACCTGAATGCATTTAGTATTCATAATAAAGTTGATGAATTGACAGTGCAAATAAAAATAAATACAGTAAGTATAATCTGCAAACCATTGCAGAGGATGGCTGCAAGACAAAAAAAATTGGGACCTAAATATTTAAAGTACATGATATGTTGAAGATTAGGAAGTGAGGAAAGGATGGAGGAGTAACTCTGTTAATTAAGGATAATGTGAAAGTGCCATTGTTGGACTCGGGTGGACAAGGTCAGACGTCACTCAACACCAGGTTATGGTCTAACAGGTTTATTTGAAATCACAAGCTTTTGGAGCACTGTCCCTTTGTCAGTTGACTTCAACTGATGAACGGGCAGCTCTCCGAAAGCTTGTGGTTTCACATAAACCTGTTGGACCATATTCTGGTGTTGTGTGACTTTTGACCTTAATTAAGGATGACGTTGTTATCCCAGCTATAGAATCAATTTGGGTGGTGATGATAAATAGTAACTATAGAATCAATTTGGGTGGTGATGATAAATAGTAAGACTAAGAACCTGCTTGAGGGTATGGTACAGAGTGAGTGAGTGGCAAAAGATTTGGCAGCTAGCATAATCTAGGATAGTGTGAATTTGTCCACTTTTTGGTATTTAAAAAGAGATTGCAGATGTGTGTGTCCTGGTACGTGAATCACAAGATGTTAGGTATAGCAAATGATTAGAAAGGTAGTTGGAAAGTTGGTCTTTATTATAAGGGGAGTGGAATATAAATGTAGGGCTCTGTCTCTGCAGTTGTATAGGGCAACAGTAAGTCCAGTCTGGACATCTTTGATCTCCTCACTTTAAGAAGGAACATAATGTTTTGAAAGCAGTTCAGAGAAGGTCCATTCACTGACAGCTGGTTGTGGTAGTGGGATGAGAAAGAGATAGCATGAGGAATGTTTGGCAAGCTGGACATGTATCAAATGCCATTTAGAGGAATGAGGTGATCTACTGAAGCATCTAAGAACCTGAGACAGCTTGACAGAGGTGATGCTGAAAGAAATGTTTCTCCCTTGTGGGAGAGACTAGAACTAGAAGGGATAGTTTGAAAATAAGGAGTCTTTCTGTCAAAGGATTTTGAGTCTTTGAAATTCTTCCCTCGTGAGCAGGGGAGATAGAGTCATAGAAATTTAAGGCATAGATTGATACGTTCTTGACTGATGAGCTGTTTTCCTGCTATTATTTTTTCTTCTACGCAGTCTTCTCAGATCCATGCACAGCACCAACCTCCAGAATCATTGCTGCTAATGGAACTGCTAGCTGATCACTGTGCAGAGATCCTTGGAGTGATTGTATGTCCACAGCTTAGAGGAAACATTGCTGACAAAGGAAATGTTGGTTATCTGGGATAGACAGGAAAGTGGAGTTGATCAGATCAATTATGATCATGTCAAATAGTAGAGCAGACTTGAATTGAATGGCCTATGTCTGCTCCCAGATTCTGGATTAGTGGTACTGGAAGAGCACTCTTCCAGCACCACGAATCCAGAATCTGGTTTCCAGCATCTGTTTTTACCTATGCCTGCTCCCAGTTCATGTACAACTATTCCCTGGTACTTAGGTGACTTGAGTGTTACTTCCTACCTGTTAGCCAAAGCCTAAATTTTGTCAAGGGTTTGACACATGCGTATGTAGTTAGTACATAAAAACATCAAAAATCTGCCCTTAGAGCCTGCACCACCATTCAAACTCCTGCTTTTTCTCCGTACCCCTTGATCCCTTTAGCTGTAAGTGCCATATGCAGCTCCTCCTTGAATATGTCTAACAAGCTGGCCCCAACAGCTTTCTGTGCTACAGAGTTCCACAAGTTCTCAACTTTCTGAAGATACACCAGCTTCTGGATAGGATGCCATGGTTGTGGGTATATTTGCCAAGATGGGAAGTTGATTTGCAGATGTTTCATCTCCTGTCCAGGCTTTGGATCCTCCTGTGAAGTGCTGCTGTACTGTGTCTTCTGGAATTTATTTGATTCCGTTCCTGCTGCTTATGGTTGCCTGTTCTAGGGGTTTGTTGCAGTGGCCAGTCTATTGGGTCTAGGTCTATGTGTTTGTTGATGGAGACCATGGATGAGTGCCATGCTTCTAGAAATTCTCTGGCTGTCCTCCGTTTAGCTTGTCCTGTCATTTGTTGTGTTCCTAGTCAAATTTAAGGTCATTGTCATCTGTGAGTGTAACTACTAGGGCAACTGGTTATGGTGTTTAGTGGCTAGTTGGTGTTCGTGCACATGGATTGCTAGTTGTCTGCCTGTTTGTCGTATATCGTGTGTCATGCAGTCTTTGCATGGAATTTTGTAAATTATGTTAGTCTTGCAAATGATGGGTATAGGGTCTTTTGTTCTCGTGAATTGTCTGTGTGTCCCTGTCGGTTTATGTGCTGTCATGGATCTGAGTGGTCGGAGAAGTCTGACTGCTAGTTCGAGATGTTTCTTATGTAAGTTGGAGTAGCTAGTGTGTTGGCTTGTGGCATGTCCTTGTGTTGTTTGTTGGGCATCTGCGGATGAAGTTACGAGGGTATCTGTTCTTGGTGAAGGTTCTGTAGAGGTGTTCTTTTTCTCGGAGTGCTGTAGTGTGTTGTAGCCCTTTTTGAACAGGGTCCTAATGCAGCTTGTCTTGTGTGTGTCTGGGTGGTTGCTGTTGTAGTTCAGGATCTGATCCATGTGTGGCTCTTTTGTAAACTTTAGTGGTGCATTCACCATTCTATGTTCTTTTACCGTCACATCCAGAAATGGGAGTTGATTATTGGTTTCCTCCTCTCTTCTAAATCTGATATCTGTGAGCATGGTATTGATAATCCAGTGTGTGTTCTCAGTTTCTGTTCTCTTAATAATTACAACAGTGTTGTCCATGTTTCTGGTCCAGAGTTTAAGTTGGATTTGTGGGAGGGCTGTTTGTTCCAGTCTTTGCATCACTGCTTCTGCTATGAGCCCAGAGATGGGTTGAGCCCATAGGTGTCCCATTGATTTGTTCATCTGTTTGACTGTTGACTGTAAAGTGTGTCATCAAACACAGGTCTAGTAGTTTGAGTGTGCAGTTCTTGTAGATAGGTTCTCCATCAGGTCATCTGTTTCTGTTTGTCAAGGAGGTGGGCTATTGTCTCTGTGGCTAGAGTTTTGTCAATTGAAGTGAACAGTGCCATTACATTGAATGAGTCCATTGTCTCCTCCATGTCTATGTTTATGTTCTTGATGTTGTTTAGGAATTATATGATGATTGTATGGCGTGTTTGGATCCGCTGATAAGACGTTCCAGTTTTTGTTGAAGTTCTTTTGCCAGTTTATGTGATGGGAGTTCTTGGAAGTGCCACAGTGGGTCTAAGTGATAGAACATAGAACATAGAACATAGAACATAGAACAATACAGCACAGAACAGGCCCTTCGGCCCACGATGTTGTGCCGAACTTCTATCCTAGATTAAGCACCCATCCATGTACCTATCCAAATGCCGCTTAAAGGTCGCCAATGAATCTGACTCTACCACTCCCTCGGGCAGCGCATTCCATGCCCCCACCACTCTCTGGGTAAAGAACCCACCCCTGACATCTCCCCTATACCTTCCACCCTTCACCTTAAATTTATGTCCCCTTGTAACACTCTGTTGTACCCGGGGAAAAAGTTTCTGACTGTCTACTCTATCTATTCCTCTGATCATCTTATAAACCTCTATCAAGTCACCCCTCATCCTTCGCCGTTCCAACGAGAAAAGGCCGAGAACTCTCAACCTATCCTCGTACGACCTACTCTCCATTCCAGGCAACATCCTGGTAAATCTTCTCTGCACCCTCTCCAAAGCTTCCACATCTTTCCTAAAGTGAGGCGACCAGAACTGCACACAGTACTCCAAATGTGGCCTAACCAAAGTCCTGTACAGCTGCAACATCACCTCACGACTCTTGAATTCAATCCCTCTGCTAATGAACGATAATACTCCATAGGCCTTCTTACAAACTCTATCCACCTGAGTGGCAACCTTCAAAGATCTATGTACATAGACCCCAAGATCCCTCTGTTCCTCCACCTGACCAAGAACCCTACCATTAACCCTGTATTCCGCATTCTTATTTGTTCTTCCAAAATGGACAACCTCACACTTGGCAGGGTTGAACTCCATCTGCCACTCCTCAGCCCAGCTCTGCATCATATCTAAGTCCCTCTGCAGCCGACAACAGCCCTCCTCACTGTCCACAACTCCACCTATCTTTGTATCATCTGCAAATTTACTGACCCACCCTTCGACTCCCTCATCTAAGTCATTAATAAAAATTACAAACAGCAGAGGACCCAGAACTGATCCCTGCGGAACTCCACTTGTAACTGGACTCCATGCTGAATATTTACCATCTACCACCACTCTCTGACTTCGACCGGTTAGCCAGTTTTCTATCCAATTGGCCAAATTTCCCTCTATCCCATGCCTCCTGACTTTCCGCATAAGCCTACCATGGGGAACCTTATCAAATGCCTTACTAAAATCCATGTACACTACATCCACTGCTCTACCCTCATCCACATGCTTGGTCACCTCCTCGAAGAATTCAATAAGACTTGTAAGGCAAGACCTACCCTTCACAAATCCGTGCTGGCTGTCCCTAATCAAGCAGTGTCTTTCCAGATACTCGGAAATCCTATCCCTCGGTACCCTTTCCATTACTTTGCCTACCACAGAAGTAAGACTAACTGGCCTGTAATTCCCGGGGTTATCCCTATTCCCTTTTTTGAACAGGGGCACAACATTCGCTACTCTCCAGTCCCCTGGTACCACCCCAGTTGCCAGTGAAGACGAGATCGTTGCCAACGGTACTGCAATTTCCTCTCTTGCTTCCCACATAATCCTAGGATATATCCCGTCAGGCCCAGGGGACTTGTCTATCCTCAAGTTGTTCAAAATGTCCAACACATCTTCCTTCCTAACAGGTATCTCTTCTAGCTTATCAGTCCGTTTCACACTCTCCTCTTCAACAATACGGTCCCTCTCGTTCGTAAATACTGAAGAGAAGTACTTGTTCAAGACCTCTCCTATCTCTTCCGACTCAATACACAGTCTCCCACCACTGTCCTTGATCGGACCTACCCTCGTTCTCGTCATTCTCAGGTTTCTCACATACGTGATACGTCTGGTTTGTGTACCTTGGCTAATCTGTAAAATCCTGGGATGTTGTTGCTTTCTGATTTCATCCTTTGTAGGTCAATCCTGGCAGCAGCAGGAACGGAACCAAATAAATTCCAGAAGAGACAGTTCAGCAGTGCTTCACAGGAGGCTCCAAAGCACTGGAGATGTCACCTAGACAGGGGACGAAATGTCTGCTAATCAGCTTCCCAGCTCTGCGAATATACCCACAACCATGGCAGTCAGCACCTGAACTAAATCTTGATGCAAACCTTCTGATAAGGTGTTAACCAAGGCCCCATCTTCCTGCTCAGCTGAATGAAAACTGTCCCATATCCTATTTTGGAGTAGAGTATGGGAGTTATCCTTGATATAATTATCCCCAGTTATTATGCCTCAGTCTGATTATCACATTACTGTTTATGAGAGTTTACTGTGAAGCTACTTGGCCTGTAAATTTCCTACATTCCAGCTGTAACTGCAGTCCAAAAGTATGCAATTGCTAGTAACGAATTTGAGCTATCTGTTGGTATAAAAAGCACCGTTTTCCATTGAAATCTGAATGATACTAAATAAGCTGCAATCAGGAATGCATAATAAGTGATTTGTTCATAACTGGAAAGAGCAATAATTTACATATACACAGCACTTTCAATGGAGTAAAACATCTTAAAGCACTTAGGATAATATTATAAAATGAAATGTGGCACCAAGTCACTTAAATGGACATTAAGACGGATGCCATGGAAATGATGTAGATTTACAAGAATGAACCTGAAATTCAGGCATTGTTACAGGAAGAGATTTCACAAATTAAGTCTGCTTTCTCTAGAATTTAAAGGTTAAGAGGTGTTCTGATTGAAATCTACAGGGTATTAGTAGGAGAAGACAAGCGAGATAAAGATAAACTATTTCTACTGGTTGGCGGTTGCAAATTAGGGGGCGTAGTCTGATAATTAGGGCAAGACTGTTCAGGAGAGATGTTAGGAAGTACTTCTATACACAAAGGATAGTAGAGGTTTGGAACTCTCCTCCACAAATGGCAATGGATGGCGGATCAGTTGTTAATTATAAATTTGAGGTAAATAAATTTTTGTTAAGCAAAGGTGTTAAAGGGTATAGGCCAAAGACAGTTATGTGGAGTTAGGCCACAGATCAACTGTGATCTCATTGAATGGTGGAACTGGCTCAAAGGGTTGGTTGGCCTACTCCTTTTCCAATGTTCCTGTGTTCCAAATGTGCTGCATGGGGTCAGTTTCAACTGATGACAGAATCAGGCTTGGATGTGATCCCATCCACAGATGAACAGCTCCCTAGACTTAGACACAGGACAAGAAAAGATTACTGATCCAGGCTTTCTATCATTGGAACTCTGTGCTGCAATATTTTGTGAATCAAATAACCTTATGAAAGAGCAAATGAGGTAAATGATGATTTGGAGGGCAACCAGTGCCCTTTGCGACTGAATTCAGAAAGTGAATGATGCTGTCAAAGCACACTTCCTGCCTATTCTTAATTACTGTGAAAAAGCACTTTCATGGATCTGCTGCAGTCCTGTTGGTGGTTGTTCTGTGGGGTTAGTAATCTTTCATGGTGATGTTGGATAGCGAATTCCAGAATATCAACCCAGCAGCAGGCAAATCTGTGCCAGGTCAGGAATATCTGTGTAACCTTGACCTTGTGGTCGCCCTTTTCGGTGGTAGGAACTGCAGGTAAGTATGCTGTTTACCTCCCAATGCCAGCAGGGGTCAGCATCTCTGAAGGACAAGGCATTTGGAAGGACAAAGCAGTACCTGTTACCCTTGTAAACACTATTAATCTGCCTTAATGATACTTGTTGTATCTTTAGATCCACCGGAGTAAGAATAAATGGAAGTTCCACCTGAAGGATGGGATCATGAACCTGAATGGGAGAGATTATGTGTTTTCCAAAGCCATTGGAGATGCAGAGTGGTAAGAATTCAGATCCTTCTGAGAATGGACAGGCTCATCGGACTGGACTAATGTGTGCTTAAACTGAAGTACGAAGCCTGCAAGTGAAATGAATACAGAACTACTGGTACCCAAGCTACTGAGTTGTACAACACTACGTTATGTGGGGAAAAGCCTTGCCACTGAAATGGCTCACATTTTACTGAGAGAAAAAGAAAACAATATGCTTAACTATCAGTCATCCCATAATACAGTCACTGCTTGCTGATTGATGAATTACCATCTACAGAGCTAGCGAGTTTACAAACCATCAAGCAAGACTCTTCTAAGGAAAAAGCGTTTAGAGGACCCAGTCACTGTGCTTTATGCTAAGTGCTGTCATTTGAACTGCATAGAAACTGAAATAAATAAACATTTTAAAAAAAAGGTTCTTTTATAGGGGAGGTTTATAGCTGGGGAAGAAAGGCCTTGTAAATTCAAGACCCTTCACATTTGTGTCGTGATTGAATAACTTCCTGACCCAGGACCAACACATTCTTAAGGTGTAACAATGGCTGATATATTTTAAAATAAAAGAAAAACAAAGTTGATAGATGACTTCGAATTGCAAACGATTTGATAACCTAGACATGTATTCCGTTTACCTTTTTTATGCTGTGATTTTATTACGGTATGCAATATAGTTGAGATGGACTCTTCAAAACTATTGTCTTCACACCATACCTGTGATAATTTTGAAATATCAGCCAGATCCCAGAGGCTGAACATACCAAACTGTGCTCTTATATATCGTGCTATTATCAAGTGTTCCTTTCGCAGGCATGTTTCATAGTTTAATTTTTTTTTCTCTGTTTCACCTATGTGGCACATCACACTATACTGTAGATCAGTGCTAAATCTAATTTTAATTGACCATTTTTACTTCTGACTGTACCAGACCATTATATTAAGTTTTAATAGAAATCATCATGCCTGTTTTGAGGTTTTCTTTTCGACCCCCATTGGTTTCATGTAATGGTTTTCTAATCTTGAAAGACTTTGGAATTTAACAGAACAAGTTGAGGGATTTGCCTTTTTTAAAATGACAAGAGACATCACTTTTAGCTGTGCTTTCAACAGAGACAGTATTATGCGATTACTGAAATGATTCTTGAGTATAAAGGGGAAAAGAAATGGCAAAGTTTGCACATGGAACAGAGAAACTTGAGGAAAATAAATTGAGCGCCTTTTAAACGGAAAAGAAATAAAAAGCCAGCCATTTACGAATTTTGCTTTTATGAAATTAAAAACAAAAGCCACATGGCTATTTGACATAAAATGACAATTTTCATTAGCTGATCTGTTTTCTACTACCCACAGCTACTTAGTCACCTGGTGTTGTACATACGTGTAAGAGGGAAATCTATTTATTATGTTTGTATAATTCATCTTGTACCATTTAAATCAAGGTTCTTAATAATATAGTCATCTTCGTTTAAGACCCTGCTTGTAAGACCATTAGAGAACTTAGTATTTTGTTGTACTAAGATTTATTTTAAGTTACTTAAAAGTATTTTGCCTTTGCAAAAATTTTAATTAAAAATGCCCTTAAAGTTTGTGTTTATTGCTTTAATTTTCTAGATTTCATGTTATTTTATCTTGGGTGAGAAAAAAAGAGTTGGAAACACAAAATGTGGCTCTTCTTTGACTCTCGTCATTGTAGGTTTCAATTCAGATTGATATTTGGGTGGATGTGTGTATATATGTATATAATTAACCCTAGCTTCAACATTTTAAACCGAGTGAGAATGAATGCTTTGTTATAATTTATATTTTTCATTTCAAATATATTGTGAATCGCTCAAATTGGACAATTCATTGTACAAAAATTAAAAGTTCACTATTTGTAATGCTTTGGAATAGAGTATTTCAGCTTTCATTTAACAAAGGTTACCAAAATTATGCTGTCTAGATTCTATTAATATCTTAAATATTGGTTGCTGACCAGGAAGCCAATTCAGCTGGGCTGAAGGATTCCATCTTTCAAGTTTTCACGTATTTATGAAATGTTGGCCTGGCCAGCATTTATTGTCCACCCCTAATTGCCCTTGAGAAGACTGTCCCCTGTGGTATAGGGATGCCCAAGTGGTGTTAGTTAGGGAGTTCCAGGGTTTTGACTCAGTTAAGTTGAAGCCAAGGTGATACCATTCCGAGTTGTCAGGGTAATGTGTGGAGGGGAACTTGCTGGTAATGGTGTTCCACCGTAGTTGCTGCCTGTATCTTTCTGGGTACAAGAGATTGTGAGTTTGAAAGCAATCTTCCCTCTAAGTATTTCCACTAATATCTGATTAGTGTGTGAACATATTGACTTCCAGTTCCAGAGTTACTGCCATGCAAGAAAAATGATAAGGAACATAGTGTGAAAGGTGGAGTGTTGCCGCAGTACACCTTGTAAATGGTACATACTGCTGCCACTGTGTATCAGCACTGGAGGAAATTAATGTTATGCAGTGTCACTCAAATCTGATGTTTGTCAAACTTTTGAATGTTATTGCTGCTATACTTGCCCAAGCAAATGGAGCATATTCTATCACATCCCAATTAATGCCTTTTGGACGTGCATTGGAGAGTCAGGGGGTATGTTACTACAAAATTCCCAGTTTCTGATAGAGGCCAGAAAAACTATTACAACAACAATCAAGCCTAGAATTTGAAGCTAAGTATTCCAAGCTTTAATACAGAACAATGAAAATTCCTTCCACGGGGAACAGGTAAATCTTCACATTGCATGGTTTCACCTCAGATATTTGCCTTTGTGTGCAGTTCACATTTGTGGGATGGATGTCATTTCGTACCTAGAATGAGACAGGTGTCCTACTACATATTTTTTCTAATTTGTAAAACAACCATTCACTACTACTGTCATCTATTTTCCTATCGTTGCTGTAACCATCTCCTTTATTCGAAGGGCTTCAACTTAAAGGAAATAAATAGGATAGAAGTAGAGAGGATGTTTGGGTGAAACTAGGACAAGAGGGCATAGCCTCAAAATTAGGGGGAGCAGATTTAGAACATGGAACATTACAGCACAGTACAGGCCCTCGATGTTGCACCGACCTGTGAAACCAATCTGAAGCCCTACGCTATTCTGTTTTCATCCATATGTCTATCCAATGACCATTTAAATGGCCTTAAAGTTGGCAAGTGGACCACTATTGAAGGCAGGCCGTTCCACACCCTTACTACTCTCTGAGTAAAGAAACTACCTCTGACATTTGTCCTATATCCATCACCCCTCAATTTAAAGCTAAGTTCTAAATCAATTTCGGACTGAATTGAGAAGGAACCTCTTCACCCAGAGGGTTGCCCAGTGAAGTAGTTGAGGCTTCCTCATTGCATGTTTTCAAAGCTAAGATAGATAATTTTTTTAACAGTAAGGAAATTAAAGGTTATGGTGAGAGTGTGGGTAAATGGAACTGAGTCCATGAAAAGATCAGCCATGATCTTATTGAATGGCAGAGTAGCCTCGAAGGGCCAGATAACCTACTCCTGCTCTGAGTTCTTATGAACTTTGCTGGCTGTTAAGTCTAGGCAAAAGTGAGAACTGCAGATGCTGGAGATCAGAGTCAAGATTGGAGTGGGGCTGGAAAAGCACAGCAGGTTATGATGAAAGGCTTTTACCCAAAACGTTGTTTTTCCTGCTCCTCTGATGCTGCCTGACCTGCTGTGCTTTTCCAGCACCACTCTAATCTTGGCTTTTAAGTCTGTTGAGAGGCATTTTATCAGATTCTTTTGGAAGTCTGTATAAACCATATCAGCTGTATAATTAAGATCAACTGTGTTACTTAATTGAAAAAGCCCGGTCAAGTTAGTTAATCATAATTCACATTTAACAAATCTGACTTTCCTTAATTAGTTACTTACTCTTCTGCTTTGCTTTGGCAGCATTTTCTTCCTTTGAGTATTTTGTTCCTATTTTCTCCAATGTCCTCTGTCTCAATGCAGCAGTCTTCTTTGGACCCCAATAGGCATTATCCTTCCCCCATCTTTTTACAATTTACATGGCTACAGGGACTTGATTCCCTTTAATGTTAGTTCAATCTCTTCTCTTGCCTGTACTGAAGAAGGGTTACACCTGAAACATTGACTTCTCCACCTCCTGATGCTGCCTGGATTGCTGTGTTTTTCTAGCCTCCTACCTGGCTACCTTGGATTCCAGTATCTGCAGTTTTTTTTAGATTAGATTACTTACAGTGCGGAAACAGGCCCTTCGGCCCAACAAGTCCACACCGACCCACCGAAGCGCAACCCACCCAGACCCATTCCCCTACATTTACCCCTTCACCTAACACTACGGGCAATTTAGCATAGCCAATTCACCTAACCTGCACATTTTTGGACTGTGGGAGGAAACCGGAGCACCCTGAGGAAACCCACGCAGACACGGGGAGAACGTGCAAACTCCACACAGTCAGTCGCCTGAGGTGGGAAATGAACCCGGGTCTCTGGCGCTGTGAGGCAGCAGTGCTAACCACTGTGCCGCCCACATTACAGAGCAGTGGCACAATGATTTTCTGTCTGTCCATGGCTTAGCTGCTGAGGAACCAGATTTACAGACTGAGTGAGTAATGCCTGGAGAGAGATAAAGTACGTACTTTTTATTGTTGTAGTTTACCAGGAATAGAGAGCAGGAGTGAGACCCGAGTTTGTAAGTGGTTGAGGTTGTGTAATCAGTTCCTAAGGTTCGAAATGGCAAGAGATGCTGGCCCCTTTGAATGCTTCTCTTGCAATGTAGAGGTGGTGACCATGTGTGCAGGAAGTGTGGTCAGCTGCAGCTCCTGATTTGCCACATGGAACGCCTGGAGCTGCAGATGGACTCAGTATGGAGCATCCATGAGGCTGTGTGTGTCATGAGAAGCACAGTTATCGAGCTGGTCCCACCATCAGTAAGGGCTGCACGGACTGAGTGGAGTAGGGTGACTTCCAAGAGGACCAGTAAGTGTGAGCATGCATTGCAGGAGTCCCCTGTGGCCATTCCCCTCAAACAGAGAAGCCATTTTAGATACTGTT
This sequence comes from Chiloscyllium punctatum, assembly GCF_047496795.1. Lineage (NCBI taxonomy): Eukaryota > Metazoa > Chordata > Chondrichthyes > Orectolobiformes > Hemiscylliidae > Chiloscyllium > Chiloscyllium punctatum. The sequence goes on from NC_092742.1 coordinate 13,891,319, forward strand.
GGGGGTGGGGTGTGGCCTCTCGGAGGAAAACAGCAGCAGCAGCCCTATGACTGGCAATGTTGTACAGAAGGGAGGGTCAAAGTGTCGGCCAGCAGTAGTAATAACTCTCCAGGCAGGTGCGCAGCTGTTTCTGTGGCCTAAAGTGACACCCCCTGCTGTCAGGTTCAAGGATATCTCTGAGTGAGCGCAGGGTTTTCTGATTGGGAGGGGAGGAGGAGAAAGTGAGGATTGCAGATGCTGGAGATCAGAGTCAAAAAGTGTGGTGCTGGAAAAGCACAGCCGACCAGGCAGCATCCAAGGAGCAGTAGAGTCGATGTTTTGAGCATAAACTCTTTATCAGGAACTCGAAACTTGACTCTCCTGCTCCTCGGATGCTGCCTGACCGGCTGTGCTTTTCCAGCACCACACGTTTTGACTCTGGAGGAGGGTAAGCAACCAAAGGTTGTAATGCTAATGACATAGGCAGAGTTACGAGGTCCTGCAAAGGCGGGTTAGGTCGGAGGTTGAAAAGCAGAATCTCGAGGATTGTAATCTTTGGATTACTCTCTGTGTCATGTGCCAGTGAGGCTGGGGATAGAAAGATCGTGCAGTTAAATATGAGGCTAAAGGGCTGGTGTTGGAGGCAGGGCTTCAGATAAGTGAAGTTTTAGGATGTCTTCCAGGACAGATGCCACCTATACAAGAAGGATGAGTTGCCCCGGGGCATCAACATTCTGGCAGGCATGTTGCTGGTGCCACTCAAGGGTTTAAACTAGAGTCATAGAAATATACAGCACGGAAACAGACCCTTTAATCCAACTCATCCATGCCAACCAGATATCACAACCCAATCTAGTCCCATTTGCCAGCACCCGGCCCATATCCCTCTAAACCCTTCCTATTCATATATCCATCCAGATGCCTTTTAAATGTTGCAATTGTACCAGCCTCCACCACGTCCTCTGGCAGCTCATTCCATACACACCACCCGCTGCATGAAAAAGTTGCCTCTTACGTCCCTTTTATATCTTTCCCTTCTTGCCCTAAACCTATGCCCCCTAGTTCTGGACTCCCCCACCCCCAGGGAAAGAACCTTGTCTATTTATCCTATCCATGCCCCTCATGGATTTTATAAACCACTATAAGGTCACCCCTCAGCCGCCAACACTCCAGGGAAAACAGCCTCAGCCTGTTCAGCCTCTCCCTATAGCTCAAATCTTCCAACTCTGGCAACATCCTTTGGAAGGAGACCAGAATTGCACGCAATATTCCGAAAGTGGCCTAACCAACGTCCGGTACAGCAGCAACATGACCTCCCAACTCCTGTACTCAATGCTCTGACCAATAAAGGAAAGCATACCGAATGGCTTCACTTTCCTATCTACCTGCAACTCTACTTTCAAGGAGCTATGAACCTACATTCTAAGATCTCTTCGTTCAGCAACACTCTCTAGGACCTTACCAGTAAGTAGGAGAAAGTGAAGAATCATTCCTGATGAAGGACTTTTAGCGGAAACATTGACTCTTCTGCTCCTTGGATGCTGCCTGACCTGCTGCGTTTCTCCAGCACCACACTTTTGAGCCTTACCATTAAGTGTATAAGTCCTGCTAAACTTTGCTTTCCCAAAATGCAGCACCTCACATTTATCTAAATTAAACTTCATCTGCCACTCCTCAGCCCATTGGCTCATCTGGTCACGATCCTGTTGTAATCGGAGGTAACCCTCTTCGCTGTCCACTGCACCTACATTTTTGGTGGCATCTGCAAACGTACTAACTGTACCTCTTATACTCGCATCCAAATCATTTATGTAAATAACAAAAGGAAGTGGACCCAGCACCGATCCTTGTGCCGCTCCACTGGTCACAGGCCTCCAGTCTGAAAAAGAACCCTCCATCACCACCCTCTGTCTTCTACCTTTGAGCCAGTTCTGTATCAAATGGCAGGTTCTCCCTGTATTCCGTAAGATGTAACCTTGCTAACCAGACTCCCTTGGGGTATCTTGTTGAATGCCTTACTGAAATCCATATAGATCATGTCCACCTCTCTGCCCTCATCAATCCTCTTTGTTACTTTTTCAAAAAACCCTTATCAAGTTTGTGAGACATGATTTCCCACATGCAGCCATGTTGACTATCCCTTGCCTTTCCAAAAATGTGTAAATCCTGTCCCTCAGGATTCCATGCAACAACTTGCCCACCACTGTTGTCAGGCTCATGGGTTTATAGTTCCCTGGTTTGTCTTTACCACCTTTCTTAAATAATGGTGCCAAGTTAACCAACCTCCAATTGACTAGTGAGGCAGAGGCTTGGGTGAGGCTGTAGGTCAGTGTGTAATATGATTGAGGAGGAGTCAGACTAAGGTAGCTAAGACTAAGTTTCAGTAAAGGAACGTTTCAATAACAGTGACCATAAATCTGTAAATTTTAAGTTACTTATGGATAAAAGTCATCCTTGGGTGTAAGTACTAAATTGGAGGAAGACGAGCTACCACAATATTAAACAGGACCTGGGGAATGTAGATTGGAGATGACTGAGGGTTAATCCACGCCTGGCATGTGGGAATCTTTTAAAGGCAAGTTCCTGTGAAAATGAAGGTTAAAGATTACGATTCATGAACCTTAGAGGATGAGAAATTGAGATCATTGTCTAAAAGGAAAAAAGAGGTTTAGGAAACTGAAAACAGACAAGGCCTTTGAAGGATAGAAAGAAAGTAGGACAGACCACAAAAAAATTAAAAGGACTAAAATGGGCTATGAAATGTCTTTGGCAAACAGGATTATGGAAAATCTCAAGGCATTTTATACACATATGAAGAGCAAGGGGGCAACAAAGGAAAGGATAGACCACTCAAGAACAAGGGGAATATATGCATGGAGGCAAAGGAAGTGGGTGAGTCCTCAAGGAATAAATTACATTGGTATTCATAAAGGAGAGGGACATGGTGGATGGTGAGTCTTGGAAGGGGTAGGTTGATATTCTAAGACATGTCAATATAAAAGAAAGTTTTGGGTGTTCTGAAAAGCTTTAAGGGAGACAAGTTCCCCAGGACCTGATGGCACATATCCCAGAATGCTGAGGGAGGCACGTGAGGAAATTGCTGGGACCTTGTACGAAATCTTTGTATCCTCTTTAGTCACAGGAAAGGCCCAGAGGATTGGAGAATAGCCGATGTCCGTCCTTTGTTTAGGAAGGGCAACAGGGATAATGCAGCAAACTACAGCCCAATGTGGTTTATGTCACTGGGAGGGAAATTATCAGAGAAGACTCTTAGGGATAGGAATTAACTTGAGTTTGGAAAATATGGGCCTCTTAATCACAGGCAGCATAGCTTTGTGAGGGGAATAGTGTTCTGATACAGCTTCGTTTGTGTGTGTTCGGATGGTTGCTGGTGTAGTTAAATATTTGGTCAGTGTTTGTTGGTTTTCTGTATACGCAGGTTTGTAGTTCTCCGTTGTCCTTTCTTTCGACTGACGTCCAGGAATGCGAGTTTGTTGTCGGTTTCTTCCTCCTTGGTGAACTTTATGCCTGTGAGGGTGTTGTTGATGATGTTAAATGTCTCTTCTATCTTGTTTTGTTTTGTGATGACAAAGGTGTCATCTACACAGTGGACCCAGATTTTTGGTTTGATGGTTGGTAGGGCTGTTTGTTCTAGCCTTTGCATTACCGCTTCTGCTATGAGTCCTGATAGCAGAGATCCCATGGGTGTGCCTTTGGTTTGTTTGTAGATTATGTTGTTGAAGGTGAAGTGAGTGATGAGGCACAGGTCCACTAGCTTCATGATGTTTTCGTTGGTAATGTGATTGATGGTGGTTGGGGTGGGTGTGATGGTCTCTTCTAAAAGTGTGGTAAGTGTTTCCTTTGCCAGGTCGATGTTGATGGAGGTGAACAGTGCTGTTACGTCGAATGAGATCATTGTTTCGTCTTCCTCTATTTTGGTGTTTTTGATGATTTTTAGGAATTCCTGGGTGGAGTGGATGGGGTGCTGTGACTCTTCTACTAGGTATTTCAGTCTTGCGTGTAGTTCTTTGGCCAGTCTGTAACGAATACCCTGTACAGCTGCAAATGACCTCCCAACTCCTGTACTCAATACTCTGGCCAATAAAGGTGTTGTGAAACTTGAAAGGGCTCAGAAAAGATTTACAAGGATGTTGCCAGGGTTGGAAGATTTGAGCTATAGGGAGAGGCTGAACAGGCTGGGGCTGTTTTCCCTGGAGCGTCGGAGGCTGAGGGGTGACCTTATAGAGGTTTACAAAATTATGAGGGGCATGGATAGGATAAATAGACAAAGTCTTTTCCCTAGGGTGGGGGAGTCCAGAGCTAGAGGGCATAGGTTTGGGGTGAGAGGGGAAAGATATAAAAGAGAACTAAGGGGCAACTTTTTCACTCAGAGGGTGGTATGTGTATGGAATGAGCTGCCAGAGGAAGTGGTGGAGGCTGGAACAATTGCAACGTTTAAAAGGATTTGGATGGGTATATGAATAGGAAGGGTTCAGAGGGGTATGGGCTGGGTGCGGGCAGGTGGGACGAGATTGGGTTGGGATATCTGGTCGGCATGGACGGGTTGGACCAAAGGGTCTGTTCCCACGCTGTACATCTCTATGACTCTATGCTATCTACCTGTGACTCCACTTTCAAGGAGCTATGAACCTGCACTCCAAGATCTCTTGTTCAGCAACACTCCCTAGGACCTTACCATTAAGTGTATAAGTCCTGCTAAGATTTGCTTTCCCAAAATGTAGTACCTCGCATTTATCTAAATTAAACTCCATCTGCCACTTCTCAGCCCATTGGCCTATCTGATCAAGATCCTGTTGTAATCTGAGGTAACCTTCTTCGCTGTCCACTACACCTCCAATTTTGGTGTCATCTGCAAACTTCCTTACTGTACCTCTTATGCTCACATCCAAATCATTTATGTAAATGATGAAAAGTAATGGACCAAGCACCGATTCTTGTGGCACTCCACTGGTCACAGGCCTCCAGTCTGAAAAACAACCCTCACCATCAACCTCTGTCTTCTAGCTTTGAGCCAGTTCTGTATCCAAATAGCTAGTTTCCCCCGTATTCCATGAGATCTAACCTTGCTAACTAGTCTCCCATGGGGAACCTTGTTGAACGCCTTACTGAAGTCCATACAGATCACATCTACTGCTCTGCCTTCATCAATCCTCTTTGTTACTTCTACAAAAAACTCAACCAAGTTTGTGAGGCATGATTTCCCACACACAAAGCCATGTTGACTATCCCTAATCAGTCCTTGCATTTCCAAATATATGTACATCCTGTCCCTCAGGATTCCCTCCACCAACTTGCCCACCATCGACGTCAGGCTCACTGGCCTATAGTTCCCTGGCTTGTCTTTACCATCTTTCTTCAACAGTGGCATCATGTTAGCCAACCTCCAGTCTTCTGGCACCTCACCTGTGACTATTGGTGATACAAGTATCTTAGCAAGGGGCCCAGCAATCACTTCCCTAGCTTCCCACAGAGTTCTAGGGTACACCTGAACAGGTCCTGGGGAATTATCCACTTTTATGCATTTCAAGACATCCAGCACTTCCTCCTCCATAATATGGACATTTTGCAAGGTGTCACCATCTAATTCCCTACATTTTATATTGTCCATACCCTTTTCCACAGTAAATACTGATACAAAATACTTGTTTAGTATCTCCCCCATTTTCTGCAGCTCCACACAAAGGCTGCCCTGCTGATCTTTGAGGGGCCCTATTCTCTCCCTAGTTACTCTTTTGTTCTTAATGTATTTGTGAAAATCCTATGGATTCTCCTTAACTCTATTTGCCAAAGCTATCTCATGTCCCCTTTTTGCCCTCCTGATTTCCCGCTTAAATATACTCCTACTTCCTTTATACTCTTCTAAGGATTCACTCGATTTATCCTGTCTATACCTGACATATGCTTCCTTCTTTTTCTTAACCAAACCCTCAATTTCTTTAGTCATCCAGCATTCCCTATACCTACCAGCCTTTCCTTTCACCCTGACAGGAATATACTTTCTCTGAATTCTTGTTATCTCATTTCTGAAGGCTTCCCATTTTCCAGGTGTCTCTTTACCTGCAAACATCTGCCCCCAATCAGCTTTCGAAAGTTATTGCTTAATACCATCAAAATTGGCCTTTCTCCAATTTAGAACTTCAACTTTTAGATCTGGTCTATCCTTTTCCGTCAGTATTTTAAATCTAATAGAATTATGGTGGCTGGCCCCAAAGGGCTCTCCCACTGACACCTCAGTCACCTGCCCTGCCTTATTTCCCAAGAGTAGGTCAAGTTTTGCACCTTCTCTAGTAGGTACATCCACATACTGAATCAGAAAATTTTCTTGTAAGCACTTAACAAATTCCTTTCCATCAAAACCCTTATGTGGCATGATTAATATTTTTTAACCTGTATATCATAGATTGGCTGCTGTAAGGTATTTTCAGGTTTGCGTTTGAGTAGGTGCATGTACAGTTTGTTTAAATGAGGTGTCCCAAGCTGTTGAGTGAGGTAAGGGAGGAAACAACAGGGGCAATGACAATAATTTTTCATTCCTCTCTGGCCACAGAGAGATGCCAGAGGACCTCTTAATGTGATATAGTTATTCAAGAAAGGAGCAAAAGATAAACCAGGAAACTACAGACCACTCAGTCTATTCTCGGTGGTAGGGAAACTATTGGAAGAAATTCTGAGGGACTGAATTAATCTGCATTTGTTGAGGCAGCGATTAATCAAGAACATTCGGCATGGTTTTGCCTGACCAATTGGTCTGAATTTTTCAAAGAGAAGGCCAGGTGTGTAGATGAGAGCAATGCATCTGATGTAGTCTACTTGGACTTCAGCAAGGGTTTTCATAAGGTCCCACATGGGAACTGATAGGGAAGGTGAGAGCCCATAGAATCCAAGGAATTTTGGCTAATGGGATCCAGAATTGACTTGATTGGCAGGAGGCAGAGGGTGATGGTCAAGGGGTGTTTTGTGACTGGGAGCCTAGGTCCGGTGGATTTCCTCAGGGATCAGTGTTGAGGCTTGAACTAATTGCGCGGGGGTCAGTATCCTGTCACCAGATCACCCTTTATTTCCATGTGCACAGTACATGGGCTCTGACCAGCCAGCTCAGAGCCAGTCCCCAAAGTGAGAAGACTCCCTGAATTTCTTGTTTATATCTGTCAGCCAGGGCTCCCTGATTGACCCAGGGTTAGTAACTCCAATCAAGGTTCTTATAGTCAATGAGATCCACCTGCCCCTCGCTTCAATCACTACAGGGCCCTTGTGGTTTGTGATAGGTCTAAAAAATATAGACTTGCAAAAAAAAGGGATTAAAATAATTAGGTGCTTGTTTATAACTTGCACAGATTAAATGGGCCAAATGGCCTTTTTCTGTGTTCTATACCTTTATAATTATGACTATGAATGTTTGTCTTTATATTGTCTTTATCAAATCAGTCTGAATGGTACAGCAGACTCGATGGGCTGAATGGCCAATTTCACCTTCTACATCGTATGGCCTTCAGGTTAAGATTTTCTGAACTCCTTTATCAGTAATTGAGAGGAGACCGTCCTAATTCAGATCTGATCCATCCCTGATGAGCACTGAATCGATTGCTTTTGAAAACTGTCAACACTTTCTGAATAAGCAGGGCATATTTTGCAACTCATTTTTGAATTTGATTCTGATTAGTCCCTTTCGTTCAGATTCAGTCACCCAACATTTATTTGTTCTGGTGTGAAGCCAGTATGTGTGCTGGATCAGACCAACTTTAGTTCCCAGACTTGAGTATGCGGCTACTGTTCATTTAATCCTTTATTATAATAACAAAGGACAAAAATAAATTTTAAGACAGAGCAGACCACTGGATCAATCAAGACTGTTACATTAAAACAGTTCCTCTTTGGTTTTACAGTCGGACTCTTCTGGTGTCTAGAATTGGGAATATAATCTTTGTGTTTAACAGTAAAAAGTGCAGTGACCACTAGTAGCTTAAGGAATGGGTAGAGTTCATTGAGACATTGAATATCATGGATTTAAAAAGATTTGGCTAGCATTTGAGAACTGTGCTTGTTGCAAAAAAGAAATCTGGTTCTCCCTTACAGAAACAAGCTTGTATCTATCTTGCACTTCTCACAGCCTCATTCCAAAACACTTTACAGCCAATGATGCAATTCCATCACTGTCACAGGAAACAGTAAAGCCAATCTTCTGCACAGTGAGATCCCACAGTCAATAATGTGACAATAACAAGACAATCGCAGTAGGGCTGGGTAAGGGACAAATATTGGACAGAATGCCAGGCGAAGTACTCCCCTGCTCCTCTTCAGAACACCACCTCAGGAACATTTGCATCGCCCAGAGAGGACGGACTGGGTCCTGATTTGTTTCATGAGATGTTAGGGAAATATTTCTATCCCCTAAACCAGACACTCAGTCTGGTTTACACATGAGTCCAGGTAAACCATTTTTGACGTTGTCTCTTTAAGAACTTCTTCAATGGTTCAGCAAGCTATTCATTAGAATTAGAATTAGTTTTATTGTCATGTTTGTGCAAAACAATTTGCTGCCTTTTCATTGGCAAGTCTTATTTTTGATGGTGTGGTTCAGTGGGTGTGCCGTCAGGGTTGCTGTGGCTAATTGCACATTTGCCTTAAGCTATAGTAATGACAGAGGCTCCAGCATGTTTTTTTTAAATCATGTAGGTGACCTTAAAATCCCTACAGTATGGAAGCAGGATATTTGGCCACTTCCCCACCAAACAGCATCCCCCACCCCAGAACCCTCCATTTCCCCAAGGCTAATCCACCAGAGCCTGCATGTCCCTGGATACTATGTGCAATCTCCCAATGGGCCAATCCACCAGACTGGCCACATCTTTGGACTGTGGGTGGAAACCAGAGCACCCGGAGGGCAATGTGCAAACTCCACACAGACAGTTGCCCAAGGGTGGAATTGAATGCTACTCCCTGGCGTTATGAGGCAGCAGTGCCACACTGAGTCACTGTGCCACCCAGGAATCTCTTCCATTTTCATGTCTACCATTGAAAGGTTGACACAATCAATGTGTTTGGCTTCTTTCATCATCAAATCTTGATGTGAAACTGAATCACAGAGTTCAAGAAACAAGTACCTTACCCATTGTACTACAAGTACCTTACCCATTGTACTACAAGTACCTTACCCATTGGACTATAAGTACCTTACCCATTGGACTATAAGACTGCCATCAAAGGGGCTTAAAGGCCATCTAATGTGGCCCTACCAGTCTCAATTCAGGTTTAAGTTAATTCTTTCCATGAAGGCAGTAACTTATAGTGAGATGTTTCACTCTACTACCTAGCTCCCTGTTTTTTTTATTCATTAACAGGATGAGGGCATCACTGAGGGCATTTATTTCCCAGAGGCCAGTTAAGAGTCAACCACATTGCCGTGGGTCTGGAGTTGCATGTCGGTCAGACCAGGTAAAGATGGCAGTTTCCTTCCCAGAAGGACATTAGTGAACCAGATGGGTTTTTCCAACAATCAACAATGGATTCATGGTCATCATTACACCCGTTATGCCAGATTTTCACTGAAATTCAAATTCCACCATCTGCCACTGCAGAACTCGACCCAGTTCCCAGAATATGACCTGCGTCTCTGGAGAAACAGTCCAGCGATAATACCAGGAAGCCATTCCCTCCCCGGTGCTGGTTATGTGCCAGTAGGGCATGTGCTGTGTTAATAATACAGAGCCATGAATTTATAGACATTTACAATTCAGAAGGAGAGCATTTGGTTCTTTGTATCTGCTGGTTGGCAAGGAGCTATCCAGCCTTATCCCACTACCTTCCTACACTTGGACCATTGCCTTGCAGATCATGGTTCATTGTATAGACAGCAAGATACTTTTTAAAAATGGTGGGGAGTTTTGCCTGAACCACTGTTCCGGGTCATAACTACCCTCTGGGTGAAAACACAACATTATCCTCGGAATTTTAGTGTTGACTAGAATTCAATCCAATTGATAGCACAGAAATATCCAGCTCACCTCCAATAAGTTCCTTACACCTCTGTAATTCACACCCTATCTGCTTAATCTCCTATTCCTCTCTCTCTCTCTCTCTTTGTCTCTCTCTCTCTCTGTCTCTCTCTGACTCATCGTCATATCTAGCTCCCTCTGAAGATAGTGATACTGTTCATTTTAATCTCATGGTAATGATTTCATCTCTGAACAAAGAACTTTCTCCTGAATATTTTTATTGAACCTATGAGTATCTATCCTAACTCAATATCTTCTAATTCCCAGCACTTCCCTCAAATGGGAATGTTGGTACTTTGTATAATGTTATAGTTTATCCATCTGCTGAGTGAGATGAGGTAGTGCTTGGGAAACTGGTTTCAGGTTATTGCTGCTGGTCCTGGTAATGATTGACAGATTAATTATTGTGTCTCTGTCTTCCTGTGGTACATGAGCAACCAAATGGGTTTTTTGGCCTGGAGGTTAATGGGACTGTCCAGATGATGGATGGGGAGCTTTCTCTTGCTAACGTTGTGACACTCTTTGCAATTGCCGTCAGCGAGTCTGGCCGTGAATGACAGCACCCTGCTTAAAGGTGCCTCCACCATGAATATATTTAGGATTTATGAGATCTCCCCATCTAATGAGACAGACTGGGGTCATGCTTATGTAGCTAGTGTTCCCTGGAAAAGGTCACCCAGAGGTTCCAGCTAAAACAGCAGCTCCTGCACACTGCCCCGTCACATCTGGGGCTAGCTGTAGAAAACTCCCACCTTCACCTCTTGCCAAGGACATAAAAACAACAGTAGGCCAGTCAGCCCTTTGAGCCCATTCTGTCATTCAATAAGATCATGACCGATACCGACTTTAGGAACATTGGAATAGGAGTAGGCCATTCAGCCCCTCATCCCTCCTCAGACTATGCCCCATGGTTCTCTAGAATCCCCAATAAGTGGAAATAGTTTATGTAGATCTATCCTATCTTTCCCTGTTAATATCTTGAAGACTTCAAGATATTAACAATCCACAATCTTCTAAAATCAAACAAAAGCAGGCCTAGTTTATATAATCTCTTCTCAGAGCTGAGCTGCTGAAGTCAGGATATTACTCTTGTCAACCTACATTGTCCTGTCTCCAAGGCCAATATATCCTTCCTGAGGTGTGTCGCCCAGATCTGCAGGTACTCACAGGTTTAGCAGCCTTCAAGGTGGAGAAATGCACAGGTCCAGATGAGATAGATCTGTTGAGGGAGGCAAGGAAGAAGGTACAGGTATCCACTCTGACCATAGGCAAGGTGCCAAAGGACTGGAAGACTGCTAACATTGTCCCATAATTAAATAAAAGGGAGGAAGGGACAGACCAGGAAAATACAGGCCAGTCAATCTAGACTAGGAACATGACGTTCTCAACCCTTTCAACCTCCGCTCCATTGGTGTAGATGAGGGCGTGTTCTCCTCCCTTCTTTGTGAAGTCAGTGATCAGTTCTTTAGTTTTGCCATCGTTGAGAGAGAGGTTGTTCTCAACGCACCATGTCACCAAGCCCTCTATCTCCTTTCTGTATTTTGACTCATCGTTGTTTGATATCCATCCTGTCCTGGTGGTGTCACCAGCAAACTCGTAGATGGAGTTTGTTCTGAATTTGGCAACACAGTCGTGGGTATGTAGGAGTACAGTAGGAGGCTGAGAATGCATCCTTGGTTGGGGGTGCTCCAGTGTTCAGCTATCTATTTTCACTGATTGCGGTCTGTGGGCTATGAAGCGGAGGATCCAGTTGCACAGGATGAAGCCAAGGTTTGATCTCAGTCTGAAGGGGATTATGTTGTTGAAGGCAGAGCTGTAGTCAATAAGCAGGAGTCAGACATAGGTGCCCTTGTTGTCCAGGTATTTTAAAGAGCTAGGGAAATGGCATCACACTGTTACAGCGGTTAGCAAATTGCAGGAGATCAAGGCAGGCTAGAAGGCTCCAGTTGATGCGGGCTACGACCAGCCTCTTATGGAAATCAAAGCCACTGACCAGTAGTCATTAAGGCACGTTGCATGCGCTTTCTTGGGTACCGGGATGATGGCGGTCTTGAAGCAGATCGGGCCTTTGACTTGTAGGAAAGGAGAGGTTGAAGACGGCCCGCTGCCTTCCTTAGTTGGACTCTCAGGAAGGCTGATCTGACGTCTGCAGCGGTGACGGAGAGACCAAGTGCATCTGCGGCTGTTGAGGGAGGTGACACCTCACCCCACTGGAATTCTGCTTAAAATGAGCATAAAAAGCCTTGAGCGCATCAGGGAGGGATACATTTTTGTCCCTCATCTTGCTCTGCATCATTTCGTATCCAGTTTTGTTTAGGCCTTGATACCTATGATTGGTTTGAGCCTCTAACCTGGTCCAGTACTGCCTCTTAGCATCTTTGATGGCTTTGCAGATGTCATACCTGGATTTTCTACACTAGTCTGGGTCATCTGATTTGAATGCTGCCCGCCTGGTCTTTAGGTAATGATAGATTTCCCGGTTCATCTGAGGTTTCTGGTTCAGGAACGCTCGAATAGACTTCTTTGGCATGCAGTCCTGCACACATTTGCTAATGGCACTGCGTTTCCTGATTCGCTAATCAGAGGAAACATCCTATTTATATCCAACTAGTCACATCATGTAAGAGTTTTGAAAGTTTTAATGAAGTCACTCCTCCCCCTCTTTATGGCATGTACATTCCTTCTTAGGTAAAGAAACCAAAACTGTACAAAATACTCCAAGTGCTATTGAACAAAGTTTCTATACAACTGCAGCAAGAGAGGGAAAAGAGCACACATACACATACACATTTGTAGAATTTGTACATACACAGAGTTTGTAGGCAGAGAGATCAAGAGCAGAGAGATCATGCAACTGGTGATTGGTGTGTTGATTAATAAGTCTTTGTAGGTGACCAAGAGAGTTAGACACCATGAGTAAAGTGTCAACAGCTGAATAACAAGGCCTATAATCCAATTAAATGAGGCAGAGAGATAATTACATAATTGCAAAAAATTAAAAATAAGGTGATGCTGGAGACAAGCTAACTGACTGGAATAATATGATAGGGAGAAGAGTCACGTGCTAAGGACCTAACCAAAGTAATACATAATCCAAAACTGTGCAAACTAATTAAGGTTGAAAATTCATAACAATTATGATTGTGTTAAAAAGAACATAAAAAATAAGAGTAGGAATGGTTAATTGTCTCTCTGACCCGACTGCAACTATTGAGTATCCTAAAACCCATTGATCTTTGTCTTCATATATATCCACAGGTTTCTGGGGCAGGTCATTCTGCGATGATGATGTCACTTTATTTTTTATTTTGTTTGAGGGGAAGTTGTAAGGTCGAGGTGCAGAGCCGTCTCTGAGAAATTTGTGAGGCCATGGGTTTTCTTAAAAGTCAATGGAAGCTGCTGGAACGGTGGTTCAGTGGTTAGCACTGCTGCAGGGACCCAGGTTCAATTCCACCCTCAGGTGACTGTCTGTGTGGAGTTTGCACATTCTCCCCGTGTCTGTGTGGGTTTCCTCCAGGTGCTCTAGTTTCCTCATACAATCCAAAGATGTATAGTTTAGGTGAATTGGCCATGCTAAATTGCCCACAATATCCAGGGATGTGTTGGCTAGGTGCATTAGTCAGGGATAAATGAAGAGTGATTGGGGAATGGGTCTAATTGGAATAGTCTTCCGAGAGTAGTGTGGACTTGCTGGGCCCAAGGGCCTGTTTCCACGCTGTAGGGATTCTATGATTCAGCCTGGGTTGTGGCCAGCCCTCACAGACTGGGCTTTTTAGTTTTGGTTTTAGTTTTAAGCAGACCCGTTTTGACAAATTGTGACACAGCAGCTCTGTGCACAGAGGAAGATACTAAACTAACCAAAGTGTATAATATAGATTTTGTTTAAGGCAACAAAGCATACTTCTGTGGTTAAAACAAAAAGCATTATTTGGTCAGAGTGATTTGTTTCCAAGGTGATATTTCTTGTAAATATTGAGAAAGCAGACGGTGTTCCAATGTAAAGGACCAAATATGATAGGTGCAGCAATACATATCTCCTTTTCACTTGTATTGGCAGCTAACTGGTCCAACCTAGATACCAAGAACAATGTTGCTTAACATTCCTAATAGCAGGCACCTTTTTGTATAAGGTGATATAGCCAGTGTTAAAGCAGAGGAATTGTGAGGGAAGATGCCATGTCCCTTTTTATTGATTGGTTATTGTTAGTGACGTGCCACTTCTTAAGATGCACAGGGGTAGGGCATTATTAAGTAGAGCACTTAAAGAGAAAGCCAGAGGGTGGGTGGGTGAGGAGAAAGCAAACATCCATGATACTGTATTTTGTAAATTAAGCAATCATCAAGAAACCTATTCGTACTTAGATTCACACTTCAACCATTGCCTTGGGGTTGGGGTAACTTGGTTGCTGCACATTTCTGGCACAAAATAGACTTTTGAGCAGTCTTCCGTATGGGACCTTGTCATTATATCTTACTAAAATCCATGTAGACAACGTCCACTGCACCATCCTCATCGACCCTCCTTGCCACTTCCCCAAAGATTTCAATCAAATGTGTAAGGGATGACCTCCCTTAACAAAGCCATGCTGACTATCCCTGACTGGTCCATGCCTTTCCAAGTGATTCTGAGGGGTCTTGACAGGGTAGAGGTGGAGAGAATGTTTCTTTGATTGAAGAATCTGGAACACAGGGGTTGTTGTTGAAAAATCAGGTTGCCTATTTAAAACAGAGATGAAGCAAAACCTTTCCTCTCAGAAGGTTGTGAATCTCTGGAACATTCTTCCTGAAAAGCAGAGCTCTTGAATATTTTTAAGGTGGAGGTAGATTGATCCTTGTTAAGCAGTGGGTAAAGTTTACCCAGGGTCAGCAGGAATGCCCTTTACTGGTATTGAATGGTACAGAAGGGTTGAGAGGCCGAATGGCCCACTTCTGTTCCTTGTTTGTCTGCCTATCACTGTTCCTTTAATGTCACTTGGGTAAAGTCACAGAGTCATAGAGTCATGCATCATGAAAACAGATCTTGCTATATAAACACCACACTCTGTGTGTAAAAATTGCCCCTCAGGTCCCTTTTATATCTTTCCCCTATGCCCTTAAGTTTTGAAGTCCTCCAACCTGGGAAAAGACCTTGGCTATCCTCCTCATTCATGCTCCTCACGACTTTATAAACCTCTATAAGGTCACCCCTCAAGCTCAAGAAGAAAAAAGTCCCATCCTCTCCAGTCTCCACCTGTACCTCAAACCCTTTAGTCCCAGTAACATCCTGGTAAATCTTTTCTGCACCCTTCCCAGTTTAATAATATCCCTGTAGCTAGAACTTCCTCCTTAATGTCACAGTAGGGCCAGCTGGTTCAGGAAAGCAGCTCATGCCCACCTTCTCAAGGGCACCTCAGAATGGGTAATAAATGCTGGCCCAGCCAGTGATGCCCAGATCCTATGAACAATTAAAGAAGTGGATGTCCAAATTTCTGTTTCTTTAAAACAGAATTCAAACTCCTTCATTTTAACACAGAAACAAACTAGCTCGGGCCCTGAAAATAACATCAGTCTATCTGCAAGCAATACAATAAACCAGAGTTGAAATGAAGTAGCTTTAATGTCTCGACATTTATCCACAAGTGTCTCTTCTTTTTCAGTACACATGAAATCCAGAAGCAAATCATTTGCAATTCAATTGATCTTATACTCAACGGTATCACTCAGAAACATTCACTATTCTACTCTCGCAGATTCTGAATAAATGTTCATGGGAGCATTTCAACTAGAGACTCTTGTCTCAATTTGTTTGACTGTCCATCTGAGTGAAGTGCTGGAGAGGGAGATTTTCTCTAGTGATGTTACTAACTCTCCAGACTGGGTATGGTTAGTCCCCTCGTGAACAGTTCCATTTTAGTAATTGGAATGGAATTGAAGTGTTACAGACACTATTGTTCAAAGGCATTCTGAATGTGAACGTGGATTGCCCAGTAGGCTGGTACAGGAAGATAGTGCTATTACTTTGTTCGATATCAGGAGTGTAGTGGAGTCCATAACATGCAATTAGCTTCCTTTAAACTGCTGTCGGAGTTTAGTACAAACGGTAATCCTGCACCAATTTGAGGGGATTAGAAAGTCTCAAATGTACACAAATTAATTGAACACTACTTCTGTTTGCTCTTGATTCATTGCACCTAACTGAGGCGGGAGCAGACTGTGAGTACAGCCTTTGACAAACAGAATACTGACAGCTTTGACAATGACATAATGGGGTCTGGCTTTACTTTTACGCCCAATGTAAAATGATAAGGGGCCTGGATACAGTCAAAGAGACACGGAGAACTACAGCACAGAATAAGGCCCTTCGACCCATCGTGTCTGTGCTGGTCATAAACATCTAATTATTCTAATCCCATTTTCCAGCACTGAGCCCATAGCCTTGTGTGTTAAGTGCATTGCCACATATTTCTTCAATGTGATGGGGGTTTCTGCCTCTCCCACCCTTACAGGCTGTGAGTCCCAGAGTGCCACCAACCTCTGGGTGAAAGCATTAATTCCTTAAAACCCCTCGAAACTTTGTGACCCCCCAGGGAGCCCAGTAGCTGGATTGGGATCATCGAACTCATTGGAATTAGACACCCTACCAATAAACTTCTCATACATTAGTGGAACCAGTTCAATAGCCTCTCTTGAGTTTACAACAACTGAACCATTTTGTAATCATACAAATAAACCTACTTTTGTTTCTCATTGCTTCCCACTGCAGCCAGTTCAGTCACAAGTTAACCTTCAAGTCTAACGATATCTCCGTGGGGGCCCCCCTGCAATCCGCAGTTACAGTTCACTCACAATACACTCTCTTGTAGCAGACTTCAACTGTCCGCGGTTACTGGGGTGTTGGTGAGGGCTGGCGTTGGCAAGGTTGACGGGTGCCCCTGTATTGCCCTGGTTCCTGGCAAGAGTGCTGGCATTCTTGCCAGGGAGGGCCTGCCCCCGATAGAGCTGGGCCCGGTACTGGCAGAGGCCCACCTTGCTCAGCAAGATGAAGATGTCTCGGCGGAAAGCCTTGGTGAAGATGACGTAGAGGAAAGGGTTGGCGCAGGAATTGAGTGGGTAGAAGAGGACCAGCAGAATCTTGGAGTTGGTCACGGTGATCAGCGGCTTGTTCAAGATGGCGGACAACGCATAGAAAGAAATGGGGGCCATGCAGGTGAAGTCGGTGAAGATGAGGATTGCCATGCGTTTGGCCATTTTTGTGTCTTTGCTGCCAGACTTGTAATGCGGGTTCTTTACCGTGATATAAATCTTGACATAGCAGGCGCAGATGATGACAAATGCCAAGATGTTGACCAACAGTACCAAGACGAGGTAGCCCTGAGCTAACTGGGACTCTGTGTCCATTGGCAGGCAGATGCTAACCTTAATGTAGCTGCTGACTCCTAAAATGGGCAGAAGTGCTAAGATGATGCAGATTACCCAGCCGCCCACCATGACCATGGTGGCATGCCGTAGCCGCATCTTCCTGTCCAAACGCATGGCGAAGTTGATGGCGTACCAGCGCTCCAGTGTGATCACCGTCAGCGTATAGACTGAGAATTCACTGGCAAAGACCGTGAAGAATCCAGCGGTTTTACACCCTGGCCCTGTCTGCCAGTCGATGGCGTGATTGTAATACTCACTCCTGGTGTAGAGGTCTACAGAGGCGATCAGCAGCAAGTAAATGCCCATGCAGAAATCAGCCACAGCCAGGTTGCACATCAGAAAACGAGGGACTGTGAGCTTGTAGTGACTCGTCAGCAGAATCAAGAGCACAAAGGTGTTGCCAAGAATGGCCAACAGGTTAACGAACCACACTATGATTCTCAAAGAGTCGTAGCCCATGATGTCCTCGCAAGGGTTAAATTCATCTGGCTCAGGCTTGCAGACAATCTCCTCATTGCCTCCGCACACCATGTAGTCATAATGATTGTCAAAAGCTTGCACGTGGTCCTCTTGAGGGTTCTTCAGCTCTTGGCCAAACCCAACATCTCCATCTCCTTGTTCCTCGAAGAACACGTAATAATGAGAGTTACTATGGAAATCGCGGAGCTTGGAAGCCTGGTTAGAGGAGTGAGCTGCGTTGTTATCCTCAGTGTAATCACGGTGTAAGAGCTCACTGTGTAAACTGAAGGATCTTCTCTGCCGGAAACCATGACTTGTGCTATGGTTGCACATTATTGACTCTAAAAGTCTGTACGGCAAACTGGAGAGCAAAAAAAAGACATTGCAGAATATGTGGATCATAATTATTGAAGTAAATCTGATAAGTGCTTCAGTATCACTGTGCAGCTGAATTCAGGACTCAGAGTACAGTTTTCTACTCTAACTCTTACTATCTGAGCAGCAAAACCCAGTTTTTTAACAGAATCCATAGCGTGGAAGCAGGCCATTCAGTCCATCGAGTCCATACCAACCCTCAAAAGAGCATCCCACCCAGGCCAACACCCCCCCCATCCTGTATCTCCCACGGCTAATCCACCTAGCCTGCGCACTGTGGGCAATTTGCCATGGTCAATCCACCTAACCTGCACGTCTTTGGACTGTGGTACATGCACCCGGAAGAAACCCACACAGACATGGGGAGAATATGCAAACAACACACTGACAGCTACCCGAGGCTGGAATGGAACCTGGATCCCAGATGCTGTGAGGCAGCAGTGTTGACCTCTCAGGTTTACATGTTGCCTGTGATCAATTTTAAATTTCTCATCCTTTCTTTCTCAAATTCTTCCATTGCCTCAGCCCTCTCTTCTTCTGTAACCTCCTGCATTCTTACAATCCTCTGCATTATCTGCATTTCTCTAAATCTGACTTCTTCCCCCAACACCAACTCCCCACCCCACCCAACCCTTGTTGACTTTAATCTCTGCTCCCCTGGTGGTCACATCCACACTTTATTCCAACCAATGTGTCCCAACCAGATTTCCCAGGATCCAGGAGTTTCCTGAGCATTGGAAAGGGCATTGAGAAAATTTCAAGTAGTTTCAAAATTGTTAAGTCTTGAGAATTTCCATTCAGAGAAAAATAGCCTTTATTCATTCTACAGCATTTTAGGTTCACAATGTGTGAGTGGCGAGAAAGGACAAGTTTAGATTAGATTCCCTACAGTTGGGCCATTTGGCCCAACAAGTCCACACCAACCCTCCAAAGAGTAACCCACCCAGACCCATTTCCCTCTGACTAATGCACCTAACACCATGGGCAATTTAGCGTGGCCAATTCATCTGGCCTGCACATCTGTGGATTGTGGGAGGAAACCTGGGCAGACACGGGGAGAATGTGCAAACTCCACACAGACAGTCGCCTGAGGCTGGAATTGAACTTGGGTCCCTGGTGCTGTGAAGCAGCAGTGCTAATCACTGAGCCACTGTAGTTCACAATATATTGTAAGTTCTTTCAATAAAAAAGGTTGAAATCCAATGTTTGATAAGATTCAACCTCCTCCCTCATCCCCTCTGCATATCCCAGTTTCTTTTAAGACACTTCTTAAAACCCTCCGGTTGATCTAAACATGACTTTCTTCACCTGACGTACATCTCCTTACTTAGACCAGGGTTAAGTTTGTTTGGTAATAGTATCTGTGCAGCACCTTTGGGATGGTTTTGATTGACTCAGTTCCACAGTAGTGACTAGTTTACAGGGAAGTACTTCTTCATTATCTATTCCCCTTCCCTCCCCACCCCAGTCTCTTAAAGTCAGCAGCATCCTCATTATTAAACCTGGACTCAGCGGTCACACAGAAACATTTTGTTTACTACCTTGTCGCCAGGCGGGTTTCAGTATCTGGAGTCATGGTCCCAGGGAAATACCATTTTGAGGGGGGCACCAGTCACTAACTCACCCTTTGTTCTTCTTCCAGTTTTTAAAAGCGCAGCAGTGACTCGGGTACGTGAGGTCAGCTCTGGTGAGGTGAAGGAAAGTCTTCAGAGGAGGCAGCCTCTTCAATGTCCATGTATTCTTTGCCATTAGTTCCTTCAGTTGGTCCAGCCCCTTGCTTGGGAGGGAGTGGACACTGGACTGAGAAACATCACTATGAGAAGGAGAGGCCATTATTAACTCACGGACTGGCCACTCTCAAGCTGAAGTCAAACTGTTTGATAAATATAGAGTGGGAGAGTGAGCAATAGACCATGGAGTGTTGAGCCTGTGTTCAATGACCATTCCTCCTGTGCCCCTCCCCCTCCAGTTCCACTCCAAGTAAATACCTCATCTCTGACCCCACCCCAATACACAACTGGGACAGGGGTACTTCCACAAAGTAGGCAGGATACTGACTACATACGGAGCATAGTGGGGATTCTGCACAAGGGGCTAAATGGGGTAGGGGTGGGGTTGGAATTGCCCCTCTCCCCTGAATGAATGAAGAAGCAAACACTGGTACTGCCCCTTTTCACCCGTGAACAGGGAAATGTCACCAATCCCTGTGGAAACAGAATGTAACAGGACACTACCTCAAGTGCCATTCTCACCCTGCTCCTCGTGTCCCTAAAAACCACCCCTGGTCATTTCTGTTCGCTCGTGGGGTAAATTGGATGATCTTTGAGTTAACTCCCTTCCAGTCCCAATCTGTACAGGACAAAAGGCACTGTCAGGTTATCCAGCAAGAACAGTGTTGTCACGAGGGAAACATTTTCATTGGGACATTTGAAAAAACAGAAATGATCAAGTGATAATCCAATCAATGCAGATATTGAAGAACCCACTGGAGTCCCTGATTTGTCCTGCAATCAGCCCTATCTCCTACATACAATGTGTTCCCGCCTCTCCACAATGAGCCACCTAGAAACATACACACACACACTCACATACACACGTACTCACACACACATACACACACATACTCACACACACACACGCATTCACACACACACATACACACACACATACTCACACACATACATACATACTCACACACATACATACTCACACACATACACACACATACTCACACACATTCATACACACATACACACACACACGCATTCACACACACACATACATACTCACACACACACATTCACACACACACATACACACACACACATACTCACACACATACACACACATACTCACATACATACACACACGCATTCACAGACACACATACACACACACATACATACTCACACACATACATACTCACACACACACGTACTCACACACACTCACACACATATACATACTCACACACATACTCACACACATACATACATACACACATACACACACACGCATTCACACAGACACACGTACACACACATACATACTCACACACACACACATTTACACACATACTCACACACACATACATACTCACACACATACATACATACTCACACACACATACATACTCACACACATACATACATACTCACACACACATTCACACACACACATACATACTCACACACACACACACACATACATACCCACACACACATACATACTCACACACACACACATGATGTTCCTCCCCTCCCACACACTGTGTTCTCCCAACTCCACAATAAGCCCACCCTCCCCACACTCAGTTTGTCCCTAATATGTCAGCCCCCGCCATCCCAATGATTTAAAATACTGCACGTCCCAACAGGCACTGTTTGGCCATCTTTTTGTGATGCTTGTCTTCTCTTTATTAATGCAGGTCTTCCAGGAATTCTCCCGCGACTAAATCAATCCTCAACTGGCCTTCTAATAGTAATTACGTACAGCAGAGTGGGTCCACCCAAGACTCCTGCAAAGACATCCTCGTTGAAGGATGACAAGAGCTTGTTCTTGTGCAGGTAACTGTTAAAAAGAAAATAAACATCAGGATCCAAGTTGCTCTTGATTCTGTCAGTGTTAAAACCCAAGACTCTGTTAGAAACACACAACACACTTGAGAGAGGAGCCCTCACTGCAAAAGGAATTTGAGGATTTGATGTTTAGTGTTTGCAAATGTCCAGGTTTCAAGTCTCCAGGACATTAACCAGTAAGAGCCTGCTCTGAGCAACAGTCAGCTGAACCAGGCCCCCCCCCCCACACCACCTCAGTGAAAAGACCTTTGCTACGCACCTTATCCATATCCCTCATGATTTTATAAACCTCAATAAGGTAACCCCCTCCAGGTCCTGTGAAAAAATGCCCCAGCCTATCCAATTATAAACTCATTAGCATTAATCCAACTGAGTTTGACTATTTGTCTAAAAAATGGAGTTTTGAGTCAAGAGAGAAATTAAAGTCTTAAAAATCTGTTTCCAAACTCAAACCCAACTTGAGGCTGACTGAAGGTACTGTAGGTTGAGGAGACCCGAGTGTTTGGGGGGTGTGGGGTGAGAGAAAGTGGCAAAGTCAGGGTCATCCCAGCCCCGGTATAACCTTTGATCCCTCATCTCTTGTACTAGTTTAAACCTGCATGGACTGTAGGTGATGTTGACAAAGTTATGATTCCTGCCCAGGTCTAATTGCTCTTGAACCCAGTGCCAGGCTGGCCATTTCAGAGGGCAGTTACAGCATCAACCGCTGAGGGTCAGGAGTCACGTGTAGGCCAGGTGAGTTACGGACACAGATTTTCTTCCCTGAATGCATTCATGAACCAGACAGGATTTTGCTTTTTTTTTGAGAATTGATTCCTGAGACTGCCTTTCACTTCCACTTTTTCAGTAACTGATCTTTAATTCCACCAGCCGTTATGATGAGATTTGAACCCATGTGCCCATCTTGGGCCTTTGGATTACCATTACCATCGCTTCACATTCCAAGCACCAAAACAAAATCTGTAACAAACCCTTCAGATTGGAATTCTCAGGCACCTCCACCATATCCCTGGTACCATAGCCCTGCTGGTTGACCCCTCCCAGCATCCAAACCAATTCTCCCACTAAACCCCTCCCCACCAAACCCCTCCTGATGAACAGATAATACAAGCACCTTTCTCAGGGGCAAGAATAGTTTCTTCCTCCATCCCCTGACTCCACAGCTCCAGCGATCAGATCTTTTCCTTATTCCCATCTTCTCCTACTTAAACTCCTTCTCGAACCCCAGCCACCAAAAACATTACGAAGGGTCTCTCTTGCTGGCATTTAGTGGTGGGATTTGAGGACAATCCTTGGCAATCTTCCAACCATTTGATTACTTTGAGCATCACATAGCTACCATTTCCACTAGGTGGTGTTTGTGAGTGCTTGTATGTATATATGAGTCTTTAGAAGTCTTTGGAGTGTATGTATGTGGGTATTTGTGTCTGTCTGTGTCTAGTTGTGTTTGAATGTAGGTGTGCATGTTTATATGTGTGTGTCTTATGAGTGTTTGTGCCTGTGTAGTGTATGGGTGTCTGTGTATATGTGGGCATCTGTATGTGTGTGCAAATGGTTGTGTGTGTATATGGATGTCTATGTATGTGTCAGTATGTGTGTGTCTACGGGTATCTGTGTATGTATATGTATGTTTGGTTGTGTCTATGGGTATCTGTGTGTATGCATGTGTCTTTATGTATGTGGTTGTGTCTATGACTGCGTGTGTCTAGGGGTATCTGTGTGAATGTATGTGTCTGTGTGTATGTGGTTGTGTCTATGAGTGTGTGTGTCTATGGATATCTGTGTGTATGTATGTGTCTGTGTGTATGTGGTTGTGTCTATAACTGTGTGTGTGTCTATGGGTACCTGTGTGTATGTATGTGTCTGTGTGTATGTGGTTGTGTCTATGCGTGTGCGTGTGTCTATGCGTATCTGTGTGTATGTATGTGTCTGTGTGTATGTGGTTGTGTCTATGACTGTGTGTGTCTCTGGGTATCTGTGTGTATGTGTCTGTGTCTATGACTGTGTGTGTGTCTATGGGTATCTGTGTGTATGTGGTTGTGTCTATGACTGTATGTAGTTGTGTCTATAAGTGTGTATGTATCTATGGGTATCTGTGTGTATGTATGTGTCTGTGTGTATGTGGTTGTGTCTATGACTGTGTGTGTATCTATGGGTGTCTGTGTGTATGTATGTGTCTGTGTGTATGTGGTTGTGTCTATGACTGTGTGTGTATTTATGGGTGTCTGTGTGTATGTATGTGTCTGTGTGTATGTGGTTGTGTCTATGACTGTGTGTGTATCTATGGGTATCTGTGTGTATGTATGTGTCTATGTGTATGTGGTTGTGTCTATGTGTGTGTGTGTCTATTGGTATCTGTGTGTATGTATGTGTCTGTGTGTATGTGGTTGTGTCTATGACTGTGTGTGTGTCTATGGGCATCTGTGTGAATGTATGTGTCTGTGTGTATGTGGTTGTGTCAATGACTGTGTGTGTATCTATTGGTATCTGTGTGTATGTATGTGTCTGTGTGTATGTGGTTGTGTCTTTGACTGTGTGTGTCTATGGGTATCTGTGTGTATGTATGTGTCTGTGTGTATGTGGTTGTGTCTATGACTGTGTGTGTGTCTATGGGTATCTGTGTATGTATGTGTCTGTGTGTATGTGGTTGTGTCTATGACTGTGTGTGCGTCTATGGGTATTTGTGTGAATGTCTGTGTCTGTGTGTATGTGGTTGTGTCTATGATTGTGTGTGAATCTATGGGTATCTGTGTTATGTATGTGTCTGTAGGTATGTGGTTGTGTCTATGACGTGTGTGTGTATCTATGAGTATCCGTGTGTAAGTATGTGTCTGTGTGTATGTGGTTGTGTCTATGAGTGTGTGTTTGTGTCTATGGGTATCTGTGTTAATGTGTGTGTCTGTGTGTATGTGGTTGTGTCTATGACTGTGTGTGTATCTATGAGTATCCGTGTGTAAGTATGTGTCCGTGTGTATGTGGTTGTGTCTATGAGTGTGTGTTTGTGTCTATGGGTATCTGTGTTAATGGGTGTGTCTGTGTGTATGTGGTTGTGTCTATAACTGTGTGTGTATCTATGGGTATCTGTGTGCATGTATGTGTCTGTGTGTATGTGGTTGTGTCTATGAGTGTGTGTGTGTTTCTGGGTATCTGTGTGTATGTTTGTGTCTGTGTGTATGTGGTTGTGTCTATGACTCTGTGTGTGTGTGTGTGTGTGTGTGTGTGTGTGTGTACATGTGTGTGCCTGTGTGTTCTGTCCCCTTCACACAGCACCCCTCCCCAATTCGGTACTAACAATATTATTGCAGTTCTCGCTGATGTATGTGCCAAAGATCAAGCGACAATGTTTGAATATCTAGATTTTTGAAAGTCCTAACCATTCTGAATGGGTCATTGCAGACACACTCCAGTGCAGAGACCATTTGGCCCATCATGCGTGCACTGGCTCTCTTATCTAGTCATTCACTATTCTTCTGCCTTTTCCCTGCTATGTTTCAGGCCTGGACTCCATATGTACTGCTTATCAAATGGACATTCATAGCATTTCACCACAGTTTGTTTGATGTATGTCCTGATCCCTTAGCCACATCGCCTCAGATCCAGAAGCAGCCCCTGAGGGAGGAGAGGTGGGGTGGGGGGTGTGGGGTGGGATGTAGTGCATTCACGTTCAATCCTGAAGGTGGCTCAATGGTTAGCACTGCTACCTCACAGTGCTGGGGACCCCCAGGTTCAACTCCACCCTCGGGTGATTGTCTGCGTGGAGTTTATACATTCTCCCTTTGCGTGTGTTTCCTGCAAGTGCTCCGGTTTCCCCACAGTCCAAAGATGTGCAGTTTCGGTGGATTGGCCATGCTAAATTGCCCAAAGTGTCCTGGGATGGGTGGGCTGGTTAGGGTAAATGTGGGGATATGGCCAAGGGGTTGAGTATGGGTGGGACTGTCTTTTGAGGGTTGGTGCAGACTTAATGGTCTGGATGGCCTATATCTGCATTGTAGGGAATTCTATGATTCTGATTTCAATGCACAGAGAGAGAGTTCTGAGGTCGGGTATTGAAATAACAGTACATGTGATTTTGCTAAACATAAGGATTAAAGTCAGGAGGTGTCTCATTTCAAAGTCCAGCTCTGCGCGGCTACAGTCTCAAAGTGCCATGTGATCATCTGTTTGAACACAGGACAGGTTTGTATTGAGTTGGTGCCAAAGTAAATAAATACTGGCTTCACCTGCAGTTCCTTTTTAAATTTAGCACATTTCCACTGCTCTCTGTGGCTACTGTGACGGCTTTGCCAGGCCCTGGGACTTTTTTCTGTAAACATTCCTAACCTCACAGGATCTACCACAATTCCTCCAAGTATTGAGCAGAGTTGGCAACAGCCAGTCACCATTTCACCCCCTATTCCTGAGGCCCTTTTTATAAATGGTGTCAGTAGCTGCATTCGAGAACATTGTGTCTTCAGGACAGCCCAAACCAACTTGAAGATGTCTCTTCTGAAATGTGGCTAGGGAGCACGGCAGCCAAATTGTGCACAGCAAGATCCCATAAAGCAGCAGCGAGATAAGCTGGCAGGGTTTGGTGATGTTGGTTGAAGGCTAACTATGGGTCAGGACACCAGGAATAACTTTCTTGCTTTCCTTTGAATGGGTATGCTTTCCTTTATTGGTCAGAGTATTGAGTACAGGAGTTGGGGGGGTCATGTTATGGCTGTACAGGACATTGGTTAGGCCACTGTTGGAATATTGCATGCAATTCTGGTCTCCTTCCTATTGGAAAGATGTTGTGAAACTTGAAAGCGTTCAGGAAAGATTTACAAGGATGTTGCCAGTGTTGGAGGATTTGAGCTATAGGGAGAGGCTGAACAGGCTGGGGCTGTTTTCCCTGGAGCGTCAGAGGCTGAGGGGTGACCTTATAGAGGTTTACAAAATTATGAGGGGCATGGATAGGGTGAATAGACAAAGTCTTTTCCCTGGGGTGGGGGAGTCCAGAACTATAGGGCATAGGTTTAGAGTGAGAGGGGAAAGATATTAAAGAGACCTGAGGGACAACTTTTCCACGCAGAGGATGGTATGGGTATGGAATGAGCTGCCAGAGGATGTGGTGGAGGCTAGTACAATTGCAACATTTAAAAGGCATTTGGTTGGGTATATGAATAGGAAGGGTTTGGAGGGATATGGGCCAGGTGCTGGCAGGTGGGACTAGATTGGGTTGGGACATCTGGTCGGCATGGACAGGTTGGACTGAAGGGTCTGTTCCCATGCTGTACATCTCTATGATTCTATGATTCTATGTGACTGACTCTAAGCTGCCTCTGAAATGACTTGGGAGGGCACTCACTGAAAGGGCATTTAGAGATGGGCAACAAACTTTGGACTTGCCAGTAAGGTCCACATCCCATGAAAGGATTCTAAAAATTTTATGTGTTACCTTTTACGTCATTGAACTTACTGGGACAAGCACAATCAGATCAGATTCAATACTGAGTCAGATGACGAGCTATCAGGGCAGATGATGAATTCATGAAATGTGGTTACTCCTGGGAGGAGAGAAACCAAACTGTAAATAGCGAACTGCATGAACAGTGTAGAGGTACGATATGGTCCAAGGATGCAACACATTGCCAAGAGACCCGTGAGTATTACCCTGCTCTCCGTAAAGCATTACCAAGGGATCTTTGACCTCCACCTGAGAGAGAAGACGGAATCTGTGGTTTAAAATTTCATCGGAAAGTTGGTAAAGGGAGTTGGAAAGGTCCAGGGAGGGAATTCCAGAGGTTAGGAATTCGGCAGCAGAAGGCATGACCAGCAAGTGACAAAAATGGAGATATGGGGTCAAAATAATTTCTATTTTTCCCCCGAGAGCTCCTCATGAAATTTTCTCATGGTCTACCTTTTCATTTTCAGGAGCTACATTTCAGGTTTTGGGGACATTTATATTCTTAGTAATCCCTATAAAAGGTGATGAAGTCTCATGAAGACAATGCCTTCTGTATCTGTGGTAACAAGTGGGTCATTGGCTTCATACGGAAACAGAATGAGAAGGATTTTATCGGTTTCTACGAGATCACCTCATTCCTCTAACCTCCAATGAAGAATGTCCTATCCAATCCAATAAGAAAAGGAACTGTAGTCAGGAGGACAACTTCAT
Organism: Chiloscyllium punctatum; assembly: GCF_047496795.1. Taxonomy (NCBI): domain Eukaryota; kingdom Metazoa; phylum Chordata; class Chondrichthyes; order Orectolobiformes; family Hemiscylliidae; genus Chiloscyllium; species Chiloscyllium punctatum. The sequence goes on from NC_092742.1 coordinate 13,919,260, forward strand.
GAACCCACTCAAAATATTTAAGTTCCTTATAATATTACTCTTTACCCTTGCAGAGTATGTACAATGAAGTTTTAAATCCACAGACAGTCTTTCTTCATTTGATTCCTATAATAAGGATAGGGCAGAAGGTGATTAGATGATTATGTGTCACCATTAAGCTGCAGAGAGAATGGGAAGACATTATAAATAATCGTCAAGTGTGAGGGTAATGCTTCAATGATAATGATGTTAGCCACTAATGCAGCCGACCAGTAAATGTTATACCTACACCGCATCTAGTTTCGTTCCATTGAATGCGTAGGCTTGCACTTTTGTGAACCCGTTATTGTACAGCTTTCTGTAGGAAGGAAAATACAAGAGAAAGTGATGATTTCACAATTTAAAAAGATACATTCAATTCTGTCTTACATAAGCTTTGATGCTTTACAGTGAGGCTTTTATTGTCAGGTAAACTATACAGAGCGATAGGACCAACTTGGTGGGGGGAGGGAGCCATGATAAGCAACACTGAAAGAAATGCCGTACTCCACATGGAGAATAAGTAACAACAAACCAGTGGAGAACAGGATAAAGAGGCAGCAGATTGACCCCTCATCCTAACCCTGTACTGACTGCATTTTAACCCTGCAGTTACCCCATATCCTGACCCAGCACTAATCTCATGTTAGCCCTGCATTGACCCTCTCACCCTGACCCCATCTGAACTCTTCAGTGACCCCCTCATCCTGACTTCATACTCTCCCCTTGCCCTGACCCTTTTCTACCCCATAATGACCCTGCACTGACACTTCACCCTGATGCTATACTGAACCCATAATAATCCTGCACTGACCCTTCACCTTGACCCTACACTAACCTCATAATAACCCTGCACTGATCCTTCACCCTGACCCTATACTAGCCCCTTAATAACCCTGCACTGACCCTTCACCTTGATCCTATACTGACCCTATAATAACCCTGCAGTGACTCTACACCTTGACCCTATACTCACCCTATAATAACCCTGCACTGACTCCACATCATTGACCCTATCCTGATCCCTATCCAGACTCTTATCCCGATGCTGTGCTGCTCCTTTTCCTGACTTTTACATTGACACACTCTGCCAGGATGACATGCCTGATTTGAAAGTGGACTTAATGCCCTTTGCTGATGGAATGCTGCAACACACAGAGAGTATTTCATCAGGTTGTGGAGCAGGAACAGAGAGTTACTTGGCAGGGGTGCAAGTGAGCTTCAGTTAACTAGGATTGGATTTCTTGGAACTGGGGCAGGTTTCTCAGTTTAAGAAGCTGTTGAATGCCAGATCAGGCTTAGGATTTGCCAAGCTGACTTTAGCCTGGCAGTTCTTTCAGAGGCTGGGAGCTGGATTCAAGGTCAACAAACCCGAGTCAGCTGAGGTGAAATTAGTATGAATATGAAACAACCCTGGATTGGCATTCCCAACCTGCCTACAAATACATGCTGACCATTTTAAACCCACGACCGTGCCCTTGACTCTCAGCTCTGAGATCTCGGAGCTCCTCCAATTCTGACCTCTTGCCCTTCCTGGATTTGCTTGACTTCGCTCTGGGCTGCTGCTGGACCCAACCTCCTAACATTAAGCTCTGGAGACCCCCTGCCTAAATCTCTCGACCTCTTCCCTCCTTTAAGACCAAGGTTATGTATGTTGGCAGGAAGGGTCAGAAGAACTGAATATTACTTAAATGGAGAAATAGGGCAGAAAGGTACCGAACGGAGGGATTTGAAGGCCCTCCTGCATAAATCACAAAGAGCAAGTTGAGCAAATAATAGGGAAGGCAATAGCATGTTGACCTTTATTCCAAAGGGATTGGAATATAAACGTATGGAGGTTTTGCTAAAACTATACAAAGAACTAGACAGACCACAACTGGAACTCTATGAGCAGTTTTGGGCCCCTTATCTAGGGAAAGAAATAGAGGCATCGGAGGCAGTCCAGAGAAGGTTCACTCGACTGATTCCACATATGTAGGGACTATCTTGTGAAGAGAGGTTGACTAAGTTGAGCCTGTACTCATTAGAGTTTGGAAGAACAAGAGTTGTTTAACACATACAGCATTTAAAGGTTGTTTCCCCCCTTGTGGGAGAGTGCAGGGCCAGAGGGAATTATCTCAGAATAACATTTCACACATTTAACACAGAGATGAGGAGAAATTTCCCCTCTCAGAAGGTACTGGACCTGTGGAATTCTTACCACATAGGGCTGTTAAGGCTGAGCCAGTAAGTATATTCAAGGCTGAGATAGATAGATTTCTAATCAGTAAGGAAATCCATGGTTATGGGGACAAGGCAGGAGGGTGGAGTTGAAGATGATGACAACAGCCACGATCTCACTGAATTGCTGGAGTGGACTTGATGGGCTGAATGGTCTACTTCTTTTCTGACTTGTATGGCCTTAAGAATCTCCTTTAAATTGATCTCCTTGACAAAATTGTAGCTTCTCATTATTGTTTCATTCTATTGAACTCTTCCATCACCTACATCCTTCCTAAATTGTGGTGCCCAGAACTGGACACAATACTCCAGTTGAGACAGAACCAGGGTTTTACTCTTCATAAGGTGCTTGCTTTGTACTTTATGCCCTTATTTTTAAAACCTAGGATCCTGTATCCTTTATTATTCACATCATTTCAGATTACTTCTGGGTGGCATGGTGGCTCAGTGGTTAGCACTGCTGCCTCACCGTTTCACTCCAGCCTTGGGTTACTGTCTGTGTGGAGTTTGCACAATCTCCCCGTGTCTGTGTGGGTTTCCTCCGGGTGCTCTGGTTTCCTCCCACAATCCAAAAATGTGCAGGTTAGGTGAATTGGTCATGTCAAATTGCCCATAGTGTTCAGGGATGTGTAGCTTAGGTGCTTTAGTCAGGGGTAATGTAAAGTGATAGGGTAGGAAATTGGGTCTGGGTGAGTTACTCTTCAGAGAGTTGATGTGGACTTGTTGGGCCGAAGGTCCTGTTTCCACACTGTAGGGGTTTTATGATTCCCATTCCCAGGTCCTCTCTTTTTGACCCACACCTGCTTTTCTATTGCCTCTCCTCATTCTTCTAAAATGAACTCACACTTCTCTGCATTCAACTTATCCGTCTATTCCATCAAATGTTGATATACTCTTAAAGTTCATCACTATCTTCCTTACAGTTTGCAATGTTTTCAAATTTTGAGTCAGCTGCAAATTCTGCAGTTGTGCTTTTGTGTCCCAAAGTCTAGTTATTAATATATATCAGACAATGTGTTGATTCTAACACTGAAACCCCTGAGAAATCCCCCCTATTTACCATCCACCAATTAGAACAGCAAATGTTCATCGCTACTCTCCATTTCACTCAGCCAATTTCACATCCAGGTTGTCAGTTCATGGGCCTCAGCTGTTAAGTCTTGTGTGACACTGTCTCATATTCCTTTTGAGAGTCTGTGTGCACCACATCAACGCATTCTTCTCATCTGCCACTATCCCATCGACAAACACAAGCAAGTTAGTTCAACATAATTTACCCTTCACAAACCAAGGCTGACTTTTCTTAATGAATCCATATTGGCTGAAATGAATGTTAATTTTGTTCAAAATGACTTCATCTGAAAGCTTTCTCATCAGCGAGGTTAAAGTAACTACCTTATCGTTCTAGACTTTTTAACCAAATTTACAATTTTCCACCCCTGTATTTAAAGAGGATTATAGCTAATGGCTCCACAGTTACCATCCTTACTTTCCATAGTACCTTTGAATGTATCTCCTCCATTCCTAGTGACTTAAGAACGTTAAGTATAGCCAGACTATCTGCGGACTCCTGTTTATCAATTTCTAGCCCCTAACTTCTCCTCTTTCACTGTAACTTTGGCAGTACCTTCCTCCTTGGTAAAGAGGTATGTAGCGTGTTCATTTAGTATCTAATAAAGACTGCCTGTCTCCATCCTAAAAACATTCTCTTTCATCCCGAATCAACTCCAATCCCCCCTTTCCTCTTTATATGACACTCAGAGACTTTTGCATTCCCTTTCATTTTAACTGCCCGTCTCTTCTCATCCCCTCTCATTGTTTCTGTTTTTCTTCCCATTTCCTCTCTGAAATGTGGATATTCAGCCAGATTCTTGCATGTGTTACCCACCTGAATCTAGATTAGGGTGGTGCTGGAAAAGCACAGCAGGTCAGGCAGCATCTGAGGAACAGGAAAATCGACGTTTCGGGCAAAAGCCCTTCATCAGAAATGAGGCTGGGAGCCTCCAGGGCAGAGAGATAAATGGGAGGGGGGTGGGGGTGGAGAGAAGGTAGCAAAGAGTACAATTCTCCCAGAGCGCTTTAGGGAATATTTCTGGGACACCCACACCAATCAACCCCACTGCCCCGTGGCCCAACATTTCAACTCCCCCTCCCACTCTGCTGAGGACATGGAGGTCCTGGGCCTCCTTCACCGCCGCTCCCTCACTACCCGACGCTTGGAGGAAGAATGCCTCATCTTCCGCCTCGGAACACTTCAACCCCAGGGCATCAATGTGGACTTCAACAGTTTCCTCATTTCCTCTCCCCCCACCTTACCCCAGTTCCAACCTTCCAGCTCAGAACCATCTTCATGACCTGTCCTACCTGTCCATTTTCCTTCCCACCTATCTGCTCCACCCTCCTCTCAGACCTATCACCTTAATCCCCATCCCCATCCACCTGTTGTACTCTTTGTTACCTTCTCCCCACCCCCACCCCCAACCCCCCCCCCCTATTTCTCTCTCCACCCTGGACGCTTCTACCTTCAGTCCTGATGAAGGGCTTTTGCCCAAAACGTCGATTTTCCTGCTCCTCGGATGCTGCCTGACCTGCTGTGCTTTTCCAGCACCACTCTGACCTAGATTCTGGTTTCCAGCATCTGCAGTCCTCACTTTTGCCTATCCACCTGAATGCATGCTTCTTTTGCTTTATTTTTTTCCCTATGACTTTCTGTCTGTCCTCCTGGGAGATATAAATTTATTTTCCTACCATTCCTCTTCCTGGAAATGTATCTCAGCTTCTCTGAATTATTTCCTCTTTGAAAACTGCTCCATGATGCCAATCTTTGATTCCAATATATTCAGGTTGGTAAAGAGACCTATGGGGCAACTTTTTCACACAGAGGGCGGTACGTGTATGGAATGAGCTGGCAGAGGATGTGGTGGAGGCTGGTACAATTGCAACATTTAAGAGGCATTTGGATGGGTATATGAATAGGAAGGATTTGGAGGGATATGGGCCGGGTGCTGGCAGGTGGGACTAGATTGGGTTGGGATATCTGGTCGGCATGGACAGGTTGGACCAAAGGTAAAAACAATGACTGCAGATGCTGAAAACCAAATAGTGGATTAGTGGTGCTGGAAGAGCACAGCAGTTAGGTTGGACCAATGGGTCTGTTTCCATGCAGTATATCTCTATGACTCTATGTTCTCACCCATTTAAAAATGGACGTTCCCCAATTAATTATTTTTGCTGTAGATCACTCCATACCCCTGCCCATAGTGAACCTAAACCTTATGGAGAAGGGTCAGTGTTCCTCTCTCCACAGATGCTGCCAGACCTGTTAGTTTCTCCTGCAATTTCCACTTTTGTTTCAGATCTCCAGCATCAGCAGCTCTTTGTTTTGTAATAAGTATTTAGTATCCAGTGCTGCTTTATTTTTCAGTAGGCTGTTGGCACCAACCCATCTGGTCTGACCACATTTGGAGTATTGTACACAGTTTTGGGCCCCATATCTCAGGAAGGATGCACTGGCCCTGGAGCATGTTCAGAGGAGGTTCACGAGAATGGTGCCAGGAATGAAAAGCTTAACATATGAGGAACGTTCGAGGACTCTGAGTTTATAGTCGATAGAGTTTAGAAGGATGAGGGGGAATCTAATTGAAACTTAGAGAATATGAATGGCTTGGACAGAGTAGATGTTAGGAAGATGTTTCCATTGGTTGGAGTGAGTAGGACTTGAGGGCACAGCCTTAGAGAACAGAGATAAGGAGAAACTTCTTCAGCCAGAGAGTGGGGAATCTTTGGAATTCACTGCCACAGAAGGCTGTGGAGGCTGAGTCATTGAGTATATTTAAGACTGAGATCGATAGGTTCATGAGAGTCAAGGGGATCAAGGGTTACAGGGAGAAAGCGAGAGAATGGGGTTGATTGAATAGTGGAGCAGAATTGATAGGCTGAATGGCCTAATTTCTGCTCTGATGTTTTATGGTCCTATTATCATCTTCCCAGATGGAAACTTTCACTTCAGTGTGTTCACATATATGAACAATAAACTGAATTTGGGTATTCCATCTTAAACTGACCCCATCTAATGTCATATTATTCCTATTCTGATGCTGACTCTGTGCATGTTGTATCTCCTTGCTAATACTTCCCACAACCCTGTCAAATTAGTTAAAACGCCATTCAATTCCACTGGCAAACGATCATAAGAACATGAAACATAACAAACCTAAAAGCCTAAGAGCTGGGAGAAGGAGGCTGTTCCTCAAGCCCTGCTCTGCCATTTGATACGATCATGGTTGATCTCATCTTGGCCTCAACACCCAATCTCATGCCCGCTCTCTCCAACCCTTCAACCCATCCCCTCCTCAAATATACTCAATGGCCCAGCATCCACTGCTCTCTGGGGTAGTGAATTCCACAGGTTCACACCCTTTCACAGAAGTAATTTCTCCTCATCTCTGTTTTCCACCTGTCATCCTTAATCCTAACCTTTTGTTCTATTGTCTTTGTGGAGATCCCCCTTCACCAGCTCATACACCTCATTTTGATCTCCTCTCATTCTTCTAAACCCCAGAGAGTAAACTTGCTCAATCTCTCTTCAGAAGACAAACCTCCATCATCTCTGGAATCCGTCTCGTGAAGCTCCTGTGAACTGCCTCCAGTGCAACTACATCTCTCCGCGATTAAGGAAACCAAAGTTGTATGCACTGTTCCTTGATTAAACTCTCTCTTCAGCTTCTAACAGTGATACTCACAAGCAGGGCCAGTGTTAACTATGGGCTGTACTAGGGGCATGAAGTCAAAAAAGAAGCTCTTGTAAATCCTTTGCAGTGTTCTGGATTTTAAACAATTTCATAGGATACTTTAGTAATTGTAACAAGGTCAGCCAGGTGGACCTCACAGAATAGGAGTTCCCTGACTTTTGCTGTTAATCTGGTCCAATCAGAGCCCTGACTGACAGATATAAATAAGAGTGTCAGAGGTTCTGTTCACTCTGAGAGCTGGCTCTGAGGAAGCCTGATCAGTGACTCGCACTATGCACGTGTAAATAAAGAGTAACTTGTTGACAGGATACCAGCCTCTGTGCGGTTATTTTAGCTCTGACTGTGCCTTCACAGAATGATGTAAAAGCCAGAAGGTTGCTTTGGCTGTGGATGGCATTGTGTTACTCTGTGATGGTCCAGCACTCATAGTAAAGAGGAGGTGAAGATAGATTACCTGCCTCTTAATTATCTTTTAGTCAATCACAATGTACACATGTTACTGCATCTCTCTCTGGGTGTCAGTGCAGGAGTGGGTGGACCATAGGAAGTGGGTTTTATGCTATCACCTAGAAGAAAGTGAGGACTGCAGATGCTGGAGATCAGAGCTAAAAAATGTGTTGCTGGAAAAGCACAGCAGGTTAGGCAGTATCCAAGGAGCAGGAGAATCGATGTTTCGGGCATGAGCCCTTCCTGAAGAAGAAGTGGTGCAGAAGTAATGTCACTGATCTAATAACCCACTCGCCTCTGGCTCATGTGCTGGGGTTTGGGTTGGAACCCCACCATGGTAGATAGTGAAGTTTCAATTCACCAAAAACTTGGAATTAAAATCTAGCCTGATGGGCATCATGTTAAATGGTAACTTGTTCAGTAATGCCCTTCAGAAAAGGAAATCTGCTCTCCTTACCTGGTCTGACCCATAGAGATGTGAATCTTAACTGCTCTCTGGGTAATAGATGCTTGCCGAGCCTGTGATGCCCATGGATGAACTTTCAAAAAAATCACTAGATTCTGACGAAATTGTAGATCATTATCTATCTTTTTAATGAAGGATCGATATTTGTGAACCTTAAGTCCCTTGGCTACGTCTCCGCAGCACCTCCTGCTGGCTGATAGTAAAGGTGACTCTTCAATCACAGTGAAGCTATACTTACAGAGTTAGTGACTCATTGGATAATCCACTGAAGGCATTTGCAGGGATGGTAGAAATGAAGGGATTGTCAGCAATTTCCCTGTAAAACAGAAGAATGTACACAGCTCTCACATAAAGCTGCCCAGAGCTAATTCAAAGCAAGCAAACAATTGGCTTGAGTTCCATATGATGGAAAGTATGAGTCTGGAATGAGTTGGTCATTCACAGTGTGTTTCAGAAAGACTCAGAGGCTTTATGGACCCAGTGATGGAAAACATTACATCCAATCACACAGAGTGAGCGGGAACATGCCACTCAGCTCCACCAATCGATTTGAGAAGGTGACCAGGGAAGTGGACGAGGGTAAAGCAGTAGATGTGGTGTATATGGATTTTAGCAATGCGTTCGATAAGGTACCCCATGGCAGGCTAATGCAAAAACTACGGAGGTATGGCATTGAGGGTGCTTTAGAGGTTTGGATTAGGAATTGGCTGGCTGGAAGGAGACAGAGGGTAGTAGTTGATGGTATAGGTTCATCTTAGAGTGCAGTTACTAGCGGTGTTCCACAAGGATCTGTTTTGGGACCATTGCTGTTTGTCATTTTTATAAATGACCTGGAGTGGTCATTTAAGTGGGCATTGGACAAGCATATGGAGGTTATTGGGCTAGTGTAGGTTAAGTAGGCTTCGGTCGGCGCAACATCGAGGGCCGAAGGGCCTGTACTGCGCTGTATTTTTCTATGTTCTATTTTTTCTATGTTCTATATCAGTGCTTATGCTCGATATGAGCTTGCTCCTCCTCTTCATCCTATAAATGAAGGCTGGGTGAGCAAGTTTGCGGATGACACAAAAGTCGGTGGAGTTGTGGACAGCGAAGAAGGATGTGGCATTTAGATAAGTTGCAGAGCTGGGCAGTAAGGTGGCAAATGGAATTCAATGTAGCTAAGTGTGAAGTCATTCACTTTGGTAGGAGTAACAAGAAGATGGATTACTGGGCTAATGGTAGACTACTTGGTAGTGTGGATGAGCAGAGGGATCTTGGTGTCCATGTACACAGATCTTTGAAAGTTGCCACCCAGGTAAATAGTGCTGTGAAGAAGGCATATGGTGTACTGGGCTTTATTGGTAGAGGAATTGAGTTCCGGAGTCCTGAGGTCATGTTGCAGTTGATAAGACTCTGGTGCGGCCTCATCTGGAGTATTGTGTGCAGTTTTGGTTGCCATACTATGGGAAGGATGTGGAGGCACTGGAACGAGTGCAGAGGAGGTTTACCAGGATGTTGCCTGGCATGGTAGGAAGATCGTATGAGGAAAGGCTGAGGCACTTGGGGCTTTTCTCATTGGAGAAAAGAAGGTTTAGGGGAGATTTGCTAGAGGTGTACAAGATGATTAGGGGTTTAGATAGGGTTGACAGTGAGAACCTTTTTCCGCTAATGAAGTCAGCTGTTACTAGGGGACACAGCTTTAAATTAAGGGGTGGTAGGTATAGGACAGATGTTAGGGGTAGATTTTTTACTCAGCGGGTTGTGAGTTCATGGAATGCCCTGCCAGTAGCAGTGGTGGACTCTCCCTCTTTATGGTCATTTAAGTGGGCATTGGACAAGCATATGGAGGTTATTGGGCTAGTGTAGGTTAAGTAGGCTTCGGTCGGCGCAACATCGAGGGCCGAAGGGCCTGTACTGCGCTGTATTTTTCTATGTTCTATTTTTTCTATGTTCTATATCAGTGCTTATGCTCGATATGAGCTTGCTCCTCCTCTTCATCCTATTGGTATGTCCATCTATTCGTTCATCCTCGTGTACATATTTAGCTTTTCTGTTAATATATTTATATAGGTTTCTGGAAGTACAGAACTGCAGTATTGCTAAAACTAACGCATTTTATCAAAGCTTTTGATCTTGCACCCATCAGGACAATTCACAAGAATACCAAATTAAAGAAAAACCAGTGTTTGTAGAGAAGAGTGCTGGTAGGTAGTTGGTATGTGGACTCTGATTGGTGGAGATGTTGGATCGAGAGTGCATCAGTTAATGATGACTGACAATTAAATGCCAATCTTTATTTAAATTTGAAACCAAGCAGGTTGACTGACTGATCAAGGATTTGGTATGAGAAATGAATGAGTGAATGGCCATTCCCTATTTTGATTTGAAAGAGGCAGTGTGTTTACACACTCTTTCTGTCTGCACCAAACAGGGCCCTTTATGTTAACGTAGGTAGCTTCCAGTACACACAAGTGTGCCACATTGATATATATCTCAGTCATTCACCTCAACAACTCCACATGCATGTGAATCCCACCACTCTCAGAGTAAAAGAAGTTGTTCCTGAAGTGCCAATTTAATAGTGAAACAGAAGGAATCAAATCCCATCGTCACCAAAATGGACTGGCATCTGGGCTTCTGGTATTGATGATTATGGGATAATTCAGGGGTTAAATGAGGGTAGAAGCAGAGAATAGCACCATAGAGTCACAGAGCTGTACAGTACAGAAACAGACCCTTCGGTCCAACCCGTCCATGCTGACCAGATATCCCAACCCAATCTAGTCCCACCTGCCAGCACCTGGTCCATATCCCTCCAAAGCCTACCTATTCATGTATCTATTCAGATGCCTTTTAAATGTTGTAATTGTATCAGCCTCCACCACTTCCTCTGGCAGCTCATTCCATACCCGTACCACCCTCTGTGTGAAAAAGTTGCCCCTTAGGTCTCTTTTATATCTTTCCCCTCTCATCCTAAACCAATACCCTCTAGTTCTAGACTCACCCACCCCATCGAAAAGACATTGTCTCTTTATCCGATCCATGCCCCTACAGAGGGAAGCCCATTAAGTTTGCAACAATAGGGAGGGACTATTCTTTACAATCCAAATAAAAAGGGCCAGAACATGTCATCCCCTGGAAGATTGGCCATTTCAGAGTTGGGAAGATAGAGGAGATGGTTGTCAGGCATCCAGACACAATGCCCAGTCCATCAGAGTTGGTTTTTCAGGATGTGGAGGTGCCATCTGTTGGACTAGGGTGTGACTGGGCAGTCACATGACACCAGGTTATAGTCTAACAGGTTTATTTGAAATCAAAAGCTTTCGAGCGCTGCTCCTTCATCAGGTGAAGTCAGACTTTTCAGGAGGTTTTGCCCAAATGTGTGTGGAGTTGGCTTCATGAAGGACACTAGTGTTTGTTCAACAGTGCTCTAATTGAATCCAGAGCATGGGGCAGAGACATTGCTGGAGAATAACTCTACTGTAATGGGCCACTGAGACACAGTCCAAGTTGCTGCAGTACTGGAGTGTAGCAATGACAACTGCTTTGTAGACTTGTGGAGGTCTTATTTGCCAAACACTTGTTGCTGTAGCCTGGCCTGATCTGGTCAATGGGGGCCATTCTGCAAGTGATGACAGCCAAAGGAATGAGATGTTCCCAACATATTCCAGAATTGCAGCTTCAAAACATATGGGAGGTGACCGGGTGTGAGTGATATGAGTTTTGTATTGATAGTTCAGGCCAAACTCCTTGTCAGCTGAATTGGAAAGATTGGGAGTGGTTGGAAAATCTGGTGCAGGGTGAAATGTAGATAGAAACATAGAGAATAGGAGCCGCAGTAGGCCATTCAGCCCTTCCAGCCAGGTGCATCATGGCTGATCATCCAACTCAGTCCCCTGTCCCTGCTTTTGCCCAGTATCTTTTGTTCCCTATAGCTCTACCGTCCTTCTTGAAAGCATTCAATGTTTGGCCTCAACACTTTCAGTGGCAGAGAAGTCCACTCTGTGAGTGAGGAATTTCTCTTCATCTCAGTCCTAAATAGCCTGCCCCATATCCTTAGACTGTGATCTCCACTCTGGTTCTGGACTCCACAATCATTTTGAGCATTCTTCCTGCATTTATCCTGTCTAGTTCCTGATAGAATCTTATATGTTTCCAAGGAATCCTCCCTCAGTCTTCTAAACTCCAGTGAACATACTCATAACCAATCCAGTCTCTCTTCATATTTCTGTCAAGTCATTCTGATAAACCTTTGGTGCAATCCCTCCAGAGCCAGAACATCCTTCTTTGAGTATAGGAGCTGGGATGTCATATTCAGGTTGTACAGTCATTGATGAGGCCTCGTCTTGATTACTGTGTGCAGTTTAGATTAGATTACTTAGAGTGTGGAAACAGGCCCTTCGGCCCAACAAGTCCACACCGACCCGCCGAAGCGCACCCACCCATACCCATTCCCCTACATTTACCCCTGCATCTAACTCTACGGGCAATTTAGCGTGGCCAATTCACCTAACCTGCACATTTTTGGACTGTGGGAGGAAACCGGATCACCCATAGGAAACCCACGCAGACACAGGGAGAATATGCAAACTCCACACAGTCAGTCACCTGAGGCGGGAATTGAACTCGGGTCTCTGGCGCTGTGAGGCAGCAGTGCTAACCACTGTGCCACCGTGTCGCCCACACAGTCACTCTGCTATAGACAGGATATTATTAAACTGGAGAGGGTTCAAAAAAGATTTACCAGGATGTTGCTGGAAATGGAGGGTTTGATTTATAAAAATAAGCTGGATAGGCTGGGACATATTTCATTGGAGCATCAGTGATTGAGGGGTGACCTTATAGAGGTTCACAAAATCATTAGGGGCATAGATAAGGTGAACAGCAAAGGTCTTTTCCCTAAGGCGAGGGAGTTCAAAACCAAGGGGCATATTTTTAAGGTGAGAGGAGAAAGATTTATAAAGGACATGAGGGGCAACTTTTTCACACAGAGCGCGGTTTGTGTGTGGAATGAACTTCCAGAGGAAGCGGTGGATGCAGGTACAGTTACACAATTTAAAAGACATTTGGATAAGTCCATGAATAGGAAAGGTTTTTGGGGATATGGGCCAAACGCAAGCAGGTGGGACTAGTTTAGTTTGGGAACATGGTTAGCATGAGACTGGTTGGGCCGAAGGGTCTGTTTCTGTGCTGTATGACTCCATAAGGAGACCAAAACTGCACATAGTTCTCCAGGTGTGGTCACACCAAGGCCCTGTACAATTGTAGTAAGACTTTCCTGCTCCTGCACTTGACTTCACTCATCATGAAGGCCAATAGATTATTTGTCTTGTTCACCAACTGCTCTACCTGGAATGCTCACCTTCAGCAATTGGTGTACATGGGCACCCAGGTCTTATTACACTTACCCCTTTCCCAAATCCATCACCATTCCGGTAATAATCTGCCCCCCCTGGTTTTGCTACCAAAGTGGATAACCTCACATTTATCCCCAATTTACTTCACCTGCTGTGTATTTACTCAATCAGTCAACATGTTCAAATCACACTGAAGTGTCTTAGTGAATGAGCAATAACGCTGCAGTCATCGGTTTGCTGGTCAACTGCTGGTCAGTTTAGTTTTGAGGTGAAAGAGCTTTTTTAACTAGACTAGATGGTATTTAACATGTTGACACCAAAGCATAGTTGATTATTGAGGTAATACTGCCTTGTTTGGAGTAAAAAAGCCTGTATTTCAGATCTCCCACTCGAGATTGAGTTCAGATATAGATAGGCCATTGTCTGCCAGGCTAGAAGGGCTGAATGTCCTACTCATGCTCCTCTGTTTTGATGCTGTAGAAATTCAGGATTCCTCATCTTAAAACTCACCACATTCCCAGGTAATTCTGCAGCTGTCCAGCAACCAGTGATTTGCAAAATCTGGGAGGAAGTTGTCAATACTGATCACCCAACCTCCAGGAGAAGATCAGGAGAAGGGAATGATGCTTCTTGAGAAAAACACAATGGGTTCTCCCAACAAAACAAACTGAGTAGATTTTTGAAATGGGAAGTTTCCAGTGTCACGGGGATAGTGTAGGCATTATGGAATTCATTGCTGAACTCTCTGAAAGCGCCGTAGAGGTGTGATAGACCGAATGGTCTCCGTCTGAGCTGCGTTATTCTAAGAGTTAGACATTTGCACAGTTTAAAGTACACACTGCCAGCAAAAAGATCTTTTTGTTTTAAATTCATTCACGAATGGAAACCAAAGAAAGAACATTGCAGTGTGCCAGTGTACTACTCCTGTTTTTAGCTGAAACATTAGACAATTCACGTTTCCTCTCTAAAGTTCATTTCTAATCCTTCTTCTTCAAGCAGGGACCAAAGAATATTTCAACAAGTGACACTCAGAGCCCTCATGCTATTCTATTTCATGGAGTCAAAAATCATAGTAACAGGAGTAGGTGTCTCAGCTTCTCGAACCTGCTCTACTATTCCACACAATCCTGGCTGACCTTCGACCTCAACTCTATTTTCCATCTTCTGCGATCGGCTTTCACACACTCCTTCTGCTGTTTGCACAGGGTGATCTGTCTGGGACATCCGAAGTAGTTGATATCTTTGTGGGTTCTTTCTTGTCCAGGTTGTGTTGTTTCACACTAAGATTCTTATTGATGGTTGGTGCTTGCCAGATTTCCTACTTATCTTCTACCCAGCACTTGTTTTTTTTAAACCAGAGCTTTCTCATTGAACCACAGCTTCCATTTGTGCTGCTTGCCTTCCCTTGAGTATTGGAGTGCTCCCAGTTTGAGAATGCCTTACACTTGTGCTTTAGCAGCTCCTGGATCACCTTGCCACTCTCACCAAACCAGTCCTGATGTTTCCCGGTGGAGAAAGCCAAAGCTCCCATCTGATGGCTTTCAAGGCAGGCCAGGTGCGATGGGCATTCTGTGGCTCCTGTTCATTCAACAGCCCACAAGGTCAGCTCTGAGGCCCCGACAGTGAAGGCCTTTTTCCATAGATTCCCTGATCAAGTGACATTGGATCACTGCCCGGGAATATGGTGGATACCGGTAGAATTGAGCCATTCAAGAGGGACTGGATGATTATTTGGATAGAAATGGTGTGCAGATATATGGTAGAAAAGGATGGAGATTGGCTCGAGGTAGCAGAGCTAGTACAGACACAATGGGCAGAATAATATTCTTCTGCATCATTTGAATTTCCTGTAGCAGGATTTGCTGTTCTTAAGGCCAGACAGACTAGAGATAGGAGTGGAGCTGAAAAAAAGCACAGCAGGCTAAGCTGTGTGACCTGCTGTGCTTTTTCCAACTCCACACTTTATCAACTCTGACTTTCCAGCATCTACAGTCCTCACTATCTCGAAGACGGAGTTAGGAGACTTGATAAGGCTTGCATCTCTTCACCCATGCCAACAGCACTGTGGTAGTAAGCTCCACAATCTCATCACTCTCCACGTAAAGTTCTGACTTCCCTATTTGACCCCATGGTGATTTTCTCACATTTACTACCTGTAGTTCTACCTGTCTTCACAAATGGCTCTCCCTGAGTGATGATGAGGTGTGTTTTGTCCTGGTTTCTCTTACAGCAGGACTGGGTGGCAGGTGATAGTCTATGAGCAGTTAAGCAACTTCTGAAGCCTTGGGGTTTCTTTTACTTTGGAACAATAGAAGCAGCCTGAATGGGTGTGGTCATGTGCTCACACATCCAGGATTTTTCGTTAACTTTCAGCAGTTGTTGCTGGGGTCTCAGCCAGGATAGAAAGCAGTGAATCTCTCCCAGTCACTACATTCTCTCTCTCTCTGGGGAGTTGCTGCACATATTTCTTTCTTGCTGATAGGATTGCAGATGAGACAATCTTTTTTCTGCCTTTGCCTTTTTTGGTTAAGGTACATTTATGAAAAGTTAATGTTATGGAACAGTTACTATTAGTCATAAGATAACCTATTATTATGTTCAGTTTTCCCATAGAGTTAAAGTTTTTCCAAGTTCCTCTTTCTTTTGTTTGTATTTTAACCATGGTATTTGAATAAACTGTGTTTTGCTTAAAGTTGAGTAGTTTGACCAATTGAATTGCAAATGGAACATGGCACCTTGCATTTACCTTAGAAATATGAAAATGTTCGGATCTAGGCTAACTTTTTAATGTATTTTGATGGTGTCTGGTCTCGAACATAACACCAGTCTCCACCATACCAAACTCTTTCATCATTTTCACAATCCCTACTTGTTCATTGCTTCTTGTATTCTGAGATAATACCCTGAAAGTTCTCAAATTTCCAATGGTGGGCAGAAATATTTTGGTGGTAAGAGAGCATTACACTATTCCTCCAATAGTTACTTGGGTATTCACCCATCTACTTGGGTATTATAAGGAGCATACAATTGAGTGGCACCATATCTATTTGAAAGGACTTGCTTGTGTTTGGTTTTACCTTTATTTTGAAAGTGAGGAACTTAAATGAAATGACAGAGTTGGATAAACACAGACTCCATCCAACTATTATTCTATGCTAAGCATAGAATTCCAATAGATCCAACCACTTCCCATCACTGCCATTGTGTAGGAACACCAGTCCAAGCATAACATTTCAATATACATTGCTGTTCACAGCAGAGGTTCTCAGCTATCCGATGTTTAATGTTTCATTAACTAAATATTGTTGAACCCATGGTTGGGGCTTGCTGTACTTTTGTTGGCTGATTGCTTCTGGATGAATTTCCATAACTAAAGCAATGCCCTGGCTTTCTTTACCTCTCATACTGACCCACTGAATAAATAACGATTTGACTTAAACTCCAAGAGGTTTGGAACTATCCATTTTGGTGGAAATCCATGCGATCCTAATCCTAGAAACAAGAGTCTTGGCAAAGCTGAGGCAAGGACCTATCTTAATGAGCTCTGCTCCCATGTACATCCCTATTCCTGTGACAAACTGGATTCAGAAACACTTCCATTCCAGCCATGGAGAGGCCTAGGTTGCCAGTACCCCTTCCACTAATAACCACCATTTCCCACCAAAACCCCCCAACCCCGAAGACATCAAGGCACTTTCATGCACATCAACAGCTTCAGTGACCAATGAATGGAAATATTCGTGTCTGCAACCAACCTTGAATATTTGATCTTTGAACTCAGGTGAGGTTAGCTCACCACATTGCAGGTGCCAAGTCCATCCCACCCATGTGCCTGAGGAGGTGCTGCTATTGGAGTGTAGACTGCTAAGGCTACTCATTGGCCTTACGTGAGCACTAGGTGAGTTCAGATACAAGTCAGTTCAGAGATTGTGAGCTTGTGCCTGTTCCATTCCTTACATCTTTGTACTTCTTCCAAGTGCAACACAAAACTTGGCTGGATTGAGGTACTGACACATCAAAATATTTATATTGTGGAAACTGTAAAGTATATGTATTATATGTGTATACATATATATTAAAAGTTGTTTCTAAAGTGTTTGGAATGGCCTCTTTTCTCCTCCTTTCCCTGTGCCAAAGTCACTGAAGAAAATTCCATAAGATGA
Source organism: Chiloscyllium punctatum (assembly GCF_047496795.1). NCBI lineage: Eukaryota > Metazoa > Chordata > Chondrichthyes > Orectolobiformes > Hemiscylliidae > Chiloscyllium > Chiloscyllium punctatum. Next base: position 13,936,661 of record NC_092742.1, read on the forward strand.
CAAGAAATGGGTTAAAACTTCTACAGTGTTGAGGTTGTATAGGGATTTCCTGATCTCCTGGTGTAACATTGAGTTAAGATTGTTAGAAATCTAGGGAAAACAGACCTTTATTTGACTTCTAGAAGTTTGGGAGAACTCCCTGAGCAAATTCCCTTCCAGTGATGTCTACCTCACTCATTTTTTACAAGTCAATGTTGAATTTGGGATGAACCTTCAATATTTTACTAACTTATAGTAAGGAGTGAAAGTCATTAAAAGGGAGTGCCTGTATCCTATTATTTGGTTTTAGCTTACAGATTTTAGCTGCTCTGTAACCTCCTTCCATCTCCCCTTCTTTGACAAGGTGGCCTTGGAGTGATTCAGGAGGATGTGAAGCTTTGTTTGATGGTCACTTGAATGCTTCTGCACTGAACTTAAAGTGTCAGTGATGCCATTGTCCACGTCGGAGAGGGTAAAGGGTTGTCGTTGCGTGTAAATGTGATTCTTGATCTACCCAATTTTCGGCTTTGCTGGCTTGTTAGCCACGACTGATACAAGAATTCTTACAGGGTTGATCATTTGAGTTGGCATGACATTTTCATGATGAAACTTTTGCCATAATGCAGCCCACTGATATGCCAACATCCCTAAATGTACCATGAGGTAATTCATAGGAGTAGGGACAGGCCATTCAACCCTTTGAGTGTGATCGATAAAAGGTCAGTGCTCCAACAGGCTGGAAGACTACCATAGAGTGAGACTCTCATAGTGATGCAGAGGCCAACGTAGTTATATTCAATCCAACCTGCCCAAATGGACTGGACTGGAGGTGAGATTAGTTCCTCAGGAATGTAAAATAACTTGGTGTTAAATGAATTTGCAATATTTTAAATCTTTTCTACTGAGGTGCGCATGGGTGGTTCAAATTCTTTATTTCTCACTGTCAGTTCCTCGAATTGGAAACATTTTGGCAATATTTTCAAAGTCATTGGAAAACAAAAAAAAATGATAACGTTGATGATTCAGGTACCCATTCTACACCCAGTCCAGGACATGCCAGGATAGACTAAGTTCAAGTCAGCACCCCCTCCCTCAGCATTCCATCTGTATATGTTCCACTTGGCAAGTCATCGAGAATGGAGTAAAGTGAAAGGGCTTTGTACATCAGAGTCCATACCTCAACGTGACATGTACCAGATGGAGCTGTGACATTTTTGTGAGGATTCAGAAAACGGTCTGTGCCTGACGTTTCTAAAACTATGCTGGTTGGTTTAGTACCTACAACTACCCGAGTGAGAAATGGTTTTCTTTTCAACTACTCACAGCAGGAAGTTCACGTCAGTGGAACAAATTTTCGTCAGGTCTGGAAATGTGTTCAGCCCGGTGTTAAAAATGCCCCTGAAATTGGAGCAGAAACAGTTGACAGGTTAAAAGGTTTTTATGTGTCCATCCTGTCTGCAAACGCACCTGATATATGATTACACAGATTAGGTATACCGTACAAGGGGGGGGGGGCACTCAGCCCACACGTTTGATGTCAGTGGTCAGACTTCCCTTCAATCTCTTCCAATCGCTCCTCAACTAGACCTAGTACAGCAACTGCTCTGCCCATGACTGCAAGAAACTAGAGTTGTGAACACAGCCCAGTCCATCACACAAACCAGCCTTCCATCTCTTGATTCCACCTATCCTTCCCACTGTCTCGGGAAAGCAGCCAACATAATCAATGATCCCTCCCAACCCAGTTATAATCTCTTCCATCCTCTTCCATCAGGCAGAAGATACAAAAGTTTGAAATCACATACCAACAGATTTAAGATCAGTTTCTTCCCTCTGTTATCAGACTAATGCACAGACCTCTCATGTATTAGAGTTCATCTTTCTCGGCGCCTTCTCTGTATCTGTAACGCGATATTCTGCATTCTGCTCTATTACCCTGATGTACTTATGTAAACTATGATTTGCCTGGTTAGCAAAACAATACTGTTCACTGTATCTCAGTACGCGACAATAATAATTCAAATCAAATCTAATGAAATCAAACATTGTATTTATTTCTCACTAATATGCTGTGTAACTTCCCTTAGACTATGTGTCTAGAGTATCCACTCCAGCGACACTCTCTCTCTCTGGTGCTGAATTCCACAATCTCACTACTTGATTTGGATAAGGAGGTTCATTCTGAAGCTCTTGTTGAATATTTTATACTGACCTCTGATGCTGGGGCTGGAACAGCTTTAGGCTTCACCGAGCCTGATAGTCCGTTAGGGCTGAAGTCCCACTGAGGGGCAGTGGGCAGGAAATGGTCACTGTAGCCTCCACTCCCAACCTAGATCACCCCTCACACACCCACCCACATTGGACTTGCTCTGTGATTGGCTGGGCGTTCCCTCTCTGCTACCCTGCAGTATAACGTGGACCTCTGTTGAGGTAGCACCCCAGCATGAGGAGTCCCCGAGAGTTTCCGACTTGCCTCAGCAGCACCCACCTCTCCCATCGTGGGTCAGGGGAGAGGAGCCCAAGGCTGCCAGCTCTCTGTTTGGACCAGCTAGCTGCCTTCAAAATCCTCATGTTTGTCCCACAATCATCCGATTCGGCCCAAAGTTTCCCATTTCAGAGCGGACTCAAAATGTAAGCAGGCCAAAGACCTCTCACCAACTGGACAAAGGCCCTCCCTAAAAAGAGCCAGTGTGGCAAAAATACTCTGTCTTTAAAGACAAATCAAACTTAAAAGCATTTGTAATCATTAGGCACCAAACTCCAAGAGCTTCCCTTACCCTAGAACCATCTACCAGAAATACCCAAGCATTCGATTTTACTTTTCTATACTTACAGGTATTTCAGAACTGGGAGATTCTTGAAAGCATCTGGTTCAATGTGACTCAAGCTCTTTGTGTTCCGTATCTCTCTGTTTTAAAAATAAATGAGTTATTGGTGCATTCTGTTATTGTAGTTTATCCTCTCTTCATTTCCTCCTCTGAAGGAGCAGTACAGGTCAGAGATTGCAGCTTGTACAATCTCTGTGAGACTGTGATCAGTACGAATCAATGACAAGTACTGTATCAGTCAATCAGTAACATCTCAGCCTAGACTGTGAATGTTCACAGACAATACCAATCCAGCCCTTACCCTACTTCAATACAAGTCCACTTTCCAGCAGGGATTGGAAATTGTGATCGGGAACCATGATTCATTTTTTTTAAAAATTCATTTGTGGGATGTGAGTATTGCTGACTGGGCCCAGCATTTATTGCCCATTCCTAGTTGCCCCTTGAGAAGCTGGGGGTGAGTTGCCTTCTTGAACTGCTGCAGTCCACCTGCTATGGTTTGTCCCACAATGTCCTTAGGGAGGGAATTCCGGGATTTTGACCCAGCGACAGTAAAGGAATGGTGATATATTTCCAAGTCAGAAAGGTGACTGGCTTGGAGGGGAACGTAAAGGTGCTGGTGTTCCAAGTACCTGCTGTCCTTGTCCTTCTAGATGGAAGTGGTTGTGGGTTTGGAAGGTGCTGTCTGAGGATCTTTTGTGAATTTCTGAAGTGCATCTTGCAGGTAGTAATGATGTGGAGGCATTGGTGTTGGACTTGGTCAGAAGTCACATGACACCAGGTTATAGTCCAACAGGTTTATTTGAAATCACAAGCTTTCAGAGTGCTGCTCCTTTGTCAGGTGAAGTCACTGTTCACCTGTCAAAGGAGCAGCGCTCTGAAAGGTTGTGGTTTCAAATAAATCTGTTGGACTATAACCTGGTGTCATGTGACTTCTGACCTTGTAGATAGTAGTGAGTATCGATGGTGGAGGGATTGGATGTTTGTGAATGTGGTACTGAACAAATGGACTGCTTTGACCTGGATGGTGTCAATCTTCTTGAGTGCTGTTGGAGCTGCACCCATCCAGGCAAATGGGGAGTATTCCATCAATCTCCCGCCTTGTCCCTTGTCGATGGTGGACGGGCTTTGGAGAGTCAGGAGGTGAGTTACTCACTGCAGTATTCCTGGCTCAGTTGTTAGTGCACTTACCTCTGAACCTCTCAGTTCAAGCCTCACTCTAGGACTTGAGGTTAATGAAGACTAAGATCACAGCAGCAGTCTGGAGGGAGGGCCGAACTGTTGGTGATGCTGTCTTATAATGAGATGGTAAACTGAGGTCTCACCCCGGTTGGATGCTTATCCAGTTCTGGGCCCCACCTTCTTCAAAGGATAAGAAGATAGCACAGAAAAGATTCACTGGTTGTAGGAATGATGAACTTCAAATGGATTGGGCAGTTTGGGTCTGCTTTCCTTGCAGAAGAGGAGATTTGATAAAGGTTTTTGAAATCACAAGGGTCCAGACAGTGTAGACAGGGAAAAGCTATTTCCATTCATGGAAAGAAAGTGAGGCATAGGTTGAAGGTAGAAGAAGTAATGGGGATATGAGGAGAAGTAGTTGGGATGTGGAATACACTGTCTGTCAGTGTGATGGAGGCAGGTTCACCTGAGGTTTTTAAGAGAGAATGAAATCATCAACAGACCTGGAAGAATGTTTCGGGTCATAGGGAGAAAACGGGATAGCAGCACTCGGTAACTCAGTAACTTTCAAAGAGCTAGCACAGACTTGGTGGGCCGAATAGTTCCTTTTGCGCTGAGCAAGGGGACATACTGTTAGGTCGTTTTGTCTCACACTCATCAGGCGTTCAACCTCGGAGAAAGTGAGGACTGCAGATACTGGAGATCAGAGCTGAGAGTGTGTTGCTGAAAAAGCACAGCAGGTCAGGCAGCATCCAAGGAGCAGGAGAATCGACATTTTGGGCAAAAGCCCTTCAGCCTTGGTCATGAATTATTTTTAAGAAACGTCTTGAAAGGTCAGAGAGAAAAAGACAGAGAGAAACAAAAAGATGGAGGGAGTTGCAATCCAGAACGTAGGCCTCAGGTCACAATAGTGAAGATGATTCTGACTATCAGGACCACTCTTACATCTCAAAATTAGAGGGCTCTGGCTTCAAACCTCGCTTGAGAATGTGAGCAGGAAATCTGGGCCATCTCTTCAGCCCAGTGCTGAGGGAATGCAGAAGTGTCAGAGGTGCAGTGCTTCCAAATGAGACACTGCATTATGTTCTGCCCTCCTGTTCCAGAGATTGAGGTAGATTGGTGAAGATCATATGAAGAAGCGCAGGAATTTCCTGCTGGTGCCCTACGCAACGTGTCTCCTCAATCAACATCGCTCACAAAACAGGGCAAATAAATCAGTCATCTTGGTTTTCTCTGACAGGGCAAACAAATCCGTCACCTTGGTTTTCTCTGTGGGATCTTGCTTTGCACAAACATGGCAATGTAAAAATTACACACAGGGCATGGTTTACCCTCTCTAGAGGTGGTGATGACATGAAACATTTGGTTGAGTTGGCTCTAGATAGAAGCTCACTCCCTTCCTGACACTTTAACTAATTCCGTTCTGAGCATAAGGCCCATGGGTGAGCTTCTGGATCTGCCACAATTAAGGTCCTAACGTGGCCATGTCAGGCCCTCAACTTGCCATCTCCCTGATCTCCTGTCTTCCTGGAAGGTAAAAAGATGGCGAGGTGCAGGACTAATATGGCACAGTGACCTCTGGCTGAGTTCAGGCTGGGGTTACAAATGCCCCCAGTTTGAGGTGGCAATCAGAAGCACAGATTGGGTGGGAGGGATGGCAAAGGGATGCTCCTTCCTCTGATCCTCTTCACCCCACCACCCTGCAACACTCTTCACGTGAGAAGAGTATAAAATGCAATCTTCGCTTTCTTCTGTGCTGGAACATTTCTGGACGAGTGGACTTTAGGACCCAGAACCTGCTGGACTCTGATTGATGGGCAGTTTCTGATAACAGTTTGGGGGGGTGGGGGCATTGGCTGGCATTCAGGCTGGACATTCTGCCCAGGAACTTGCCCATTCTCAGCGAATGGACGGGTCTGTCCAGAGATGGGGGTGGCTCTTAGCCACCAGTAAACACACCGGGCCCCAACACTTTGGGAATTTCACCCATGGGCTGAAGCATTTTGCAATGTTTCTGAACAATATGATCCTGCAAAAATAACCCTAAATCTTACCAGTTAACTACTTTACTATAGTGCCGTAGCTCCGTTCTCGTACAATCCAATGTTATAAGAAAATCGCATAATAGCAGCACCATTTAAAGTAATGGGGCCAGAACCGCATTTAAACCAATACACACTTTAAAACTTCATGATTTAGAAACAGTATTCCCGATTTGTCAATCACAGTACAACAAAATTCACATTAACGAAACACATTACAGCAGAACGGCCTGTATCTAATGCCGACTCAAACATAATGAGAAAGGAAAAGAAAAAGCCGGAAGGCCACAAATGGATTCGACACTTAGAATATGCACAAAATGTAGCATTGGATTCACTCACTGCTTTATACCAAGCGAGCTTTAGAGATCAAACAGTTGCCTGAGGCTTGAAATCCTGCAAGCTGTTATGCTTTTCATTGTTCTTGGGACTTTGTTCATTTGGGAAGAGAAGGAATCTCTTAATGCCCATCAATGTTGCCTTTGTGAAGTCAGTGCTGAATACGATGGCTTCTACTCTCACTATAGGAATACTGGACCAGGAGGAGGCCATTCAGCCCCTCAAACCGTTATGAATTTTAAGTGAATCTGTGTCTCAATAGCATTGCCTTTATTGGTCAGTGTATTGAGTACAGGAGTTGGGAGGTCATGTTGTGGCTGTACAGGACATTGGTTAGGCCCCCGTTGGAATATTGCATGCAATTCTGGTCTCCTTCCTATCGGAAAGATGTTGTGAAACGTGAAAGGGTTCAGAAAAGATTTACAAGGATGTTGCCAGGGTTGGAGGATTTGAGCTACAGGGAGAGGCTGAACAGGCTGGGGCTGTTTTCCCTGGAGCATCGGAGGTTGAGGGGTGACCTTATAGAGGTTTACAAAATTATGAGGGGCATGGATAGGATAAATAGACAAAGTCTTTTCCCTGGGGTGGGGAAGTCTAGAACTAGAGGGCATAGGTTTAGGGTGAGAGGGGAAAGACATAAAAGAGACCTAAGGGGCAACTTTTTCATGCAGAGAGTGGTACGTGTATGGAATGAGCTGCCAGAGGAAGTGGTGGAGGCTGGTACAATTGCAACATTTAAGAGGCATCTGGATGGGTTGGTTGTGCTACTCACAGAAATGCTCTTTCTGAAATTTTCAATGTCCCATGACCCTCCCTGGCAATTTTGGGTTTAGAGAGACCCCCACTCCCCACCCCCACCATTGCCGTACGTAGTGTCACTTTCCAAGTTATTGGGACCTGTAGCCTCAGGAATCATATACTCACATGTGTGTAACTTTATCCAAGTTGAAGAATGCATGTGCATCCACTTTCTGAAGTACTGCATCAATTGAAATGTATCTGGAAGGGAAATGGAAAAGATTTACAAGGACGTTAATGGGGTTGGAAGTTTTGAGCTACAGTGAGAGGCTGAATAGGCTGGAGCTATTTTCCTCGAGCATTGGAGGCTGAGGGATGACCTTATAGAGGTTTATAAAATCATAAGGGGCATGGATAGTGTGAATATCAAGGTCTTTTTTTCCCAGAGTAGGGGAGCCCAAAACTGGAGGGCATAGGTTTAAGGTGAGAGGGGAAAGATTTAAAAGGGATCTAAAGGGCAATTTTTTCACGCAGAGATTGGTGCATGTATGGAACGAGCTGCCAGAGGAAGTGGTGGAGGCTGGTACAAATACAGCAGTTAAAAGGCATCTGGATGTGTATATGCATAGGAAGGGTTTGGAGGGATATGGCCAAGTGCTGGCAAATGGGACTAGGTTAGGTTAGGTTGGGATATCTGGGCAGCATGGACGAGTTGGACCAAAGAGTTTTTTTTAGAATTAGAATTAGAATCCCTTCAGCCCAACAAGTTCACACTGACCCTTCGAAGAGTAACCCACCCAGATCCATTCCCCTCCATTTACCCCTGACTAATGCACCCAACCCACACATTCCTGAACACTATGGGCAACTTAGAACGGCCAGCTCACCTAATCTGCACATCTTTGGACTGTGGGAGGAAACCGGAGCACCCGGAGGAAACCCCACACAGACAGTCACCCAAGGCTGGAATTGAACCCGGGTCCCTAGTACTGTGAGGCAGCAGTGCTGACCACTGTGCCACCATACCATCCCATTAGATTAGATTCCCTACAGTACTGAAATAGGCCCCTTCGGCCCAACAAGTCCACACTGACCCTCTGCAGAGTAATGCACCCAGACCCATTTCCCTACCCTAAATTTACCACTAACTAATGCACCTCACACTGTGGGTAATTTAGCACAGCGAATTCTCCTGACCAGCACACCTTTAGACTGGGAGGAAACTGGAGCACCCGGAGGAAATTCACGCAGACACAGAGAGAATGTGCAAACTCCATACAGACAATTGCCCGAGGCTGGGATCGAACTCGGATCTCTGGTGCTGTGAGGCAGCAGTGCTAACCACTGAGCCACTAAGCTGCCGTCTGATTCCATGCTGTACATGGAATATGTACTATGATTATGATTCTAATCGGAATGTAACCATTAAAATTGGAGAGGTAGCCACTTTTTTCTCAATTGCCACATTGACAAATACTTGAATGTTCACATTCCTGTAATTTCACACATTGCCTTGACACAAGATTAATTTCTATATTCCTTTTCCCTTCTCTCCAAAAGTTCCCATCCCAAGAAACATGAGCCTACATCCCCAGAGGCAGTGCCACTACCACCAATCTCTGTCTCTTTCTAAAACTATAAGATCTGATGTGTCACACCATAAGATATAAGAGCAGACACAGGTCATTCAGCCCATTGAGTCTGCTCCACCATTCAATGAGATCATGCTGATCTCATCATCTTCAACTCCACTTTCCTGGCTTTTTCCATAATGTTTATTTCCCTCACTAATGAAAAATCTGTCCACCTCAGTCTTGAATATACTTAGTGACCCAGCCCCAACAGCACTCTATGGTAATGAATTCACTCTCGTCTAAGAGAAGAAATTCCTCCTTATCGATATCTTAAATCTTTACTCTGAGATAATGCCCTCTGGCCGTAGACTCTCCCACAAGGCTAAACAACTATCATGATATTCAAACAGATGAAAGACTTAACAGACAATCAATTTTTCAATGTATAATTTCAGTTACATCGCACTGTAAATTTTTGCGATAAATTCTGTGTGTTAGGATTGAGCCCCCACTATCACCTGATGAAGGATCGATGCTCCGAAAGCTAGTGTGCTTCCAATTAAACCTGTTGGACTATAACCTGGTGTTGTGTGATTTTTAACTTTGTACACCCCAGTCCAACACCAGCATCTCCCAACCATTGTGCATTTGCCTTGTCAAACTCTGTCAGAATACTGTATCTTTCAATAAGGTCATCTCCCATTCTTCTAAATTCCAATGAGTACAGTCCCAACTTGCTTAATCTCTCTTCATAAGACAGTCCCTCCATACCCAGGATTAACCTAATGAACCTTCTTTGGACTGCATCCAATACCATAAAAGTTTCATTTTCTTCCTAAAGCTCTCTGTCTCTCACTCTCCCTCTACCTCTCACTCTTCTCCTTGTTGTTGAAGTTCCTGACTTATGCCATGCAAGAGAATCACAAATACCTTCTCACACTGGTACGAGTTTGAATCTGACCAACCCTCTGAGAATGGTCTAGGAAGCAAAGAGCAAGCCTGTAGAATTTGGGAGGGGAGGCAGGAGGGTGGGGATATTATGTTCTTGCCACTTTACAATCCTACCTGGAGTGGGACACCAGCGGGATCTCCCTCCCAGAGGTCAGCTAGCTGTGAGCTACTGATGGAGCCAATGAAGGTCCTCCTCCTGGCCTTGCTGGCAGTTGTCGAGTGGCTGGGCAAGTCTTCCCTTGCTGATTCAATTAAAGCGTAAACCCTCATTTAACAAGAGAGTTACAGATTTTCTGTCACAGACTGTATGAAAGAGAAGGCCGTTTCTGTGCTGTGACACACAGTGACCATCCACAGTCTATGATTCATACCTCCAGCCATCTCCTGAACAATAATCGCAAATCATGCTTGATTTCTCTGGCGTAAAGATTCATCAAGTCACAAGGTGAATCATCACAGAATATTATGTCTGACAAGTGGGGAAATTTATCAAAGGAAACAAGGTTGGGAACACTGATTTTATCAGATCAAGTTTTCATATTCACCATGTGCACTCTCTCCTATTGCATCAATATCAACACAGTTGCCCAATGGTTAGCGCCAGGGACCCAGGTTCAATTCCAGCCTCGGGCGACTGTCTGTGTGGAGTTTGCGCATTCTCCCTGTGTCTGCGTTATGGTTAGAGTAAAGGTTAGGGTCAAGGCTTGGGATATGGTCAGCGTGAAGGTTTTGGTTAGGGTTAGGGGTTGGATCAAGGTTCAAGTTATGGCTAGGGTTAACATTACAGTTGGGGTTAGGGTTAAGGTTAGGGTTTGATGCTGCGAACCTGTTCTGGATTCTTGCTGCCTTCCAGGAACATTGTGGTACATGAAGTCCAGGAAAAGGCCATTCGGCCCTACTGTCTTGTGCTGATTAAGTCTCCTCCTACCCCACACAACCCAAATCTACCCGTATATCCTTCTGGCCCTTTCTCCCTCATGTGTCAATCTACCTCTCCATTTATTCGAATCTATACTATGTATTCCCCTCAGACACTCCTTGTGGTCGTAGATTTTACATTTTCAATGTTCCCCTGAATGTTTATCCTGAATGCCCTGTTTTGTTAGCGCTAAATCCCATACGCGATTATGTTGGACCCAGGATTTACTGTGAGATGATGGGGTTTGACTGTGGGAAATAGTGTAGACTGGGTGATAACAGATTAGGCATGCAGGAGGAGGCAGTGTCCTAGTGGTATTATCACCTGATTTTATTAATCCTGCAACTCAGAATAATGTTCTGGGGACCTGGGTTCAAATCCTGCCACGGCAGATGGTAGACTTTGAGTTCAATTTTAGTAGAAATGAAGAAATAGGCAGAATGAACACATGGCTTGACAGACACTGTAGGAGGGAGGGGTTCAGATTTGTTGGGCATTACGACCGGTTCTGGGGAAGGTGGGACAGTCTAAATCTGAACCAGACCGGAACGAATGTCCTTGGGGGAGTTTTTGCTACTGCTGTTGGGGAGGTTTTAAATGTGGCAGGGGCTAGGAACCAGAACAGAAAACAAGTAGGCAACGAGGTGAAGACTGCAGACTGTAAGAATTATGAAGATAGCATTAATAAAGGGAAGAATAGGCAGAGAGCAGGTGAGCACAAAAGAACTGGTGGCCTGAAATGCATCTACTTTAATACAAGGAATATAGTGTGTAAGGCAGATGAACTTAGGGCTTGGACTGGTGCCTGGGAGTATGATGTTATTGCAATCACAGAGACTTGGTTGAAGGAAGGGCATGATGATTGGCAACTAAATGTTCCAGGATATAGATGTTTCAGACAGGACAGGGAGGGAAGTAAAAGAGGGAGTGGAGTTGCATTGCTGGTCAGGGACGATATCACGGCTGTGCTAAAGGAAGACACTATGGCGGTTTTGGGTAGTGAGACATTATGGGTGGAGCTGAGAAATAAGAAGGGTGCAGTTACATTGTTGGGGCTGTATTACAGACCTCCCAACAGTGAATGTGAGGTAGAAGAACAAATAGGTCAACAGATTATGAATAGATGTAGAGGCAATAGGGTAGTGGTGATGAGAGATTTTAATTTTCCCAACATTGACTGGGATACACTTAGTGTCAGAGATCTTGATGGAGTAGAATTTGTACAAGGCATCCAGGAGAGTTTTCTAGAGCAGTTTGTCAATAGTCTGACATAGAAGGGGCCATATTGGACCTGGTACTGGGGAACGAGCCAGGATAAGTGGTAGAAGTTGCATTGGGGATTCTTTTGGGAACAGAGACCACAATTCTGTATGTTTTACAATATTCGTAGATAAAAAAAGAGAGTGGTCCTAAAGGGAAGAGTGCTAAACTGGGACAAGGCCAATTATATCAAAATTAGGCAGGAGCTGGGAATTGTGGACTGGACACAGCTATTTGAATGGAAGTCCACATTTGAGATGTGGGAGGCTTTCAAAGATAGGTTACCGGCAGTGCAGGATAGGCATGTCCTGTTGAAGGTAAAGGATAGGAAGGGCAAGATTCGTGAACCGTGGATGACAGGAGAAATTGTATGACTAGCCAAGAGGAAAAGGGAAGCGTACGTAAGTCTAGGCAGCTGAGGACAGAACGGGCCCTGGAGGAATATCGGAAGAGTTGGACAACTCTTAAACAAGGAATCAAGCGGGCTAAAAGGGGTCATGAAATAGCTTTAGCAAGCAGAATTAAGGAAAATCCCAAAGCATTTTACTCTTATATAAGAAGCAAGCGGGTAACTGGAGAAAGGATTGGTCCACTAAAAGTTAATGAAGGAAGGCTGTGTGCCGAAAATGAGAGAATGGGTGAGATTCTGAATGATTATTTGCGTCAGTGTTCACTGAGGAGAGGAGCATGATGAATCTTGAGATTAGAGATAGAAGTTTGATTAGTCTGGATCACGTTGGCATAAGTAGCGAAGGTGTGTTGGGTATGCTAAAGGTTATTTAGGTGGACAAATCCCCAGGACTAGATGGGATCAATCCCAGGTTGTTGAGGGAGGTGAGAGAGGAAATAGCTGGGGCCCTGACAGATATCATTGTAACATCCTTAAATACAGGTGAGGTGCCGGAGGACTGAAAGGTTGCCCATGTTGTCCCCCTGTACAAGAAGGGTAGTAGGGATATTCTGGGTAACTACAGACCAGTGAGCCTGACGTCGGTGGTGGGGAAGTTGCTGGAGAGGGTACTGAGAGATAGGGTCTATTTATATTTGGAAAAGAATGGGCTTATCAGTGATGGGCAACATGGTTTTGTGCGGGGGAGATCGTGTCTTGCCAACTTAATAGAGTTCTTTGAGGAAGTGACCAAGTTGTTAGATGAAGGAAGGGCTGTTGATGTCATATACATGGACTTTAGTAAGGCGTTTGATAAGGTTCCCCATTGTAGACTAATGGAGAAAATGAAGTCACATGGTGTGCAGGGTGTTCTAGCTAGGTGGATAAAGAACTGGTTGAGCAACAGGAGATAGAGAGTAGTAGTTGAAGGGAGTTTCTCGAAGTGGAGAAAGGTGACCAGTGGTGTTCCACAGGGGTCAGTATTGGGGCCACTGTTGTTTGTAATATACATAAATGATCTAGAAGAGGGCACTGTTCATATGATCAGCAAGTTTGCAGGGTAGGTGGGACCTCTACAAGCAGGATGGTCTTCAACTGAACCAGAGGGATACCAATATCCTGGGGGGGGGGGGGAAATTCGCTAAGGCTATTGGGTGGGTTTAAACTAATCCAGCAGGGGAATGGGAACCAAAATTGTAGTTCGAGTATGAAAAGTTTGAGAGTTGGGAGGTCCAAAATCAAGTTTCAAGGACGCAAGATGGCACCGGCAAGCCAGAAGTTGGTTTGAAGTGTGTCTACTTCAACACCAGGAGCATCCAGAATAAGGTGGGTGAACTTGCAGCATGGGTTGGTACCTGGGACTTCGATGTTGTGGCCATTTCGGAGACATGGATAGAGCAGGGACAGGAATGGTTGTTGCAGGTTCCAGGATTTAGATGTTTCTGTAAGAACAGAGAAGATGGTAAAAGAGGGGGAGGTGTGGCATTGTTGGTCAAGGACAGTATTACAGTTGCAGAAAGGATGTTTGGGGACTCGTCAACTGAGGTAGTATGGGCTGAGGTTAGAAACAGGAAAGGAGAGGTCACCTTGTTGGGAGTTTTCTAGAGGCCTCCGAATAGTTCCAGAGATGTAGAGGTAAGGATAGCAAAGATGATTCTCGATAGGAGTGAGAGAAACAGGGTAGTTGTCATGGAGGACTTCAACTTTCCAAATATTGACTGGGAATACTATAGTACGAGTACTATAGATGGGTCAGTTTTTGTCCAGTGTGTGCCTGAGGGCTTTCTGACACAGTATGTAGACAGGCCAACAAGGGGCAAAGCCACATTAGATTTGGTACTGGGTAATGAGCCCGGCCAGGTGTTAGGCTTGGAAGTAGGTGAGCACTTTGGTGATAGCGATCACAATTCTGTTATGTTTACTTTAGTGATAGAAAGGGATAGGTGTATATCACTGGGCAAGAGTTACAGCTGGGGGAAAGGCAATTACGATGCGATTAGGCAAGATTTAGGAAGGACAGGATGGGGAAGGAAACTGCAGGGGATGGGCACATTAGAAATGTGGAGCTTATTCAAGGGAAAGCTCCTGTGTGTCCTCGATAAGTATCTACCTGTCAGGCAGGGAGGAAGCTGTCGAGCACGGGAGCCGTGGTTTACAAAGCAAGTGGAATCTCTGGTCAAGAGGAAGAAGGAGGTTTATGTTAGGATGAGATGTGAAGGCTCAGTTAGGGCGCTTGAGGGCTACAAGGTAGCCAGGAAAGACCTAAAGAGAGAGCTCAGAAGATCCAGGAGGAGACATGAGAAGTTGTTGGTGGATAGAATCAGGGTAAACCCTAAGGCTTTCTATCGGTACTTAAGGAATGAAAGAATGACGAGAGTAAGATTAGGGCCAATCAAGGATAGTAGTGGGAAGATGTGTGTGGAGTCAGAGGAGATAGAGGAAGCACTAAATGAATATTTTTTGACAGTATTCACTCTAGAAAATGATAATGTTGTCGAGGAGAATACTGAGATACAGGCTACTAGACTAGGTGGGATTGAGGTTCACAAGGAAGAGGTATTAGAAATCCTGCATAGTGTGAAAATAGATAAGTCCCCTGGGCCGGATGGGATTTATCCTCGGATCTTCTGGGATGCCAGGGAGGAGATTGCCGAGCCTTTGGCATTGATCTTTAAATCGTCATTGTCTACAGGAATAATGCCAGAAGACTGGAGGATAGTAAATGTGGTTCCGCTGTTCAAGAAGGGGAAGTGTTGGAAAAGGTTATAAGAGATAGGATTTATAATCATCTAGAAAAGAATGATTTGATTAGGGATAGTCAGCACGGTTTTGTGAAGGGTACATCGTGCCTCACAAACCTTATTGAGTTCTTTGAGAAGGTGACCAAACAGGTAGATGAGAGTAAACCGGTTGATGTGGTGTACATGGATTTCAGCAAGGTGTTCGATAAGGTTCGCCACAGTAGGCTATTGTACAAAATGTGGAAGAATGGGATTGTGGGAGATATAGCAGTTTGGATCAGTAATTGGCTTACTGAAAGAAGACAGAGGGCGGTGGTTGATGGGAAATGTTCATCCTGGAGTCTAGTTACCAGTGGTGTACCACAAGGGTCGGTCTTGGGTCCACTGCTGTTCGTCATTTTTATAAACGACCTGGATGAGGGCGTAGAAGAGTGAGTTAGTAAATTTGCAGATGACACTAAGGTTGGTGGAGTTGTGGATAGTGACGAAGGATTTTGTAGGTTACAGAGAGACATAGATAAGCTGCAGAGCTGGGCTGAGAGGTGGCAAATGGAGTTTAATGCGGACAAGTGTGAGGTAATTCACTTTGGTCGGAGTAACCGGAATGCAAAGTACTGGGCTAATGGTAAGATTCTCGGTAGTGTAGATGAGCAGAGAGATCTCGGTGTCTAGGTACACAGATCCTTGAAAGTTGCCACCCAGGTTGACAGTGTTTTAGCTTTTATTAATAGAGGGATCGAGTTCCGGAACCATGAGGTTATGCTACAGCTATACAAAACTCTGGTGCGGCCGCACTTGGAGTATTGTGTACAGTTCTGGTCACCACATTATAAGGAGGATGTGGGAGCTTTGGAAAGGGTGCAGAGGAGATTTACTAGGATGGTGCCTGGTATGGAGGGGAGGTCTTACGAGGAAAGGCTGAGGGACTTGAGGTTGTTTTCGTTGGAGAGAAGATGGTTGAGAGGTGACTTAATTGAGACATATAAGATAATCCGAGGGTTAGGTAGGGTGGACAGGGAGAGCCTTTTTCCAAGTATGGTGACGGTGAACACGAGGGGGCATAGCTTTAAATTGAGGGGTGATAGATATAGAGCAGATGTCAGAGGTAGTTTCTTTACTCAAAGTAGTAAGGGTATGGAATGCTTTGCCTGTAACGGTAGTAGATTCACCAACTTTAAGCACATTTAAGTCGTCATTGGACAAGCATATGGACGTACATGGAATAGTGTAGGTTAGATGGGCTTCAGATTGGTATGACTGGTCGGCACAACATTGAGGGCCAAAGGACTGTACTGCGCAGTAATGTTCTATGTTCTATGTTCTATGACACAAAAATTGGTGGAGTGGCAGAAAGCATACGGGACTGTCAGAGAATACAGGAGGATATAGATAGACTGGAGAGTTGGGTGGAAAAGTGGCAGATGGCTTTCAATCCAGAAAAATGTGAGGTGATGCATTTAGGCAAGTCTAATTCTAGAGTGAATTATACAATGAATGGAAGAGCCTTGGGAAAAGTTGATGGGCAGAGAGATCTGGGAGTGCAGGTCCATTGTACCCTGAAGGTTGCTGCACAGGTGGATAGAGTGGCCAAGAAGGCATATAGTATGCTTGCCTTCATTGGACAGGGTATTGAGTATAAGAGCTGGCCAGCCATGTTAAAATTGTACAAGACATTGGTTCGGCTGCATTTGGAATACTGTGTACAGTTCTGGTCGCCACATTACCAAAAGGATGTGGACGCTTTGGAGAGGATGCAGAGAAGGTTTACGAGGATGTTACCTGGTATGGAAGGTGCGAGCTATGAAAAGAGATTGAGTAGGTTCGGTTTATTTTCATTAGAAAAAAGGAGATTGAGGGGGGGACCTGATTGAGGTTTACGAAATCATGAAGGGTATAGACAGGGTGGCTAGAGACAAGTTTTTTCCCAGGGTGAAGGATCCAGTAACGAGAGGTCACGCTTTCAAGGTGAGGGGTGGAAAGTTTAAGGGGGATACACGCGGTAAGTACTTCACACAGAGTGTGGTGGGCATTTGGAATGCGTTGCCAGCAGAGGTGGTAGAGGCAGGCCCGGTAGATTCATTTAAGATTCGTCTGGACAGATGCATGAGGAGGTGGGGAGCAGAGGGATACAGATGCTTAGGAATTGACCGACAGGTTTAGATAGTACATTTGGATCAGCTCAGGCTTGGAGGGCTGAAGGGCCTGTTCCTGGGCTGTAAATTTTCTTTGTTCTTTGTTCACCTCCGCATGGTTTTCATCCCCACCTTTGTTTGGGGAGAGATTTGAGGAAGAACAAGTTCAGTGTCCTGGCCCGAGGCTAATCCTCAGCCAGCATTACTAAAGCAGATAAACTGACTGTGTGTCTTATGTCTGTCTGTAGGAATTTCTTGTGTACACACTGCTTGCTAACTTTTCATCCATTACAACAGTCAGTGACAACACTGTTGGCCATTAATTGTGGGATGTGAAAAATGTGAAAGGCACATGAGAAATACCTAAGCACTTTAGGAGATAACAGAAACTGGGAGAGTGAATTGTTGGCTTAGAGGTCAGGTCTTCTCAGGTCTGGTCTAGGGTAAAGGGAGTGATCAAAAGCCTAATAGTGTGTCACAAATACTTACATCCTTGAAATGTTTGGGAGGTTTGTAAAAGCTTCAGCAGGAATGGTCTTGAGTTGAGTCTCCATGAATCGGCTGTTGAGAAGAAAGATTTTTTTTAATAATGAAGTTTCGCTGACAACGATGATAACACTGAGAAAACCATTGAAAACTAACATTTCACTCACAGAGACATGCTGGAGAAACTCAGCAGGTTTGGCAGAGAGAGAAAAACAGAGTTTGCTGACCATTCTGCTCATTGTATTTTCTCCCTTCATGAACTTGATCAGTGCTTGACATTTTCTGTTGGGAAACTGTTTGGGATTGAGGCATCTCTCTGGGTCCATCACAACCATCTTCATCATCCACAGATCAGCGGGGGCCCCTGGTGGTGCTCCTGGGATGTTCTACACAATGCTTGCCACTGTGCGAAACCAACAATAACAATCCGCATACATGGAGCCTCTTTCATGCCTCTTGCAGTGTGACATTCCAAGGTGCTTCCCAGGAATGTAATCCAAAGTATTGTGCATAAAGAAATATTAGGACAGATGACCAAAACCTCAGTGCAGGAGGTGGGTTACATCTGCAAGAGGTAAAAGTGGTTTAGGGATGGAATTCCAACTTTCATGACATAGAGACTTGTGCTTCTGGGTGGTTTAGGTTGGGGACATCACTGTTAGCCCAGTTACCAGTTGCCCAAACTGTATTTCAGACATTACGTTGACACTTGGTCACCATGACATGGAAGATATCATTGTAAATATTTGAGTAGCACCAATACTGCTTTAAAGAGTAATCCTAAACCTCCATTTAAAATTTCAAATCCTTAGTTTCAAATCTCTCTATGTCCTTGCTTCTCCCTAACCTCCTCCAGCCCTACAACCCTGAGTCTTCAACCTTCAATTCTGGCCTCTTACACATCCCTGACAGACCTCAATCCACCATTGGTTTCCATGCCTTCAGTATCTAGGTTGTCTGCTCTGGAACTCCCTTCTTAAACCTCTCCATCATTCTCTTTCTTTTTAAAACCTGCCTCAGTTGTCGAACATGAAATTTATTTTTCCCTCTTTTTCCAAATTTTAGCTCCTTGCCCAGTCCGTTGATCACATCTCCTCATGTGGCTCAGTGTCAGATTTTTGTTTGACCATATCACAACAACGTGCCTTGGATGTTTTACCACATCAATGGTGCTACATAAATGCAAGCTATTGTTTTTAAAGAGGATGATTAAAAGCTTAGATTTCAAAGTAAAGAAGGAAATGGTTAAAGAGGAGAGTTCGGTGGATTATATAGAACATCAAACATTGCAGCGCAGTACAGGCCCTTCGGCCCTCAATGTTGTGCCAACCCATGAAACCAATCTAAAGCCCATCTATCCTACACTACTCCGTTCTCATCCATATGTTTATCTAATGACCATTTAAATGTCCTTCATGTTTTAGTCCACTACTGAAATATAGAGTTAACTCGTCATTCTTTGCGTAGAGAATGTGCTCCCTCTGACTACCCCAAGCACTCACTGACCATATCCATGCCTCAGGCTGGTATCAGTGGCTGACCTTTACTGACTATGCCAGGGCCCTCTGACTGAGGGTTATCTCGATTGACTTGACTGAGGCCTATTGACCATCATGCTGACCACTACCCCCCCCCCATCCCCCTATAATCCTGCATTTCCCATGGCTAACCCACCTAACCTGCACATCCCTGGATGCTACAGGCAATTCAGCATGGACCAATCCATCCTGACCTGTACATCTTTGGACTGTGGGAGAAAGCCAGAGCACCAGGAGGAAATCCACGCAGACACGGGGAGAATGTGCAAATTCCACACAGTCACCTGAGGCTGGAATCAAACCTGGATCCCTGGTGCTGTGAGGCAGCAGTGCTAACCACTGAGCCATCATGCTACCCAAACCATGTGATGAGGTCATTAACAAGAAATAATCTCTTTAATAGACAAGACACTGGCACTGATTAAGAATCTCACCTTCACAGAAGATGCAGCAAAATTGTTCCCGATGTTGAGATAGGGCTTGCTTGACTTCTCACAAATTACTCAGTATTGCCCATGTTGTTCAGGCCCTTACAGGGGATTTCCCCCTGCGTTTTTTTAACAGTCTTATTAATTTGCATCATCATTAATCTTTCCATGATAATTCAGAACAGAATGATCCCTTTGGTCAAGGATGCCAAAATTTGGAATAAAAGCTTCAAGAACTTCGGATGCCGTTAATAAAAGTCCGGTGACCCTTCCTCAGGTCTGACAACCCAAAGCGTTAACTTTGATTTCTCTTCACAGATGCTGCCAGACTGGCTGAGGTTTTTCCAGCAACTTCTGTAAATGTTTGGAATATCCTGCCAGTTAAAGTAAAAGGAGGCTAGCCATTTCAAAATACAGCAAAGTGCCAGAAGCAACTGAGAAACAAACTTCAGCAGGAAAATGGCAACTGCATTTTCTGAGGTTGAGTGAGTCGCTATGTAGATGCAAGTTCAAACCAAACATTATTGTTTATAGTCACACTCATACCTTTCTGTTCTGTACAAATCCATGTTGAAGGAAATAGTTGGTGTTAGAACTCAGGGCTGGATGTTGGAGGCAGAGGTGGCTACTTGAAAAGGGTTGTGTATATATAGCATCTTAAACCAAAGTCATGCAGCAATGATCTCTGAGAATCTCTTTCACCAACTCCACCTTGCCTGGTGTCAGTAGAGAATAAGTGCTTGCCTGAATTTTCAAATTGTGCAAAAGAGCCTTTGACTAATCATTCATGGAACAGCGCTGCTCTTTTACAACTGAGTGCTGCATGTTGACAATAGTTTCCTTGTGCAAAGCACTGACACTCTGTCCTCCCCCCTCTCCACACCCATCCACTTCCATGAAGACCTTCTGTCTTCAGATGTCTTTTAGCCTGAGGAAAGTACAGCCTTCCCTCAGAGCAAAGACACCGAATGTTAACAGTGAACTCTTTGTCTCAACCTTTCAACTGTAGTCATTTACAATCTCTGTGATAGGTGAACTTGTTGTGGACAGGCTTCAATGTGTTATTTCAGAACATAAGAACTGTGGGGCGGCACAGTGGCTCAGTGGTTAGCACAGCTGCCTCACAGCGCCAGGTACCCAGGTTTGATCCCAGCCTTGGGCGACTGTCTGTATGGAGTTTGCACATTCTCCCTGTGTCTGTGTGGGTTTCCTCTGGGTGCTCTGATTTCCTACCACAGTCCAAAGGTGTGCAGGTCAGGTGAATTAGCCATACTAAATTGCCCATAGCGTTAGGTGCATTAGTCAAAGGGAAATGGGTCCGGGTGGGTTACTCTTCAGAGGGTCAGTGTGGACTTGTTGGGCTGAAGGGCCTGTTTCCACACTGTAGGGAATCTAATCAAACCCAGGAGCAGAAGTAGGTTAATGGTGCCTCAAGCCTGTTCTGCCATGAAATACAATCATGGCTGATCTCATCTCGGCCTTAACACCACTTTCCTGCCTGTTCCCCATAATCCTTCAACTCATTAAAAACCTGACTTTCTCCTTAAATTTCCTCAATGTCCCACAATCCACCACACTCTGGGACAGTGAATTGCAAAGATTCATGACACATTGAGAGAAGTAATTCCTCCTCATCCCTGTCTGAAATCTGCTAGTCCTTATCCGAAATCTATGACCCTGTCTTCTAGATTGCCCCACAAGGAGAAACATCTTCTCTACTTTGTGAATCCCCTTTAGCATCTTATATACCTCAATTAAATCTTCTCAATTAGATCTCCTTCCAATTCTAATGAGTCCAGCTTTGAACTGCTCAATCTCTTCTCATAAGACAAACATTTTGTCTCTGGAACTAACCGGTGAACCTTCTCTAACTGCTTCCAATGAAGTTGCATCCTTTCTCAAGTAAAGGGATCAAAACTGCATGCAGTACCCTAGGTATGGTCTCGCCAATGCCTTGCTTCAACAACACTTCTGTACTTTTATACTCTATTCCTTTAGCAATAAATGCAAATGTTCTATTTGCTTTCCTTATTACGTGTTGTACCTGCAGACTCACTTTCTCCAATTCCTGTCCTAGTTTACCCAGATCCCTCTGCACTAATGTTTTGCTCCATCTTGATAATACACTGCTTTTTATTCTTCCTATCAAAATGGATAATCTCAAACTTATCCATGTTCAAGTCCATCTGTCACATTTTGATCATTCACCTAAATTTCCTTATCCATTTGTAATTCTTTTATTTTTTCATTGTGGCTTACTTTTCCACCATTTTGGTGTCACTGTCTATAATACTTTCTATTCCCAAATCTAAGTCTCAACATAGGTTATAAATAGTCGGGGCCAGAGGATTCAACCCTGTGTCACCCCACTCTGTTTTCTGTTGGTTAGCCAATCCTCTATCCAAGCTAATAAATCACCCCAACTCCATATGATCTTGTCTTATGCATTACCTTTTTGTGGGGCACCTTGTTGAATGCCTTCTGCAAGTCCAGATATACTATATTTACAGGACCCTCTTGAACCATTTTGAATACTAAATCTTCAAAGAACTCAGGCAAATTAGTCAAATCCAAATGATTTACCCTTCATAAAACCATACTGACTCTGATGTTTGATAATGGACACCAACAATTTCCCAATGACAGTGTTGACTCGAAGGGCTGAATGGCCTGCTTTCACACTGTAGGGTTTTCATTAAACTGTCAATGGGCTCCCCTTTATCCACAACACACATTGCTCCTTCAAAGAACTTGGATACATTGGTTTAACATGATGTCTTTAACCATGCTGACGTTTCCCAAAGACCTTGAATATTTCTAAGTGCCCAGCAAAAGCTGTTTAATGATTGATTCTAAACTCTTCTCAGTCACAAACGTAAAGCGAACTGGCCTATAGTATTTGTTTTTCTGTCCCACCTTCCCCTGCCTTCCCTTCATGAATACATTTGCTACTTCCCAGTCTGATAGAACTTTTTCTGATTCACCAGCAATTTGGAAAATTAATACCAACACACCTACTGTCACACTACCTTTCATGACGCTAGGATGAAGGCCATTTGCCAACCTGCAGCTCCATCAGTTTGTGCAGTATCACCTCCATGGTGATTGTAAGTCCACCACATCCCTCTCTCTCTTTCACCTCTTGATTTACAGCTATTCCTGGAATGATTTTTGCATCCTCCATAGTGAAACAAATATTTGTTCATTACATCTGCCATTTCTTCTTTATTACTTTTAACTCCCCATCCTCACTTTTCAAAGTTACTTCCTCTTCTCTTTCCTAAATACATGCAGAAACTCTTGCTTTCTGTTACATTTCTAGCTTGCTTCCTCTCATTACCTGATTTCTTCCTCCAGATTAACCTGTTGGTCATTCTCTGCCATTCTTTATATTCTGGCCTAAACCTCATCTTTGTGAATTTATATGTTTTTTCTCCCATAAGTTTAATGCTTTCCCCTACTTCTTTGTTATCTCTGGTTGGTAGGTCCTCCCTTCAGAATTTATTTCCTTAGTGGGAATATACATACACTGAATATTTAGAAATATTCTTAAATTTTTATCTGCTCTCATGTCTCTGTTGATCGGCCTCCAAGCCTAGTATCCCAGATACTTCAGCTAGCTCAAATTTTATGTCCCCATAATTACACTTATTTATGTTTAAAATATGAGCCTTAGTCATAATCTTCTCCCTTTCAAACTGATTACAAAACTCAATCATATGGTGGTTGATATCTGGGGCTGCCTTTACTCGATGGTAATTAATTAATCCTGTCACATGAAACAATACCAAGTCTAATGTAACTTGGTTTCTGTTTTGTTCCAAATATGCTGCTCAAAGGAATTCTATGGAATACTAAACCCACTGCACATTCAACAACAAAACCTACAAACAAGTCAACAGAACACCTATGGGATCACCAACATCAGAGCTCATTGTGGAAGCAGTAATGCAGAGACTTGAACAAACTGCCCTCCCATCTATCCTATCCAAACTTTGGGTCCACTATGTGGATGATGCTGTTGTCATGACAAAATGGAACAAATTTGAGGAAACATACAACACCATCAACAATATCCTGACAGGTGTAAAATGTACAAAAAAGGAGAACGACAACAGACTCCCATTCCTAGACGTGACAGTTGAATGTACAGTTAATGGAGAGCTTCAAACTAGGGTCTACAGAAAAACAACAAACACAGACCAAATACTTAACTTCAGAAGCAATCATCCCAACACCCACAAACGGAGCTGAAACAAGACATTATTTCAATGAGCTACATCACACTGCAGCACCCAAGAACTACAAAAAGCAAAAGAAAAATATCTATATAACGTTTTCAAGAAAAACGGGTACCCAATAAACACAATCTGCCGATTCCTCAGAAACAAACCCAAACAAGCAAACACAATGCAACCAAAAACTATAGCCCACATTACCGTACATCAGACATATCAGAAATGGCTTCCAGACTACTCAGACCCCTTGGCATCATGGTAGCCTACAAACCCACCAACACACTTAAACAACGAGTAATGAACCTAAAGGATCCATTTGATACTACCAGCAAATCTAACATCATTTACAAGATACCATGCAAGAAATGTAAAAAACATTACATCAGAGAAACTAGCAGGAAACTTGCCACCAGGATATACAGACATTAGCTAGCCACCATGAGACATGAACCTCTCTCACTAGTTTCTATACATACAGATAAAGAAGGACACCACTTTGACTGGGACAACTCACACATCCTAGGGCAAACAAAACAGAGACATGCACGAGAATTCTTAGAGGCACGGCATTCTAACCAGAACTCCATCAATAAACACATCAATTTAGATCCTATCTACCTTCCCTTGGAAAAAAAGAGCTGGAAATGACATCACCCACCTGAAGAAAGCAAGACCTATAAATAGAGAGGCAGGACATACCACCAGCGCTTCGCCGGAGACTCTCACTGATGAAGTTACCTAGTCATGGTGACGAAGCATCTGAAAACAAGCCTTCCAGCTCAGCGAGCTAACTTACAGACTTATCATCAACCTGAGCTACAAATCGCTAACTAAACCAAACTACTATTACCCAGTCCGACATTTCCAGTTTTATGTGTAGATTAAAGTCACCCATGACTTCTGCTGCCCCTTTATCACAGACACCCAATAATTTACGGCTTGAGGCACTTTCTCCCATCTCCCTACCCCACACACCAGGCCTTGTTATCACATAGTCTGCTATTACACACAATCCATTGTTAGCCACTAATAGTAGCTAATCATTCCCCAAGCTGATCAGTAACCGCTCCTTTGTCTGTCCAACCTCAAAACCAACTATTTCCTAACTACCATCAGTCCTGAGGAAGGTCACTAGACCCGAACATTAACTCTGATTTCCCTCCACAGATACTGTCAGACCTGGTGAACTTTTCTAGCAATTTCTGTATTTGTTTCTGATTTCCAACATCTGCAATTCTTTCGGTTTTTATTTACACAATATTTCATCTTGTATATTTTGTCCCATGTTGTGATTACTGTTAGCGGTCCTGTATATCACTGTCACTAGTGACTTCTTTCTCCTGCTGTCTCTCAGCTCCACCTAAACTGATTCCACATTCTAATCTCCTGAACCAAGCTCATCTTTAACTATTGTAAAATAGTGCTACCTTTATAAACAGTGCTAACCCTTCCACCTTTACCTGTTCTTCTTGAATGTAATATATTCCTCAATATTCAGGACCTAAACCATGTCACCCTGCAGCCATATCTCTGTAATAGCTATCAGATCATATTTACTTACTTAAATGTGCCCTATCAATTCATTCACTTTATTATTACAGTGTGGAAACAGGCCCTTTGGCCCAACAAGTCCACACCGACCCGCCAAAGCACAACCCACCCAGACCCATTCCCCTACATTTACCCCTTCAACTCACACTACAGGCAATTTAGTATGGCCAATTCACCTAACCTGCACATTTTTGGACCTTGGGAGGAAACCGGAGCAACCAGAGGAAACCCACGCAGACACGGGCAGAACGTGCAAACTCCACACAGTCAGTCACCTGAGGCGGGAATTGAACCCAGGTCTCTGGTGCTGTGAGGCAGCAGTGCTAACCACTGAGCCACCGTGCCGCCATTACCTTGTCTAGATTTTTGGTGAATGCTTAGGTTTTCTTTTCTCTATCCACTACTATTTTCTCTTAACCCTCATTCCTAACATTACAATTTTCCTTTTCTGTTGCCTCTAGTCTGACGTGCCACCTATTTGACACAGTGTCTACACTTCATGACTATAAATTGCAAAGTCCTTTATAACAGCAAGTTATCCACTGTTTACAGTTTTTTGCTCTCTTACCTGCTCTTAAGTATTACATTGCAAAGCAAGATACACAAACTGAGCTTATATAAAGAGGACGGATTTCGTGGGAAGTTCTAGAGAGTACTGGAAAAGTATTTTGCCTTTTATCAGTCAAGGCACGCATTATAAGAGCAGGGAGATTATGTTGGAGCTGAACAGAACTTAGATTAGGTCACGGCTGGAGAACGGTGTGCAGTTCTGGTCCCTGCACTGTAGGAAGGATGTGATCGCACCGTAGGGGGTGCAGAGGAAATTCACCAGGATGCTGCCTGACTTGGAGCATTTCAGTGATGAAGAAAGGCTGTGCACTTTAGAGTAGGTTGAGGGTGGAATCTGTTACAGATGCATAAGAAATTAGGTGCATGGACAGAGTGACTAAAGAGCAACTGTTCACCTTCGTCAATAACAAGGTGGCATAATTTTAAGATGGAAGGCAGGAAGTTTAGAGGGGCTTTGAGGAAAGATTCTTTACCCAGTGGATATTGGAATCTGGAATGCACTGTCTGGGAGGGTAGTTGAGGCTGAATCCTCACAATCTGTAAAAAGTACTTGGATGAGTACTTGAAGTGTCATAACATTCAAGGCTACCAGCTGCCTGCAGAAAACTGGGACTAATGTAGCTGTCATGTCGCTTTGGTGGTACAGATGTTTTACTTTTTCTTAATGTTTCCATTTATTATCTGATCTTTTTAAACTTCAGGCCAGATGGCCTATTCCTGTTCCTATTTCTCATGTTCTTTGATGGAAGGTGTCTTCTCCCGGACTGGGCCCAGCGAAGAGGAGGCTTCCAGCTTGGTGTGGTGGTCTCGGCCTGGCTTGGTGGTCTCGGGCTAATGTGATGGTCTTGGTCTGGTGATCTCCAGTTGTGATGGCCGCATACTGGAGGGACGGTCTCTGCCTGGAGGGCCGATCTCCACCTGGTTTGGTGGTCTTGGCCTGGCTCAGTGGCCTTGGTCTGGCGGTCTCCTGTTGGCCTCATCCCGGAGGGGCAGTCTCTGCCTGGCGTGGTGGCCTCCCAATTTGGCAGTCTTGTCCTGGCGTGAAGGTCTCATCGATATGGATCATTCAGGAGCAGCATCTGGGTATTCCAGCATTTGTTGTCTTTATCGACTTTCCCCGAACTAAGATGAACCCTGTTCTACATTTTTACTCTTTTCTTGTTATCTATAACATCTGTCATTAATACAGGTATGGTAACTTTAAAAGCTTTTCACTGTATTTTGTTTGTGAAGTACATGTGACAAAATTGACGGGCTGAAGGGCCTTTTCTATCATGTATGATTCTACTTTCTATTTCCAGGCAAAAAGGAATCTGCAGTTCAGGTCAAGGGAGAATTTTCAATGTGTTTTCAAATTTGTTTTCTCTTCCAGTTGTTGTCATCTGAAAATGATCGGATGTTATGCACTGACCTAGTCTTCTCCAGTTATTGCACTGTGCTCCCCCTGCTGGACATTTTTTCCCATTAGGTGATACTTTATAAAACAGTGCAATATTATCGCTTTTGACGAGCAACAATTTTCACGCACATTCTCCTTGAACAGAGTGATCCTGCTTGATTTTTATTTCACATTGTGTCAGTTTCCCCTCAAATGGTGCCTAAAGATCCACTTGCCTCATGGTTTGTACTGCTTTTTCAAATGTGTCACCTTGGTCTCCCTCCTATCAGAAGGATGTTGTGAAACTTGAAAGGGTTCAGAAAAGATTTACAAGGATGTTGCAAAGGTTGCAGGATTTGAGCTACAGGGAGAGGCTGAATAGACTGGGGCTGTTTTCCCTGGAGTATCGAAGGCTGAGAGGTTTATAAAATCATTAGGGGCATGGATAAGGTAAATAGACAAAGTCTTTTCCCTGAGGTCAGGAAGCCCAGAACTAGAGGGCATAGGTTTAGGGTGAGAGGGGAAAGATATAAAAGGGACCTAAGGGGCAGCTTCTTCACACAGAGGGTGGCGTGTATATGGAATGAGCTGCCAGAGGAAGTGGTGGAGGCTGGTACAAATACAACATTTAAAAGACATATGGATGGGTATATGAATAGGAAGGGTTTAGATGGGTATGGGCGAGGTGCTGGCAAATGGGACTAGATTAGTTAAGGATATCTGGTTGGCGTGTTTGAGTTGGACTGAAGGGCCTGTTTCTGTGCTGTATGTCTCTATGATTCCATGACTTTCTCTGTCTTGAGCAAGGTCTGACAAACCCACGAATTGATCCATGAACCAAATCTGCCTTCATCTCTTCTCAGGTGCAATTCTTTGTCAGCCTAGAAGGGTCATTCATGAACAAATGCATGCTTTCCCAGGCTTCACCTATTCAAACAATTTCATTTTGACTATAAGACATAGGAACAGAAATAGGCCATTCGGCCCATTGAGGAGGAGAAAGTGAGGACTGCAGATGCTGGAGATCAGAGCTTAAAAATGTGTTGCTGGAAAAGCGCAGCAGATCAGGCAGCATCCAAGGAGCAGGAGAATCGACGTTTTGGGCATAAGCCCTTCTTCAGGAATGATCGGCCTTCGGAAGCGCTCGGGCGCCATTAACCACGCAGCCGCTGCGCTTTTCCAGCAACACATTTTCCGCATTCAGCCCATCGAGTCTGCTCTAACATTCCATAAGATAATGGCTGATCTGATAATCCTCATCTCCTCAAAATCCCCATAACCCTTGATTCCTTTCCTGACTAAAACTCTGTTTGTCTCAGCCTTGAGTACAATTAATGAGAGGCTGTGACTCTAATTTCCTGACCTCTGCTCATATCACATTTGGCTTTTCTCTGGAAGTTAGGGATCACCTCAACTTTTTTTGAACATAGAACAGGACAGCACAGGAACAGACCCTTCAGCCCATCATGTCTGTGCCAACCATAATGCAATTCAAACTTCCCATCTGCCTGCACATGGTCCATATCCCTCTATTCTCCAAATGTTCATGTGTCTGTCTAAATAATTCTTCAGCTTTGCTTTCATATCTGCCTCTACCACCTCCCCTGGCAGCAGGTTCCAGGCACCTACCACCCTCTGTGTAAAAGCATTTCTTGCACATCTCCTTTAAACTTCCCCTTTCTCTTCTTTAAAACTTATGCCCCATAGTATTTAAATTGAGTGGCGCACTGGGCCATTTCAAAGGGCATTTGCCAGTCAGATACACTGCCTATCAGCTTCACACTTCCTGCAATCTGAAGTATGCAGAAATGATGCTGGAACCAGGTGTTAAAAAAGTCAATGCATCCTCGGGCATCTTTGATGAGAATTTCTTGAAAGAGTTTCTTTGGGCTACAGAGCTGAGGTCCATAACTTGACAATGGAGCTTTATCAGTCTGAAAAAGGGAGCGCTGATCATTCTACTCAGGATCACGCATTGGAAATGATGGTTCAAATGTTGAATTCGGGTGAAGAGGTTCAAGGGTAGACGTCAACTGGATCAGGATGAGCTGATATAACTTCAAATACACATGCTCAGTCATAGAATCATACTGCTCAGAAAGTGGCCACTCAGTTCCTCAGGCCTGGGCGACTCTTTGTAAGAGTTATCCAATTACTTTTGGCAATTAGTTCCAATGATTTATTTCCTCTTCAAGTATTTATCCAGAAAGTTATTACTGAATCTGATTACATTTGAAGTCAATGGTACTACTATGCAGGGCACCTAACATATACGTGCAAAATCAGAATATATATTAAGCAAAACAGTTCATAATCTGGAGCTCACAATTCAACAGCTAGCTGTATTCACTATAACTACAAATGAAAACAACTTCATCCTGAAGTCAAGGCAGGACTTTACTCCAGATTCCTGTGATAATTTACCTTAAATGACCTACGAGAACAATTCAAGTTCTTTACGTTGTGAGACAAGGAACAAAACCTCACAAACACTCTCCATAAAAAGTGTAGCAACACAAAAAGGAACTGCTTTGGAATGTGAGACCTGATTTATTGAGAAGCTGTCATTTTTCCAGAGTACGGGAGCAGGAAAAGGGAAGGGGAGACATAGGAAGTACAGGTGACATTTATGGATCAAACATGGTTAACAGAGACACACAGATTGTGCAGCATCAAAAGTTCTGAAGGAGGGTCACTCGACCCATTTCCTGATTTGTCTCCACAGGTGCTGCCAGACCTGCTGAGCTTTTCCAGCAAATTCTGTTTTTGTTGTACAAGCTCTCTGGGGATCAATAGGGTATCTTAGGCTCACTACACAAATACTAATGTATGCATTACAAAAGTCATGTGAGCAGGCACAGGAAGCTGCACATGTACAGATGGTCAAGTTATACACCATGAATGACACCTCATGTTGGCAACAGACAATCTGATTGAATCTTTTTTAATTTTTAAAAAGTGCATTTGCTATCACAACAATTCACTGTATAAAAATGTTTTCTCCTGTGGACCATGTTTCTCCTATTGTATAGATATTTGTGGTCATTTGAAATTTGCCAAAAGAATAAAAGAGTTAAAGAATAAAAGAATATTAATATAAATAATAGCCTGAGCATCTGCAGAAAGTTTTGCCATTGAAGTAACAGCATTATTTGAATATTTTGGCAGTCACTTCGCAAGCAAACTTCATTTACACACGTGCCAAAATAAATAACACACGTTTCCATTTTTTCAGAAAGCAGCAGAATTTTTGAGCCACTGCCTACAGGTTATGTGAGTAGTTTCCAGTGTACAATATCGTACCAGCTCCAGGCATTGGGCCATTATTAACCACATTGGCAATCCTTGCACGAATATCAAGACAAAAGCAAATTGCTGCAGATTCTGGCAATCTGAAATGAAAATAGGAAATGCAGGTCAGGCAGCAGCTGAGAAGAGAAAGAGTTAGTATTTCAAGTTGCTGACCTCTCTGAAGGTGAGCAATGTTGACTTCAAACCCAAAACCAGAAGAAATAGGAATACAAATAGTCTGTTCAGCCCCTCAAATCTGCTCCTCTCCTTTCCCCATAACCTTAGATTCCCTTGGTGAGCATGAATCTACCTATCTCAACCTTAAATTTGCAGAAGGATTCTGCCCCCACAGCTCTCTGTAGGCAAGCAGGAGGTTGGAAGAACACAGCAAGCCAGGCAGCATCTGGAGGTGGAGAAGTCAACATTTCGGGTGTAACCCTTCTTCAGGACTGGTCCTGACACGGGGACTTCTCCACCTCCTGGTGCTGCCTGGCTTACTGTGTTCCTCCAGCCTTCTGCTTATCTACCTTGGATCCCAGAATCTGCAGTTCTTTTGTCTCGAACCAAGATTGTACAACTGTGAAGTCTCTTCAAAGGATAGCCACTTTGAAAAAGTTCTCTGCCTCTCTTAGATGTGCACTCAGTGATCTGCAGCTCCCCTTACACCCACCCCCAAGTCCTGAAGGAAGGTTACACCTGAAACGGTGACTGCTCCACCTCCTGATGCTGCCTGACGTGCTGTGTTCTTCCAGCCTCCTGCTTGTCTACCTTGGATTCCAACATTTGCAGTTTTTTGTCTCTAACCACAGCTCTCTGTGGCAAGGAGTTCCAAAAACTCACACTTTCTGAGAGAAGAAATTCCTCCTCCTCTCAGTCTTAAATTGGCACCCCTTCATTCTGAGACAATGCACTCTGGCGCTAGACTCTCCCATGAGGGTAAATATCCTCTCAGCATCTACCCTGGCAAACCCTTTAAAAATCTAATATTTTTCACCGGCATCACCTCCCATTCTTCTGAACACCAATGAGTAGAGCTCCAACCTCTATCATCTTTTCTCATTGGATAAACTTTCCGCATCCTAGTGAGATCATCCGAGTGAAGCTTAACTGAACCACCACCAATGAAGCAATAAGGGGATCAAAACTGCTCACAAGATATGGTCTCAGCTGCACTTTGCACAGTTGCAGCAAGATGTCCCAACTCTTATACTCCATGTCCACTTAAAATAAGGGCCAGCATTCCACTCTCCTTCCTGATTACCTGCTGCACCTGAGCTAACGTTCTGTGTTTCTTGCACAAGTACCCCTAAATCCATTTGTGTTGTAGCTTTCTGCAGTTTTTTGCTGTTTGAGTAATTTTTTTTCATTTTTTTTTCTGCCTTCCAAAATGAACAACTTCACATTTTCCCACATTGTACTCCATTTGCTGAATTTTGTCCCATTCATTTAACCTATCAATGGTCTGTCTGTAAACTGTCTGTATCCCTCTTAACACCTGCCTTACCACCTATTTTTGTGACATTTTCAAATGTGGCTACAATACATTGACTTCCTTCTCATTAATATATACTGTAAACAGTTGTAGTTCCAGCACTGATCCCCGTGGATCCCCACTGGTCACAGGTTGCCAGCCTGAAAAAGAACACCTTCTCCCCACTCACTGTTTCCTGCCCGTTAGCCAATTCGCCATCCATGCCAAAGTACTACCTCCAATGACAAGATGGCGATTAACAAATCTGCACATCCACTCAAGCTGAATATCAGATGCACCAAAAGGGCTGTTTTAAAAGCAAAATCCTACAGATGCCGCAAGTCTGAAATAAATATAGAAAATGCTGGGAATCTTTATCGGGTTCACATCATCTCTGGAGAGAGAAACAGACTGAATGTTTTGAGTAAATATAACTGTTGCTCAGATCTCACAGCACATTCCCTACGCAACTACTACTATCAAGCCAGGGATCGACTCTGATTCAATGGAGCACTTGTCAGGAACAGCACCAGTGTATACCTAAACACAAAGTCGTGTCACCCCGGTGAAGTGACCAAACAGGACTACCTCCATGCCAAACAGCACAAGCCGCATGTGATAGACGGAGCTAAGTGATCCCACAACCAACAGATCAGCTCTAAGCTGTGCAATCCTTCCACATCTAGTTGTGAATAACAATGGAATTAAATAACTCACCAGAAAAGAAGGCTCCACAAATATCCCCATCCTCAATGATGGAAGAGCCCGGCATGTCAGTGCAAAAGATAAGGCTGATGCATTTGCAACAATCTTCAACAAGAAGTACTGAGTGGATGATCCATCTCAGCCTCCTCCAGTTGTCCCCAGCATTACAGATACCAGCCTTCCACCAATTTGAATCAGTCCACACGATATCAAATATATGCTGGAGCCAGTGGACAATCTAAAGGCTATGGGTCCTGACAACATTCTGGCAATAGCTTTCCAGTGCACTTACAACACTGGCATCTACCCAACAATGTGGAAAATTGCCCAGATATGTCCAAATACAAAACATGGGACTAATACAAACTGGCCAATTACCAGTAAAGTGATGGAAGGGGTCATCAACAATCCTATCAAGCATCACCTGCTCAGCAATAACCTGCTCGGTGATGCCCAGTTTGGGTTCCGTCAGAGCCACTCAGCTCCTGACCTCACTACAGCCTCAGTTCAAACATGGATTAAAGCATTGAGTTTCAGAGGTGAGGTGACAGACATCAAGACCACATTCGACCAAGTGTGGCATCAAGGAGTCTGAGGAAAACTGGAAGCAATGGGTATCGGGGGCATACTCTCCAGTGGTTGGAGTCATACCTGGCACATGGAAAGATGATTGTGGTTGCTTGTAGTCAGTCATTTCAGCTCCAGGACATCTCAACAGCAGTTCCTCAGGGTAGTGTCCTAGGCCCAATCATCTTCAGCTGTTTCATCAATGACCCCCCCCCCCCCCCACCATCATAAAGTCTGATTATGGACTGAGAAGTGATAAGTGACATTCACGTCACACAAGCGCAAGGCAACAACCATCTCCAACAAGAGAGAATCTAACTATTATGCTTTGACATTGATAGCATTATCATTGCTGACTCCCCCACTATCAACATCCTGGGGCTGACCATTGATTAGGAACTGAATTGGACTAGCCATACAAAAATAGTGGCTACAAAGCAGATTGGAGGCTAGGAATCCTGCAGCGAGTAACTCACCTCCTGGCTCCCCAAAGCCTGTCCACTATTTACAAGGCACAAGTCAGGAGTGTGATGGAATACTCCCCACTGTTCTGGGTGGGGGCATCTCCAACAAATCTCAAGAAGCTTGACACCATCCAGGACAAAGCAGCCTGCTTGATTGGCACCACATCCACAAACATCCACCCCTTCCACCACGACGCAGCAGCAGTGTGTACACGATGCACTTTAAAGAAAGATTTTGAGGAAGGGTCATTCGACCAGAAACATTAACTCTGATTTCTCTCCATAGGTGCTACCAGACCTGCTGAGCTTTTCCAGCAATTTCTTTTTTTTGTTTCTGATTTACAGCATCCACAATTCTGAGGTTTTTATTTACACTTCAGAAATCCACCAAAGATCCTCAGACAGCACCTTCCAAACCCACATACACTACCATCTAGAAGGACAAGGTGGGCAGATACATGGAAACACCACCACCTGCAAGTTCCCTCCAAGCCATTCACGACTTTGACTTGGAAATATATCGTCATTCCTCCAGTGTACAGAACCTAATTCCTGGAATTCCCTCCCTAATAGCATTGTGGCTCTACCTATAGCACATGGACTCCAGTGGTTCAAGAAGGCAGCTCACCACCTTCTCAAGGGCAAATGGAGATGGATAGTAAATGCTGGCCCAGTCAGAGAAACCCACATGGGAGACTGGTTAGCAAGATTAGATCCCATGGAATACAGGGAGAATGAGCCATTTAGGTACAGAACTGGCTCAAAGGTGATGGTGGAGGGTTGTTTTTCAGATCGGAGGCCTGTGACCAGTGGAGTGCCACAAGAATTGCCACAAGGATGTGAGCATAAGAGGTAGAGTTAGTAAGTTTGCAGATGACACCAAAATTGGAGGTATAGTGGACAGTGAAGAAGGTTACCTCAGATTACAACAGGATCTTGATCAGATGAGCCCAATGGGCTGAGGAGTGGCAGATGGAGATTAATTTAGATAAATGGGAGGTGCTGCATTTTGGGAAAGCAAATCTTAGCAGGACTTATACACTTAATGGTAAGGTCCAAGGGAGTGTTGCAGAACACATAGACCTTGGAGTGCAGGGTCATAGCTCTTTGAAAGTGGAGTCGCAGGTAGATAGGATAGTGAAGAAGGCGTTTGGTATTCTTTCCTGTATTGGTCAGAGTATTGAGTACAGGAGTTGGGAGGTCATGTTGCAACTGTACAGGACATTGGTTAGGCCACTGTTGGAATATTGCATACAATTCTGGTCTCCTTCCTATCAGAAGGATGTTGTGAAACTTGAAAGGGTTTAGGAAAAATTTACAAGGATGTTGCCAGAGTTGGAGGATTTGAGCTATAGGGAGAGGCTGAACAGGCTGGGGCTGTTTTCCCTGGAGCGTCGGATGCTGAGGTTTAAAAAATTATGAGGGACATGGATAGGGTAAATAGGCAAAGTCTTTTCCCTGGGGTCGGGGAGTCCAGAACTAGAGGGTATAGGTTTAGGGTGAGAGGGGAAAGATATAAAAGAGACCTAAGGGGCAACATTTTCATGCAGAGGGTGGTGTGTCTATGGAATGGGCTGCCAGAGGATGTGGTGGAGGCTGGTACAATTGCAACATTTAAAAGGCATTTGGATGGGTATATCAATAGGAAGGGTTTGGAGGGATATGGGCCGGGTGCTGGTAGGTGGGACTAGGTTGGGTTGGGATATCTGGTCGGCATGGATGGATCTGTTTCTGTGCTGTACAATTCTATGACTCTATGACTCTATGATTGAGCAAATAAAATATTGCATTTTAAAGTAAGAATGGTATATTATTTATAGTATTAATATACTTTTAATACAATTTTACACTTCTTTTACCATTTCATTCAACACTTCTGTTATCTGCTGAATTTGTATGTTCTTTTTATTTATGATAGTTATATGTTTTCCATGTGATTACTTACACTGTACATACATTTTCCTATGTTAATCACAATGCAATTTAGTCTTAGGCTGTAGATTTGTTTCCTGAATAAAATACCTTTGTTATTATTTTTATAAATATCATTGTTATTATCAGTGTCTACTCTCTGCAAACATTATGAGTTTAAAGATCACTTTGGGGGACCCATAGTCTCAAGTGACACAGCGCTTTTTGCAGAAATCAAGGTTCTCTTCAGAAGGAAATTAAAAACTCCTCTGATGCTATTCTGAAAGAGAACTGGGAAAGTGCTCCATGTCCAGGTCAATATTTATTCCTCAATCAATGTCACTGAAGTAGCTTATCTGGCCATTGGTTATTGTAAGTTGTTGACTGGTGATTAGAAATTGTCTGTTACATTTCCTACATCCCAATACAGTAATGAGTACATTGCAAAAGTCCTTCAGTGGCTGTAAAATGCTTTTTTTTCCAGAATTGATTTAAAATGCTTTTCCCATTTTGGCATATATTTCAAATGTTGATTTCCTGACGTGGTGCAATATCTAAGTTGAGTGAACTGAATGCATTGGTTTTCGATTCTGTCTTTGGGGTATAAACATCAAAGTAACTAGCTATTGATCTGTTAATTGTGAAACATGCTGATCGAAATTTGACTGTCCTGTTTGTCTACATTACAGCTGTGAGTACACTTTGAAATTAATCCAGTGGACTGCAAAGTGCTTCGGGATGTTAACAATCATTGCTAAGTTCAAATGTTCACTTTAGATATGAATCATGAGCACTCCCCAGTGATCTGTAGTTATAGAGACATCTTTAGTAGTGGCATGCTCTAAGGCAGCACGGGTGTGGGTAAACAGAGCAAAGAATACAAATGTACTCAACAGCTCAGCTTTCTATCCGTGATGTCTTAGAGGCTGACTTGAGGTTTTAATGTGGATCAGGTGGCTGTAGATTCTTAATCTCTTTCCAAAGGCTGAAGGACCTATTCCCAGCTGACACCTGACTGCAGAACTGAGGGAGTCCTTCTTTGTTGGTTATTTGTAAGAAACGATGTAAGAGTGAGTGCCTACTTGCCCGTTCAGGTGGGCATAAAATCCACAAAGAACCCCTACAGTGTGGAAACAAGCCGTTTGGTCCACACTGATCCTCTGAAGAGCATCTCACCCAGATCCATCCCCCCTAACCTACTTTTCCCATGGCCAACCCACTTAGCCTGCACATGATGGGCAAGTTACCACAGCCAATCCACCTAAGCTGCGCATTTTTGGACTTTGGAAGGAAACCCTCACAGACACAAGAAGAATGTGCAAACTCCACACAGTTGACAGAGTGGAATCGAACCCAGTCTCTGGCACTGTGAGGCAGCAGTGCTAACTACTGAGCCACCGTGTTACATAACCACAATGAAGGAAAGCAGGGTAGCTTGCCCTCAGTGTTGGTTCTAACTTATCTCTCAACCAATAAAATGGCAATATACCGCAAATGCTGGAAATCTAAAAGAAGCATTGATACTAAAACAAGTGATCTGGTCATTTCACTTTGCTGCTTGTGGGATCTTGCCATGCACAGATTGATACTCTTGCTTCCTACATTACAGCAGTGCGACATGAAGTTAAATGTAGGACCCTGAAAATGATTGCTACCTTTGTGGTACACCAACAGTGAGAAACAGGAAGATAGGGCAGATCAATGATTGCCTTGAGACTTCGTGCAGAAGGTAAGGCTTCAGATTCTCAGGGTATTGGGACTGATAAGAGTCATCTATTCAGGGGAGGTGGGTTAATCCTCAGCGGGACTGGAACCAATATCCTTGCACGGAGGTTCACATGTGTGATTGGGGTCCTGTAGAATAAATAGGCAGGCCAATGGGCACCAGCTTACAGTAATAGAAAAGACAAACAAATGTATAGAGTGAGAGTATCAGTTTATACTTGAAAATGAACATTAGATTAGAAGAGACTGAGAATGACTATGAGAAATGCAAACTCATAAATACAAGTCATTGGTCAGACCACGTTTGAGTACTGTGGATGTAAGTTTACACGCTGAGCTGGAAGGTTCATTTCAGACATTTCGTCACTCTACTAGGTAACATCTTTAGTGGACCTCTGGGCGAAGCACTGTTGATGATTCCTGCTTTCTATTTATATGTTTGGGTTTCTTTGGTATGGGGATGACTTTTCCTGTGGTGATGTCATTTCCTGTTCTTTTTCTCAGGGGTTGGTAGATGGGATCCACAAACACGTGGAGTTAGACCCCATCTACCACCCCCTGAGAAAAAGAACAGGAAATGACATCACCACAAGAAATCATCAACGGTGCTTCACCTGGAGACCCACTGAAGATGTTACCCAGTAGGGTGACAAAACGTCTGGAAATGAACCTTCCAGCACAGCGAGCAAACCCACATCCAGAACCTCAACCTGAGCTACAAATCTTCTCAAAATTAGAGTACTGTGTTCAGTTCTGGGCACCTTATTTAAGGAAGGATGTTAAGACCCTATGAGAGTGTGCAAAGGAGATTTACTGGAATGACAGCAGAAATGAGGGATTTATTTCCCAAGAGGAGGTTGAGTTTTGTCCCTTCTCTAATAGGGCCATCTACATAATGATTGAGAAAGTTTTCTTGAACACACTTAACAAACCCTTTACAGTTATGTTAGTTCCAGTCTATATTTGCAAAGTTAAAATCCCCTGCTATTATAACCCTATTTTTCTTAAGGGGCATAGGTAAGGTAGATAGTCAAAGTCTTTTCCCATTTGAAAGGGAGTCCAAAACTAGAAGACATAGGTATAAGTTGCAAGGACAAAGATTTAAAAGGCACCACAGGGGCAACGTTTTCACATAGAGGGTGGTGCATGTATGGAATGAGCTGCCAGAGGAAGTGGTAGAGATGGGTACAATTACGACATCTAAAAGACATTTAGACAGGAACATGGATAGGTAAGGTTTAGAGGGATATGGGCCAAGTGCAGGCAAATGGGACTCGTTCAGTTTAGGAAACTTGGTCAGCATGGATGAGTTGGGCCAAAGGGTCAGTTTCTGTTCTGAATGACTATGTGACTCAAAATTGGGGGTACCCTTCTTGGAGCAGAGTAGATTAAGACATGACCATATTGAGAACAGAACTAAGGAGAATATTCGGTTTCCACTAGTTGGTATGTTAGTAAGGCGTGGCCATAATTTCAAGATTGTCAGTAAGAGAGTGAGGAGAAACTTCTTCACTCAGAGAATTGTATGGGTATGGAATGCGCTGCCTGGGAGGTGGATTCCATAGGAGGTTTGAAAAGGGAGCTGGATATATATTTGACGGTGATGAATTTAGAGAGCTACGAAGGTAGGTCGGGAGAATGGAATTAGGTAATTCTTTTGGGAGCTGGTACATTCACGATGGGCTGAATGTCCTCTTCCTGCACTATTCTATGATTCTATGGTAGCTCTAGACTCTGAAATGCACAAAGTGTAGTGGGAAAGGTTAGTGAGTTGCAAACAAAAGTAGCTCTCTGTGAATATGGTGTAGCAGCAACACCAGGCACTTGGCTTAAAATGAATGAGTACAGTACTGGGTGTTCACATTCAATGGTATAATGTGTTCATGAAAGACAGTAAGGAGGAAAAAGAGTGTAGCTACAATCCTGACTAGCACTGGAACGTGAGGATGTCCTTTCAGGGGCAAGGACAGGAAGTGGTGGAGGCTGGTACAATTACAATATTTAAAAGGCATCTGGATGGGTATATAAATAGGAAGGGTTCAGAGGGATATGGGCCAAGTGCTGGCAAATGGGACTAGATTAGTTTAGGATATCTAGTCAGCATGAACGAGTTGGACCAAAGGGGTTGTTTCTGTGCTGTACATCTCTAATGACTCAATGACAGAATCCATTTAGTTAGGTGTGAAACGTTAAAATGGAATGATCACATTCCTGGGGGCATTCTATAGACCTCCAAATAGCAAGAGAGATACAAGAGCAAATCTTCAGGCATGTTAGAGGGACGGGCAAGAGCAATAGAGTGATGTTACTGGGGGATTTTAATTCTCATTGAATTCGAGAACCAGGTCAAATGTCAAAAGTTGAGAGGAAAATGTGATTTGAAAAGAGAGATTGTGAGAACCGAATGACATGGAACAGAATGGTTAACATAAAACATAATCTCAAAATGGTGCAAACCCATCCAAATAACAAGAGGTGGGAGGGGTCCTATTTGGGTTAAGGAGAGTGATAGAAACTTAGGGGCACAGGGAAAGGCTAGAATAGTTAATAAGTAGCTTTACAAAGGAAGAGAATGCTGACAAAATATTTGTAAAAGGGGCATAAGTAATGAACATAGATGGAATACTAGAAAGACGAACTAAGTTCAGAGTCTGGATGGCTTGCATCCAAGGCTGCTGAAAGAAATGAGATGGAAATAGTAAAAGGGTTTGGAATAATCTCCCAATCTTCCCCAGTACAGGGATGGAGAGAATTGGAACCTGGCAAACAAGTCACCCATGATCTAGAAATAAACTACTCCACTGAAACATTCCCTCTATGCTATGCGGCTGCTGGAAAGTTCCACACACGTTGTTTGGCCTATCGATGATGGCTTCCAGAAACTGCCGCTGTGCAAGGACCTCCAATGGAAGGGAACATTTCAGCCCGGTCAATTTAAGCATTGGTTGTGGGTTAAAGTTTGAGAAATACTAATCGAGGTTAAAGGCATCAACAGTTAATCAGAGAGGTTTGCGTTAATCAAGGTAGGCCAGAACAGATTTGAGAAAGGCAGATTGTGTTTCACTAAAATTAAACAAAGCATTGCGAATGCTGAAGAGCTTAACAAAAACAGAAATTGCTGGAGAAACTCAGCAGGTCTGACAGCATCTGTGGAAAGAAAGTATTTAATGTTTTGAGTCCAATGATGTTAACTCCGCTTTCTCTCCACAGATGCTGCCAGACCTGCTGAGTTTCGCCCGCTATTCCTGTTTTTGTTTTGTGTTTGACTTGGGTAGTGTTGTAGAACAGAGAGGCCTAGGGGTTCAGGCACATAATTCATTTACGTTTGTGTCACAGGTAGAGAGGGTGGTTAAGAAGACATTTAGCACACTTACCTTTATTGCTCAGACCTTTTGACGACAGGAGTTGGGGTGTCATGTTAAGGTTATACAGGACATTGGTGAAACCACTTCTTGAGAACTGTGTGCAGTTCAAGTCACCCTGTTATTGGAAGGATATCATTAAACTAGAGAGGGCCCAGAAAATATTTACCAGGATGTTGCCGGGTATGGAGCGTGAGAGTTATAAAAATAAGCTGGATAGGTTGGGACTTTTTTCACTGGAGCTTAGGAAGTTGAGTGGTGATCTTATA
Source organism: Chiloscyllium punctatum (assembly GCF_047496795.1). Taxonomy (NCBI): domain Eukaryota; kingdom Metazoa; phylum Chordata; class Chondrichthyes; order Orectolobiformes; family Hemiscylliidae; genus Chiloscyllium; species Chiloscyllium punctatum. Next base: position 13,977,685 of record NC_092742.1, read on the forward strand.
GAGATTTATAAAATCATGAAGGACATAGATAAGGTGAATAGCAAAGGTCTTTTCCCTAAGGTGGGTGAACTCAAAACGAGAGGGCATATTTTTAAGAGGAGAGGAGAAAGATTTGTAAAGGACATGGAGGGCAACTTTTTTTTTACACAGAGAGTGGTTCCTGTCTGGAATGAATTGCCAGAAGAAGTGGTGGATGCAGGTACAGGTACAATGATAAAGGACATTTGAATAAGTTATTGTATAGGAAAGGTTTGGATGGATATGGGCCAAGCACAAGCAGGTGGGACTAGTTTGCTTTGGGAACATAGTTGGCGTGGACAAGTTGGACTGAGGGGTCTGTTTCTATGCTGTATGACTCTATGACTAATCTAATTGAATTTTTTTGCTGAAGGGAATGCCATGAACATTATCTCAGATGGATATCAAGGAAGTGCATTGTGGATTATGCTGATTTTTCAAACTGAAGCATGGTAAGTCGTGGTGTTCCTCAAGGGACAGTGTAGGAGCACTGATTTTTGAGATGTAAAAATGATTTTGATACTGAGTACAAAGTAATATTTCTAAATTATCTGATAATATTAAACTTGGAAGAATGGCAAACTAGAACAAGACCAATTAATTGCAACAGGACGCAAATTGACTGGCAGTCAAGTGCAGATGGAATTTAAGACAAAGAAGAGAAGGGTGGGAATATTTTGATTTAATGGCACGGTCCTAAATAGGATACAAGGACAGGGGGATCTGGGAGACAATAATAGCAAAGCACTGGAATCTTGTACCTAGCAAATGGAGAAGCCAGTACAAAAACAGGGATGTTGTGCTGAACCTGTATTAAGTTTTGGTTAGACAGCAACTCGAGTATTGTGTCCAATTCTAGTTCAGGAAGGACGTTGAGGTTCCTTACAAGATACTTGGAAAAACTATCACCTGCAAGTTCCCTTCCAAGCCATTCGCCATCCTGACTTGAAAATATATTGCCATATTTTCACTGTCACTGGGTTTCCTGGAATTCCCTCCCTCAGGACATTGCAGGGTCAATCTACAGCGTATGGACTGCACTGGTTGAAGAAAGCACCTTCCCCAGGAGGAATAGGCAATTAATGCAGGCCCAGACAGTGACATCCACATCCTCCAATTAATTTTGACTAAAATATATCCAAGCCTTTTGCCTAGAAAACTGCAGGCCATGGAATCCAAAGTAGACAAGCTTGTCTGCTTTGGTACATGCCTGGCTGCTATCTTACTCAGAATCCTGGGAGAAAGCTGTTGTTGAGGGAGGAACTTCTATACCCAAAGAATTGTGAATTTGGGAAATCCCCTGCCCAGTGAAGCAGTTGAGGCTAACTCATTGGATTTTATTTTTATTAGATTCCCTACAGTGTGGAAACAGCCCAACAGGTCCACACCGACCCTCCGAAGAGTAGCCCACCTCGGCCCATTACCCTCTGACTAATACACCTAACCCTATGGGCAATTTAGCATGGCCAATTCACCTGGCCTGCATATCTTTGGGAGGGAACCAGAGCATCTGGAGGAAACCCACACAGACACGGGGAGAATGTACAAACTCCACACAGACAGTTGCCCGAGGCTGGAATCAAAACCTGGGACCTTGGTGCTGTGAAGCAGCAGTGCTAACCACTGAACCACCGTGCCATCCCACAGTTGAACATTTTTCAGGCAAAGATAGTCAAGGAATTAAGGGTAATGGTGAGAGAGTGGGTAAGTGGAGCTGGGTCCAAGAAAAGATCAGCCATGATCTTATTGAATGGCAGAGCAGACTTCATGGGTCAAATTGACCTACTCCTGAACGTAGTTCTTCCGTTCTCAACAGGCAGCCTGCGCTCCAACTCTCAGTCGATGCAATGCTGAAGGTTTTGAGAACATGGTTGAGAAAGTTAAGATTAGATAATAAACAGGGGATGCTGGAAAAAAACCCAGAAATTGCAGGAGAAACTCAACCCTGAAGAACTGAATAAGTGTGACTGGACCCCGAAGGGTTAACTCTGCTTTCTGTCCACAGATGCTGCCAGAGCAGCTGAGTTTCTCCAGCAATTTCTGAGTTTGTTTCTGTTGAAATTAGATTTTAAAAACCGAAAGAACTGCCAGAAATCAGAAACAAAAACAGAAGTGGCTGGAAAAAGCCCAGCAGCATCCATGGAGAGGAAATGGTTAATGCGAGGAATCCCTGAGCTCACCGGTGTGCAAGCACCTTACCCCAACCTCTGCAGCTACACAGAGTGGTTTGAAGACAAAGTTTACAAAGTGCTCCTGTGTTCCTATGGATACTTCAATGTCCATCCTCTCAGACTGCCTCTCCCCTGTGCATCCAAACCAGGCGCCACTCAAGTGCAGAAACAGTGTGGGACAGGCGGTTAGTGCAGAAATGGAGTTAATGGGCAATCCAGCCGTTTTACCGACAATGCATCCATCAAACTCTCTCTCTCACACACACACACACACACATTGTTCCTGTCCAGTCAATCCCCAAGCTGCAGGTAAACTCTGGGGAGGGGTGGAGGGGAACAGACTGGGGAAAGGTCGGTCACATTAACTCTCTGCGGATCAAAAGAAGGTTGTTTCAAAAGGGACAGCAAGGTACTCACATCTTCTCGGTGTTCAGGGGAAAGGACGGGATGTGATCGATGAATTTACAGGTTATCTGGTAAATATTCCACCCTGAGCATTCGCACACACTGGGGCAGCGATCGGCGGCGCTCAGTCGCAGGGAGACAGTTGTAATCACCAACACTGGCAGATCCTGCACTTTCATCCTCCTGATCAATGCCACTCGACTTTAGGTTTGGTTTGTGCACGGCTGTGGCTTCCTTTCTCTTTCCGCGCTCTCTCGCTTTAAAGTTTCCCCTCTTCAAACTGAGTAGCTGCGAATCCCCAATTGCCCCCAGAGGTGGTTCTCTCTACCTCTCAGCGCCAGGAGCTTTTACACGGGGCAGACTCAGTTTCACGCAGCAAGGCGAGCACTGAGTGTGTTCCAGAGCCTGCACACTGACAGACAGATCATCTCCCATCGACCATTACAAGAAGTAAGTCAATGTTTTTTTCAAATACAAACCCAGTTAAAACTTAAAGAGCACAAGACTGAGTTTATGATAAAGCATGTTTGTTTTTCAAAAGGAAAACAACAGCCTGTTTTCAAATCATAGAAAAGTTACAGCCATCCAACCTCTGAATAAACTGATTCTAATCTTATTCACTTAAGGAATGTGGATATTATTGCCCAGGCCAACGTGTATTATCTATCCCCAACTGCTTAGAGAGCAGTTAAGAGTAAACCAACATTGCTTCAGGTCTCCATTGTTGGCCAGACTGGGGGAAGGTGGAAGATTTCGTTCCCCAAAGGGCATCAGTGAACCAGATGGGCTTTTACTAACAATTGTCAACAGTCTCATGGTCATCATTAGACTTTATTTTAAACAAAATTGATTTCAAATTCCGCCATCTGCCATCACGGATGTTTGAGCCCAGATCCCCAGGACATTACAGGTCGAGCAGTGGATGTGGTGTATATGGACTTCATCAAGGCATTTGAGAGGGTTCCCCATGGTAGGCACATTCATAAAGTCAGGAAGTATTGGATACAATAAAATGTGGCTATCTAGATTCAGAATTGGCTGGCTGACAGAAGGCAGAGAGTGGTTGTAGATGGAAAGTATTCTGCCTGGAGGTCAGTGTTGAGTGGGGTCCCACAGGGCTCCGTTCTTGGGCCTCTGCTCTTTGAAGTTTTTATAAATTACGTGGATGAGGAGGTTGAGGGGTGGGTTAGTAAATTTGCAGATGACACAAAGCTTGGAGGTGTCGTTGATAGTGCAGAGGGCTATTGCAGGCTGCAGCGCGACATAGACAGGATGCAGAGCTGGGCTGAGAAATGGCAGATGGAGTTCAACCTGGATAAATGCAAAGTGATGCATTTTGGAAGGTGGAACTCGAATTCTGAATATAGGATTAAAAACGGGATTCTTGACAGTGTGGAGGAACAGAGGGATCTGGGTGTGCAAGTACATAGATCCCTCAAAGTTGCCACCCAAGTGGATAGGGTTGTTAAGAAAGCATATGGTGTTTTGGCTTTCATTAACAGGGGGATTAAGTTCAAGAGCCGTGAGGTTTTGCTGCAGCTCTACAAGTCTCTGGTAAGACCACACTTGGAATATTGTGTCCAGTTCTGGTCGTCAGGCAGCATCCAAGGAACAGGAGAATCGACGTTTTGGGCATCAGCCCTTCTTCAGGAATGAGGAAAGTGTGTCCAGCAGGCTAAGATAAAAGGTAGGGAGGAGGGACTTGGGGGAGGGGCGTTGGGAATGCGATAGGTGGAGGGAGGTCAAGGTGAGGGTGATAGACCGGAGTGGGGTGGGGGCAGAGAGTTCAGGAAGAAGATTGCAGGTTAGGAAGGCGGTGCTGAGTTCGAGGGATTTGACTGAGACAAGGTGGGGGGAGGGGAAATGAGGAAACTGGAGAAATCTGAGTTCATCCCTTGTCGTTGGAGGGTTCCCAGGCGGAAGATGAGGCGCTCTTCCTCCAACCGTCGTGTAGGAGGTGTAGTCTAGGTAGCTGTGGGAGTCGGTCAGTTTATAGTAAATGTCCGTGTCGATTCGGTCACCCGAGATGGAAATGGAAAGGTCTAGGAAGGGGAGGGAGGAGTCTGAGACGGTCCAGGTGAATTTGAGGTCGGGGTGGGAAGTGTTAGTAAAGTGGATGAACTGTTCAACCTCCTCGTGCTCCCACTAGACTACACCTCCTACACGACAGTTGGAGGAAGAACGCCTCATCTTCCGCCTAGGAACCCTCCAACCACAAGGGATGAACTCAGATTTCTCCAGTTTCCTCATTTCCCCTCCCCCCACCTTGTCTCAGTCAAATCCCTCGAACTCAGCACCACCTTCCTAAACTGCAATCTTCTTCCTGACCTCTCCGCCCCCACCCCCACTCCGGCCTATCACCCTCACCTTGACGTCCCTCCACCTATCGCATTCCCAATGCCCCTCCCCCAAGTCCCTCCTCCCTACCTTTTATCTTAACCTGCTGGACACACTTTCCTCATTCCTGAAGAAGGGCTGATGCCCGAAACGTCGATTCTCCTGCTCCTTGGATGCTGCCTGACCTGCTGCGCTTTTCCAGCAACACATTTTCAGCTCTGATCACCAGCATCTGCAGTCCTCACTTTCTCCAGTTCTGGTCGCCCTACTATAGAAAAGATACAGAGGCTTTGGAGTGGGTGCAAAGAAGGTTTACCAGGATGCTGTCTGGACTGGATGGCTTATCTTATGAAGAAAGGCTGAATAAGCTTGGACTTTTTTCTCTGGAGAGAAGGAGGAAGAGAGGAGACCTAATCGAGGTGTACAAAATAATGAGACAAATAGATAGAGTCAATAGCCAGAGACTTTTCCCCAGGGCAGGATTGACTGGTACGATGAGTCATAATTTGAAGATATTAGGAGGAAGATATAAAGGAGACGTCAGAGGTAGGTTCTTTACACAGAGAGTTGTGAATGCATGGAATGTGTCACCAGTGGTTGTGGTGGAAGCAGAGTCATTGGGGACATTTAAGTGACTGCTGGACTTGCACATGAATAGCAGTGAGTTGAGGGGTGCTTCGGTTAAGTTACTATGCTTTACATGAGGATTAAATCTTGGCACAACATCGTGGGCCAAAGGGCTTGTTCTGTGCTGTACTTTTCTATGTTCTATGTTCTTTTACCAGGGTCACTAGATTAATGGTCTAGTGATAATACCACAAGGCTATTTATTAGCTCCATTTTCAGCAGCTGGTCTGCAGTCTTGCAGTTTACAGTGCTTCAGGGGTAGATCAGGTTGCGTTTAAATGAATTGAAGAAATCACCAAACTGGACAAAAAAATTCCACACTAGGAGAAAGTGAGTACTGCAGATGCTGGAGATCAGAGTTGAAGAGTGTGATGCTGGAAAAGCACGTCAGGTCAAGCAGCATCTTCATTCCTATGAAGAGCTTATGCTCAAAACGTTGACTGTCCTCCGCTCGGATGCTGCCTGACCAGCTGTGTTTTCCTAGCACCACACTCTTCGATGGTGAATTCCGGAGACCCACCAAGTTTTCCCCCCTATCCCCTCTAATCTTTCTGGGAGAAAGTGAGGACTGCAGATGCTGGAGATCAGTCGCGAAGTGTGGTGCTGGAAAAGCACAGCCAGTCAGGCAGCTTCCAAGGAGTAGGCTTAACCTCGAAAGGTTGACTCTCCTGCTCCTCAGATGCTGCCTGACCTGCTGCCATACTTTTCAACTCTGATCTTTCTACCAATCACCTGAAATCTGAGCTGACTGGCATTTGACCTCTACACAAGGGGAAACAGATCTTCTCTGTCTGCTATATCCACGCCCCTTGTTATTCTGCATTCCTCAATGGGAGGTCATGTTGCGGCTGTACAGGATATTGGTTGGGCCACTGTTGGAATATTGTGTGCCTTTCTATCAGAAAGATGTTGTGAAACTTGAAAGGGATCAGAAAAGATTTACAAGGATGTTGCCAGTGTTGGAGGATTTGAGCTATAGGGAGAGGCTGAACAGGCGGGGGCTATTTTCCCTGGAGTGTCAGAGGCTGAGGGGGGATTTATAGAGGTTTACAAAATTATGAGGGGCATGGATAGGATAAATAGACATGGTCTTTTCCCTGGGGTCGGGGAGCCCAGAGCTAGAGGGCATTGGTTTAGGGTGAGGGGGAAAGATATAAAAGAGACCTAAGGGGCAACTTTTTCACACAGAGGGTGGTACGTGTATGGAATGAGCTGCCAGAGGATGTGGTGGAGGCTGGTACAATTGCAACATTTAAGAGGCATTTGGATGGGTATATGAATAGGAAGGGTTTGGAGGGATATGGGCCGGGTGCTGGCAGGTGGGACTAGATTGGGTTGGGATATCTGGTTGGCATGGACTGGTTGAACCGAAGGGTCTGTTTCCTTGCTGTACATCTCTATGACTCTATGACCTCTCCTGGTCAAAGAAAAACAAACCTAGCCTATCGAATCTTTCGTCATTGCTGCAATTTTCACGCTTCGCTGCATTCATGTAAACCTTGCCCGTAACTCTTCCCAGAGCAATTATGTCCTTCTTGTAATGTGGTGACCAGAACTGTATACACAGCTCCAGCTGTGGCCTGCCCAGCAGCTTATACACTTCCAGCATTACATCCCTGTCTTTCATTTCAGTACCTCACCCTTCCAATGAAGGAGAGCATCCCCAAATGCCTTCAACCGCCTCATTTACTTGTCCTGCCATCTTCAGGACCTATGGACATGCACTGCAATGCCTCATACCTCCTCTACCTCTCTCAGTACTCCCCTGTTTATTATATATTCCTTTACATTGTTTTCTCTCCCCAAATGCATAACATCGCACTTCTCTGGATTGGATTCCATTTATTTTTTCCCCACCCACTCAACCAAACATTTGATATCTTCTTGCAGTCAGCAGCCATTTCTCATCACTTACAATTACATTTGATTTGTTTTATTATTGCCACATGTACTGAGATACAGTGAAAGGTATTGTTTTGCTATCCAAGCAAATCATACCTTACATCAGGGTAATAGAACAGAATGCAAAATATAGTGTTACAGCTACTGGGAAGGTGGAGAGAAAGATCAACTCTAATATATGACAGGCCCATTCATACGTCAGATAACATGGTGGCTCAGCAGTTAGCACTGCTACCTCACAGAGTCAGGGACCCAGGTTTGATTCCAGTCTTGGATGACTGTATATGTGGAGTTTGCACATTTGCCCTGTGTCTGTGTGGGCTTCCTCTGGGTGCTCTGGTTTCCTCTCACAGTCCAAAGATGTGCAGGTCAGGTGAACCGGCCATGCTAAATCGACCATAGTATTCAGGGGTGTGTAGGTTAGATGTGTGTAGGTCAGGTGTAAATATAGGGAAGTGGGTCTAGGTGGTTTACTCTTCAAATAGTTGATGTGGACTTGTTGGGCTGAAGGGCCTGTTTCCATGCTGTAGGCATTCTATGATGATTGAACAGCGGGGAAGAAGCTGTTCTTGAATCTGTTGGTACGTGTTTTCAAACTTTTGTGTCTTCTGCCCAATGGAAGAAGGTGGAAAAGAATATAACTGGGGTGGGAGGAGTCTTTGATTATATTGGCTAATTTCCCGAGTCAGTGGGAAATATAGAGGGAGTCAATGGATGGAAGGCTGGTTTTTGTGATAGACTGGGCTGTGTTCATAACTCCCTGTAATTTCATGTGGTCTTGGGCAGAGCAGTTGCCATACCATGTAGTGAAGCATCCGGATAGTATGCTTTCTATGGTGCATTATTGTGGACATGGCAAGTTTCTTTTGCCTTCTGAGGAAGTAGAGGCATTGTTGTGTTTTCTTCATTGAATCCCTACAGTGTGGAAGTAGGCCATTTGGTCCATTGAGTCCACACCAACCCTCCAAAAGAGCATCCCACCCAGACTCACCTCCTACCTTATGACCCTGAATTTCCCATGGCTAATCCACCAAACCTGCACAGCTTTGGACTGTGAGAGGAAACCTGAGCATTTGCAAGAAACCTTACACAGACATAGGGAGAATGTACAAACTCCACACAGACAATTGCCCGAGGGCGGAATCAAACCTGGGTCCCTGGTGCTGTGAGGCAGTAGTGCTAACCACTGAACCACCATGCCACCCCATGGTAGCATTCTTGACTGGAGCATCGATGTGATGGACCAGGACAGATTTTTGGTGATATTTACTCCTTGGAACTTGAAGTTCTCAACCACCTCCACCTCAGCACCATTGATACATTCCTGAAGTTGATGACCAGCTCCTTCATTTTGCTGACATTGAGGGAGAGATTGTTGTCTTTACACCATGCCCCTAAGCTCTCTATCTCCTTTCTGTACTCTGTCTCGTTGTTTGAGATTCAACCCACTACGGTGGTGTCATCAGCAAATTTGTAAATGGAGTTAGAGTTGAATTTGACCCCACAGTCGTGAGTGTATAAGGAGTAGAGTAAGGGGCTGAGTACACAGACTTGCGGGGCACCATTGTTGAGGATTATTGTGGAGGAGGTGTTGTCACCTATCCTTACTGATTGTGGTCTGCAGGTCAGGAAGTCAAGAGTCCAACAGCAAAGGGAAAAGCAGAGTCCGAGGTCTTGTATTCTGGAGATGAATTTTGTTGGAATTATAGTGTTGAAAGCAGAGCTGAAGTCAATAAATAGGAGTCTGACATAGGTGTCCTTGTTATCCAAATGTTCCAGGGGATGAATGTAGCACCAGGGAGATGGCACCTGCTATGAACCTATTGTGATGATAGGTGAATTGTAATGGATCAAGGCAGTTTGGGAGGCTGGAGTTGTTGTATGTCATTACTAAACTCTCGAAGCATTTGGTAATGATGGATGTCAGAGCCATAGGTCTGATTTTCATTTGACAGCGGGATGACAGCAGTCAAGTTGTTCAAATTTTATGTTGATTGTAAGTTTTCCAATTATGCCTCCTATGTTTCAGTTTAGATCATTAACACATAACTCAGACAGCAAGAGACCAGACACCGCCCTGTGAAGTACCTCAAGAAACCACTTTCCTTTTTCAAAAACATCTGTTGACCATTAGCCTTTGTTTCCTGTCACTGAGCCAATTTTGGATCTAACTTGCCACATTCCCCTGTGTCCCATGGGCTTTAATTATTCTGATTAATCAGCCATCTGGCACCTTGTCAAATGCCTTAGGAAAATCCTTGCCGATGCCTTCATAAATTCAGTTACAAAGATACTTTTTGGGATGTGGGTGTTGTTGGCTGAACCAGCATTTATTGCCTGTCCCTAGTTGCTCTTGAGAAGGTGGCGATAAGCTGCCTCCTTGAACCACTGCAGTCCAGATCCTGTAGTGCACCATGACCTTAGGGAGGGAATTCCAGGATTTTGAAAAGAAAAAGAATGAGAGGGCTTAGATTTAAAGTGATGAGCAAATGGAGCAAGGGTGATGTGAGAAAATTTTTTTTCACTCAGTGAGTAGTTAGAGTATGGAATGCACTGTCTGGAAATGTGGTCAAGACAGATTCGATTTGGTCCTCAAGGCAAACATTAGATGATTATTTGGATTGAAATGGTGTGCAGGGATATGGGGAAAATGTAGAAGGTGACACTGGGTGATGAAACTACTGCAGGGATGATGAGCCAAATGGCCTCCTTCGTTTAACAATTCTGTGAGTCTGTGATCCATTACCCTCGTTCATCCTCCTCAGTACTTTCTTAAAACATCTGATTAAGTTTGGTATGACATTACCTTCCTTTAACAAATTGGTATGATATTACCTTCCCTTAACAAAGCTGCACGGTGGCTCAGTGGTTAGCACTGCTGCCTCACAGCACCAGGGTCCCAAGTTTGATTCCAGCCTTGGGCGACGATCTGTGTGGAGTTTGCACATTCTCACTGTGTCTGTGTGGGTTTCCTCTGGGTGCTCCGGTTTCCTCCCACAGTCCAAAGATGTGCAGGTCAGGTGAATTGGCCATGCTAAAGTGCCCATAGTGTTAGGTGCATTAGTCAGAGGGAAATGGGCCTGGGTGAGTTACTCTTTGGAGGGTTGGTGTGGACTTGTTGGGCCAAAGGGCCTGTTTCCACACTGTAAGGAATTCAATCTAATCTATCCCTAATCAATTGATGCCTTTCTAATTAACAGTTAATCCTACCTTTCAATAAAGCCTAAGATCGAATGGTAGGATTAACTGTTAGCAGTGGAAACGGAAGGATTGATGAAGAAAGTTCTAATTGTGAGGAGAGCACGTCAATTAGAAAAGAAAGACAAGACAGAGTCAGAGTATGTAGTAGTTCTGAAGGTCTAAATTATATTTATTTCAATGCAACGGGTCTTACATGTAAGGCTGATGAACTCAGAACATATTTAAGAACATGGGATTGGAATGACATAGCTACTACAGAAACTTGGCTGAGAGATGGACAAGACTGGCAGCTCAATGTCCAGGGTTTTATAGGAAGGATAGAAAAGGTGGCAAGAAGTGGACGTTGGCATTTTTGATTCAGGAATACATGAGTGCTGTAACTAGGGAAGATATTTCTGAAAAATCATCCAGTGAAAATATATGGGTAGCAATTACAAATAAGAAAGGAAAGATCACATTGATGGGATTGTTCTATCGGCCCCACAATAGTAAGAGGGAAATTGAGAAACAAATATGTAGGGAGATATCAGATATTTGTAAACGTAATAGGTTTGTAATAATGGGAGATACTAATTTTCCAGACATTGACTGGGGCTACCATGGTGTTATATGTTTGGATGATGAAGAATTTGTCAAATGTGTTCAAGGAAATTTTACTTATTACTGTGTGGATGCTTCTACTAGAGAAGGAGCAAAACTAGACCTTCTTTAGGGTTAATAAGGCAGAGCAGGTGACTGAAGTGAAAGTGGGGGAACACTTTGTGTGTAGCGATCATAATTCTATTAGTTTCAAAATGGTTATGGGAAAGGGTAAACCTTCCATAAAAGTTAAAGTTCTTAATTGTAGGAAAGCAAATTTTAATGGTATGAGATAATGACTTTCAAAAGTTGATTGGATAGACTGTTTGTATGTAAAAGGATGTCTGACAGTGGGAGGCTTTCAAGAGTGTGATGATGTGAGTTCAGAGGCATTTATGTTCCTGTTAGAGTGAAGGGTAAGGCTGGTAAGATTAAGGAATGATGGATGAATAAAGATATTGAAGTTCTAGTCAAGAATAAGAAAGAATCTTATTTCAGATACAGATAACTTCAATTGAATCTCAAAATCAATATAGACTGTGTAGAGGACATTCTTAAGAGAAAAATCAGGAAAGCAAAGAGGAGATATGAGATAGATTGGCGGATAATCCAAAGAGATTCTACAAATATATTAAAGGCAAGAGGCTAACTAAAGAGAAGGTAGGGCCTCTTAATATCAACCCCAGGAGAAGGGAGTGATATTAAATGAATATATTGTGTCAGTTTTACTGTGGAGAAAGAAATGAATTCTGGAGAATGCACGGAAATAAACATTGATGTTTTAAAAACAGTTCACATTCCAGAAATGGAAGTTTGGGAGGTCTTAGAGAATATAAGCATAAGAATGAGAATATAAGCATGAGAATATAAACTCTCCGGAACTCGATCTAATGTGTCCCATAACATTGAGGGAAGTAAAGGAGGAAGTTATGAGACCCCTTGCATAAATATTTGCATAATCTTTAACTAAGGGTGAGGCATCTGATGACTGGACAGTAATGTCATACTTTAGTTGGAGAAATGGGGGAGCTATAGACCTGTGAGTTCTGACTTCGTTTGTGGGTAAATTGCTGGAGGTGATTATAGAAGATAGGATTTATAGACATTTAGGGGTGCAAAGATTGATTAGGGATAGTCAGCATGGTTTTGTGCAAGGAAAACCATGTCTCACAAATTTGATTGGGTTTTTTGAGGAAGTGACCAAAAAGATTGATGATGGCAGAGCAGTAGGTGTTGTTCATTTGGATTTTAGTAAAGTGTTTGACAAGTTTCTGTATGGTGGACTAATGAGTAAAGTTAGGTCACATTGGATTCAGGGTGAGCTTGCCAATTGGTTACATAATTGGCTTAACAGCAGGAGACGGAGAGTCGTGGTGGAGTGGAGGGCTGTGACCAGCGGTGTTCCATAGCAACCAGTTCTGGGACTTCTTTTGTTTATCACTTATATAAATGATTTGAATGACAATATAGAAGACGTGGTGAGTAAGTTTGCAGATGACACCAAAATTGGTGGCATAGTAGACAGTGAAGAGGGTTTTCTAAAATTACAAAGAAATCTTCATAAAGTGGGTTAATGGGCTGAAAAATGGCAGATGGAGTTGAATCTGGATAAATGTAAAGTATTGCATTTTTGTCCAACAAACAAGGGGGAGGGCTGATACAATTAATGGTAGGGCTTGGATATGTTGTAGAAGAGAGGGACCTAGGGGTGTAGGTACATAATTCTTTAAAGTTTGTGTCACATTTAAACAGGGTGGTTAAAAAGGAGCTTGCCTTCATTGCTCAGTCCTTTGAGAGTAGGAGTTGGGACATTATGTTGAGGTTTCACAAGACATTGCCGTGGCCTCTTCTGGAATACTGTGTCCAGTTCTGGTATCCCAGTTACAGGAGAAATATTATCAAGCTGGAGAGAGTTCAGGAGAGATTTACCATGATGTTGCTAGGTATGGAAGGTTTGAGTTATAAAGAAAGGCTGGATAGTATAGAAACATGGTTCAGGGATGGGCAGGACTGGCAGCTTAATGTTCCAGGATACAAATGCTACAGGAAGGACAGAAAGGGAGGCAAGAGATGAGGGTGTGGGGGGGGGGTAGCATTTTTGATAAGGGATAGCATTACAGCTGTGCTGAGGTAGGATATTCCCAGAAATACATCCAGGGAAGTTATTTGGGTGCAACTGAGAAATAAGAAAGGGATGATAACCTTATTGGGATTGTATTATAGACCCCCTAATAGTCGGAGGGAAATTGAGGAACAAACTGTAAGGAGATGTCAGTTATCTGTAAGAATAATAGGGTGGTTATGGGAGGGGATTTTAACTTTCCAAACATCGACTGGGACTGCCATAGTGTTAAGGATTTAGATGGAGAGGAATTTGTTAAGTGTGTACAAGAAATTTTCTGATTCAGTATGTGGATGTACCTACGAGAGAAGGTGCAAAACTTGACTTACTCTTGGGAAATAAGGCAGGGCAGGTGACTGAGGTGTCAGTGGGGGAGCACTTTGGGGCCAGAAGCCATAATTCTATTAGATTTAAAATAGTGATGGAAAAGGATAGACCAGAGCTAAAAGTTGAAGTTCTAACTTGGAGAAAGGCCAATTTTGATGCTATTAGGCAAGAACTTTCGAAAGCTGATTGGGAGCAGATGTTCGCAGGTAAAAGGATGGCTGGAAAATGGGAAGCCTTCAGAAATGAGATAACGAGAATCCAGAGAAAGTATATTCCTGTCAGGGTGAAAGGAAAGGCTGGTAGGTATAGGGAATGCTGGATGACTAAAGAAATTGAGGGTTTGGTTAAGAAAAAAAGGAAGCATATGTCAGGTATAGACAGGATGGATCGAGTGAATCCTTAGAAGAGTATAAAGGAAGTAGGAGTATACTTAAGACGGAAATCAGGAGGTTAAAAAGGGGACATGAGATAGCTTTGGCAAATAGAATTAAGGAGAATCCAAAGAGTTTTTACAAATACATTAAGGACAAAAGGGTAACTAGGGAGAGAATAGGGCCCCTCAAAGATCAGCAAGGCAGCCTTTGTGAGGAGCTGTAGAAAATGGGGGAAATACTAAATGAGTATTTTGCATCAGTATTTACTGTGGAAAAGGATATGGAAGATATAGACTGTAGGGAAATAGATGGTGACACCTTGCAAATGTTCAGATTACAGAGGAGGAAGTGCTGGATGTCTTGAAATGGGTAAAGATGGATAAATCTCCAGGACCTGATCAGGTGTACCCTAGAACTCTGTGGGAAGCTGGGCCTCTTGCTGACATATTTGTATCATCGATAGTCACAGGTGAGGTGCCGGAAGACTAGAGATTGGCTAATGTGGTGCCACTGTTTAAGAAGGGCGGTAAAGACAAGCCAGGGAACTATGGACCAGTGAGCCTGACATCGGTAGTGGGCAAGTTGTTGGAGGGAATCCTGAGGGACAGGGTGTACATGTATTTGAAAAGGCCAGGACTGATTTGAGATAGTCAACATGGCTTTGTGCGTGGGAAATCATGTCTCACAAACTTGATTGAGTTTTTTGAAGACGTAACAAAGAGGATTGATGAGAGCAGAATTGTAGATGTGATCTATATGGACTTCAGTAAGGCACTTGACAAGGTTCCCCATGGGAGACTGATTAGCAAGGTTAGATCTCATGGAATACAGGGAGAACTAACCATTTGGATACAGAACTGGCTCAAAGGTAGAAGACAGAGGGTGGTGGTGGAGGGTTGTTTTTCAGACTGGAGGCCTGTGACCAGTGGAGTGCCACAAGGATCGGTGCTGGGTCCTCTACTTTTTGTCACTTACATAAATGATTTGGATGCGAGCATAAGAGGTACAGTTAGTAAGTTTACAGATGACAGCGAAGAGAGTTACCTCAGATTACAACAGGATGTTGATCAGATGGGCCAATGGGCTGAGAAGTGGCAGATGGAGTTTAATTCAGATAAATGCTAGGTGCTGCATTTTGGGAAAGCAAATCTTAGCAGGACTTATACACTTAATGGTAAGGTCCTAGGGAGTGTTGCTGAACAAAGAGACCTTGGAGTGCAGGTTCATAGTTCCTTGAAAGTGGACTCGCAGGTAGTTAGGATAGTGAAGGAGGCGTTTGGTATGTTTTCCTTTATTGGTCAGAGTATTGAGTACAGGAGTTGGGAGGTCATGTTGTGGCTGTACAGGACATTGGTTAGGCCACTGTTGGAATTCTGGTCTCCTTCCTACCGGAAAGATGTTATGAAACTTGAAAGGGTTCAGAAAAGATTTGCAAGGATTGGAGGATTTGAGCTACAGGGAGAGGCTGAACAGGCTGTTTTCCCTGGAGCATGGGAGGCTGAGGGGTGATCTTATAGAAGTTTATAAAATTATGAGGGGCATGGATAGGGTAAATAGACAAAGTCTTTTCTCTGGGGTCGGGGAGTCCAGAACTAGAGGGCATAGGTTTAGACAAGGGAAAGATACAAAAGAGACCTACGGGGCAACTTTTTCACGTAGAGTGTGGTACATGTATGGAATGAGCTGCCAGAGGAACTGTTGGAGGCTGGTACAACTGCAATATTTAAGAGACATTTGGATGGGTATATGAATAGGAAGGGTTTGTAGGGATATGGGCTGGGTCCTGGCAGGTGGGACTTGATTGGTTTGGGATATCTGGTCGGCATGGATGAGTTGGACCGAAGGGTATGTTTCCATGCTGTACATCTCTATGACTCTATGAGGTTTCGAACGTTGTTTACTGGAGCATAGGAGGTTTAGATTAGATTAGATTACTTAGATTAGATTACTTACAGTGTGGAAACAGGCCCTTTGGCCCAACAAGTCCACACCGCCCCGCTGAAGCGTAACCCACCTACATACCCCTACATCTACATCACATCGACCCCTTACCTAACACTACGGGCAATTTAGCATGGCCAATTCACCTGATCTGCACATCTTTGGACTGTGGGAGGAAACCGGAGCGCCCGGAGGAAACCCACGCAGACACGGGGAGAATGTGCAAACTCCACACAGTCAGTCGCCTGAGGCGGGAATTGAACCCGGGTCTCTGGCGCTGTGAGGCAGCAGTGCTAACCACTGTGCCACCGTGCCTCTAAGGTTTAGAGGCGACCTTATAGAATTTTTTAAAATAATGAGAGCTATAGATAGGGTTAATGGTAGTTGTCTTTTCCCTAGATTGGGGGATTTCAAGACTAGGAGGTACATTTTCAAGGTGGGAGGAGAGAGCTTTAAAAAAGACATGAGGTAAATTCTTTACACAGAGGCTGGTTCGCATGTGGAATGAACTTTCTGAGGAAGTGGTGGAAGTGGGTACAATTGCAATGTTTAAAATACATTTGGACAGATGCATTAATAGGAAAGGTTTGGAGGGATAATGGGCCAGGAGCGGGCTGGTGGGACTAGTTTGGGATTCTGTTCGGCATGGATTGGTTGAACCGAAGGGTTTATTTCCATGCTGTATGACTCTGTAACTGTGGATGCTGTAAATCAGAGACAAAAATAGAAAATGCTGGAAAAGCTCAGCATGTTTGGCTGCGTCTGTGGAGAGAAATCAGAGTTAACATTTCAGGTCCAGTGACCCTTCCTCAGAACTTCCTCACTGGATCTGAAATATTAATTCTGATTTCTCTCCACAGATGCTGCCAGACTTGCTGAGCTTTTCCAACAATGTCTGTTTTTGTAAGGGTCAGTTAGACTCGAAACGTCAGCTCTTTTCGCTCCTTACAGATGCTGCCAGACCTGCTGAGATTTTCCTGCATTTTCTCTTCTGGTTTCAGATTCCAGCATCCGCAGTAATTTGCTTTTATTTATGTCGGTCTTTGTTTTGGATTTAGAGCATCCATAATTCTTTCAGGTAAGAATGGTAGATTTCCTTCCTTAAAGAACATGAGTGAACCAGTTGGGTTTTTACAAAAATCAGTGCTGCTGGAAAAACTCAACTCTGAAGAACTGAGGAAGGCTCACTCGACCCGAAACGTTAACTCTGATTTCTCTTACAGATGCTGTCAAATGTGCTGAACTTCTCCAGCAATTTCTGTTTTTGTCTCTAACTTTCAATATCTGTTCCATTAATTAAAGACCAGCCCATAATTATTTCTACTCCAAACACACATCTGCTACCAGATGACTGGAAAATTACCTTGAGAGCATTTCCTATTCCCTCCCTTGCTTCCTGTAACAGCTTAGGATTCAATTCAACTAACCCACAGGAGGTTTGGGGAGGTCAGTCACTCCAACACTTCCTTTCTTAGACTCACACGGTCCTACAGCACAGAGACAGGCCATTTGGCCCAAATTGGTCCATGCCGACCAAAATGTCTGTCCATGCTAACCCTATTTCCCTGCACATGGCCCATATCCTTCTAATCCTTTCCTATCCATGTGTTATCCAAATGCCTTTTAAATGTTGTTAATGTACCCATCTCAACCACTTCGACTGGCAGCTCATTCCATATGCATACCATCCTCTGTGTAAAAGATTTGCTGCTCAGGTTCCCTTTTATTCTTTCCCTCTAACTTTAAACTGATGCCCTTTAGTCTCAATTCCCCAAGCCTGCGAAAAAAGACTATTCACCCTATCTATGCCTCTCATGATATTATACACTTCTATAAGATCTCCCTCAGTCTCCTAGACACTAAAGAGAGAAGTCCTAGCTTGTCCAACCTCTCCCTATAACTCAGTCCCTTGTGTCCTGGTAACATCCTTGTAAATTTCTTCTGCACTCTTTCCAGTTTAGTAACATCCTTCCTATAGCAAGATGACCAAAACTGAACACAATACTCCAAGTGTGGCCTCACCAACGTCCTGTACAACACTAACATAACTTCCCAACTTCTATACTCAATGCCCTGACTGATGAAGGCTAGTGTGCCAAAAGCCTTCTTCACTCCCCTGTCTATCTGTGACTCCACTATTCAAGAACCATGCACCTGAAGTTCTGGATCCCTCTGTTCCACTATACTCCTTAAGGCTCTACCATTCTCCATGGAACCCCTACCTTGATTTGACTTTCCAAAATGCAACCCTTCATTCCTAACTATATTAATCTCCAATGACCATTTCTCAGCCCACTTCCCCAGCTGATCAACGTCCTGCTGCAATTTCTAATAAATGTCCTCACTGTCCATGATATCTCCTATTTTAGCGTCATCTGCAAACTTACTAATCATGCCTTATACATTCTCATCCAAATCATCAATATAGATAATAAACTGCTGTGGGCCCAGCACCAACCCTTGAGGCACTCCACTAGTCACAGGCCTCATGTCCGACAAGCATCCTTCCACTATTACCCTCTGCTTCCTACTGTCAAGCCAATTTTGTATCCAATTTGCCCACTCCCCCTGGATTCCATGTGATCTAATCTTCCAGAGCAGCCTACCATTTGGAACATTATCAAAGGCTTTACTGAAATCCATATAGACTACATCCACTGCCCTGCCCTCATCAACCTTCCTGGTCACTTTATCAAAGAATTCTAACAAATTTGTGAGGCATGAACTCCCACTCACAAAGCCGCGCTGACTATTCGTAATCAAACCCTGTCTCTCCAAATACATGTATGTCTTATCATGCTTATTTTATCTGACATTCACATACTTCTTTCACTGGCACAACTGCATCATCCTGCTCCTTACGCAAATAAAGTAGTGACTTCATTATTTACTGGAGTTTTAAATATTTTCTTCACCCAAACTATTGCAAAATGTCCAGATTACAGAGGAGGAAGTGCTGGATGTCTTGAAACGGGTAAAGGTGGATAAATCCCCAGGACCTGATCAGGTGTACTCGAGAAATCTGTGGGAAACTAGAGAAGTGATTGCTGGGCCTCCTGCCGAGATATTTGTATCATTGATAGTCACAGGTGAGGTGCCAGAAGACTGGAGGTTGGCAAACGTGGTGCCAATGTTTAAGAAGGGCGGTAAAGACAAGCCAGGGAATAATAGACCGGTGAGCCTGACCTCAGTGGTGGGCAAGTTGTTGGAAGGAATCCTGAGGGATAGGATGTACATATATTTGGTAAGGCAAGGACTGATTAGAGATAGTCAACATGGCTTTGTGCGTGGGAAATCATGTCTCACAAACTTGATTGAGTTTTTTGAAGACTTAACAAAGAAGATTGATGAGGGCAGAGCAGTAGATGTGCTCTATATGGATTTCAGTTCGACAAGGTTCCGCATGGGAGATTGATTAGCAAGGTTAGATCTCATGGAATACAGGGAGAACTAACCATTTGGATACAGAACTGGCTCAAAGGTAGAAGACAGAGGGTGGTGGTGGAGGGTTGTTTTTCAGATTGGAGGCCTGTGACCAGTGGAGTGCCACAAGGATCGGTGCTGGGTCCTCTACTTTTTGTCACTTACATAAATGATTTGGATGCGAGCATAAGAGGTACAGTTAGTAAGTTTACAGATGACAGCGAAGAGAGTTACCTCAGATTACAATAGGATCTTGATCAGATGGGCCAATGGGCTGAGAAGTGGCAGATGGTGTTTAATTCAGATAAATGCGAGGTGCTGCATTTTGGGAAAGCAAATCTTAGCAGGGCTTATACACTTAATGGGAAGGTCCTCGGGAGTGTTGCTGAACAAAGAGACCTTGGAGTGCAGGTTCATAGCTCCTTGAAAGTGGAGTCACAGGTAGTTAGGATAGTGAAGGCGGTGTTTGGTATGTTTTCCTTTATTGGTCAGAGTATTGAGTACAGGAGTTGGGAGGTCATGTTGTGGCTGTACAGGACATTGGTTAGGCCACTGTTGGAATTCTGGTCTCCTTCCTACCAGAAAGATGTTATGAAACTTGAAAGGGTTCAGAAAAGATTTACAAGGATGTTACCAGGGTTGGAGGATTTGAGCTACAGGGAGAGGCTGAACAGGCTGTGTTCCCTGGAGCATCAGAGGCTGAGGGGTGATCATTTAGAAGTTTATAAAATTATGAAGGGCATGGATAGGATAAATAGACAAAGTCTTTTCTCTGATGTCGGGGAGTCCAGAACTAGAGGGCATAGGTTTAGGGTGAGGGGGGAAAGATATAAAAGAGACCTACGGGGCAGCTTTTTCACGTAGAGTGTGGTACATGTATGGAATGAGCTGCCAGAGGAACTGTTGGAGGCTGGTACAACTGCAATATTTAAGAGACATTTGGATGGGTATATGAATAGGAAGGGTTTGTAGGGATATGGGCTGGGTCCTGGCAGGTGGGACTTGATTGGTTTGGGATATCTGGTCGGCATGGATGGGTTGGACCGAAGGGTATGTTTCCATGCTGTACATCTCTGTGACTCTATGACTCGATGAGGTTTCGACGTTGTTTACTGGAGTGTAGGAGGTTTAGAGGCGACCTCATAGAATATTTTAAAATAATGAGAGCTGTAGATAGGGTTAATGGTAGATGTCTTTTCCCTAGATTGGGGGATTTCAAGACTAGGGGGTACATTTTCAAGGTGGGAGGAGAGAGCTTTAAAAAAGACATGAGGTAAATTCTTTACACAGAGGCTGGTTCGCATGTGAAATGAACTTTCTGAGGAAGTGGTGGAAGTGGGTACAATTGCAATGTTTAAAATACATTTGGACAGATGCATTAATAGGAAAGGTTTGGAGGGATAATGGGCCAGGAGCGGGCTGGTGGGACTAGTTTGGGATTCTGTTCGGCATGGATTGGTTGAACCGAAGGGTTTATTTCCATGCTGTATGACTCTGTAACTGTGGATGCTGTAAATCAGAGACAAAAGTAGAAAATGCTGGAAAAGCTCAGCATGTTTGGCTGCGTCTGTGGAGAGAAATCAGAGTTAACATTTCAGGTCCAGTGACCCTTCCTCAGAACTTCCTCACTGGATCTGAAATATTAATTCTGATTTCTCTCCACAGATGCTGCCAGACTTGCTGAGCTTTTCCAACAATGTCTGTTTTTGTAAGGGTCAGTTAGACTCGAAACGTCAGCTCTTTTCGCTCCTTACAGATGCTGCCAGACCTGCTGAGATTTTCCTGCATTTTCTCTTCTGGTTTCAGATTCCAGCATCCGCAGTAATTTGCTTTTATTTATGTCAGTCTTTGTTTTGGATTTAGAGCGTCCATAGTTCTTTCAGGTAAGAATGGTAGATTTCCTTCCTTAAAGAACATGAGTGAACCAGTTGGGTTTTTACAAAAATCAGTGCTGCTGGAAAAACTCAACTCTGAAGAACTGAGGAAGGCTCACTCGACCCGAAACGTTAACTCTGATTTCTCTTACAGATGCTGTCAAATGTGCTGAACTTCTCCAGCAATTTCTGTTTTTGTCTCTAACTTTCAATATCTGTTCCATTAATTAAAGACCAGCCCATAATTATTTCTACTCCAAACATACATCTGCTACCAGATGACTGGAAAATTACCCTTAGTGCATTTCCTATTCCCTCCCTTGCTTCCTGTGACAGCTTAGGATTCAATTCAACTAACCCACAGGAGGTTTGGGGAGGTCAGTCACTCCAACACTTCCTTTCTTAGACTCACACGGTCCTACAGCACAGAGACAGGCCATTTGGCCCAAATTGGTCCATGCTGACCAAAATGTCTGTCCATGCTAACCCTATTTCCCTGCACTTGGCCCATATCCTTCTAATCCTTTCCTATCCATGTGTTTATCCAAATGCCTTTTAAATGTTGTTAATGTACCCATCTCAACCACTTCCACTGGCAGCTCATTCCATATGCGTACCACCCTCTGTGTAAAAGATTTGCTGCTCAGGTTCCCTTTTATTCTTTCCCTCTAACTTTAAACTGATGCCCTTTAGTCTCAATTCCCCAACCCTGTGAAAAAAGACTATTCACCCTATCTATGCCTCTCATGATATTATACACTTCTATAAGATCCCCCTCAGTCTCCTAGACTCTAAAGAGAGAAGTCCTAGCTTGTCCAACCTCTCCCTATAATTCAATCCCTTGTGTCCTGGTAACATCCTTGTAAAATTCTTCTGCACTCTTTCCAGTTTAATAACATCCTTCCTATAGCAAGGTGACCAAAACTGAACACAATACACAATACTCCAAGTGTGGCCTCACCAACGTCCTGTACAACACTAACATAACTTCCCAACTTCTATACTCAATGCCCTGACTGATGAAGGCCAGTGTGCCAAAAGCCTTCTTCACTCCCCTGTCTATCTGTGACTCCACTATCCAAGAACCATGCACCTGAAGTTCAGGATCCCTCTGTTCCACTTCACTCCTTAAGGCTCTACCATTCTCCATGGAACCCCTACCTTGATTTGACTTTCCAAAATGCAACCCTTCATACCTAACTATATTAATCTCCAATGACCATTTCTCAGCCCACTTCCCCAGCTGATCAACGTCCTGCTGCAATTTCTAATAAACATCCTCACTGTCCATGATATCTCCTATTTTAGCGTCATCTGCAAACTTACTAATCATGCCTTATACATTCTCATCCAAATCATCGATATAGATAATAAACTGCTGTGGGCCCAGCACCAACCCTTGAGGCACTCCACTAGTCACAGGCCTCCTGTCCGACAAGCATCCTTCCACTATTACCCTCTGCTTCCTACTGTCAAGCCAATTATATATCCAATTTGCCCACTCCCCCTGGATTCCATGTGACCTAACCTTCCAGAGCAGCCTACCATTTGGAATATTATCAAAGGCTTTCCTGATATTCATATAGACTACATCTCCTGCCCTGCCCTCATCAACCTTCCTGGTCACTTCATCAAAGAAATCTAACAAATTTGTGAGGCATGAACTCCCACTCACAAAGCCGCGCTGACTATTCGTAATCAAACCCTGTCTCTCCAAATACATGTATGTCTTATCATGCTTATTTTATCTGACATTCACATACTTCTTTCACTGGCACAACTGCATCATCCTGCTCCTTACGCAAACAAAGTAGTGACTTCATTAATTACTGGAGTTTTAAATATTTTCTTCACCCAAACTATTGCAAAATGTCCAGATTACAGAAGAGGAAGTGCTGGATGCCTTGAAATGGTTAAAGGTGGATAAATCCCCAGGACCTGATCAGGTGTACCCAAGAAATCTGTGGGAAGCTAGAGAGGTGATTGCTGGGCCTCTTGCTGAGATATTTGTATCATTGATAGTCACAGGTGAGGTGCCAGAAGACTGGAGGTTGGCAAACGTGGTGCCAATGTTTAAGAAGGGCGGTAAAGACAAGCCAGGGAATAATAGACCGGTGAGCCTGACCTCAGTGGTGGGCAAGTTGTTGGAAGGAATCCTGAGGGACAGGATGTACATGTATTTGGAAAAGCAAGGACTGATTAGAGATAGTCAACATGGCTTTGTGCGTGGGAAATCATGTCTCACAAACTTGATTGAGTTTTTTGAAGACGTAACAAAGAAGATTGATGAGGGCAGAGCAGTAGATGTGATCTATATGGATTTCAGTTCGACAAGGTTCCCCATGGGAGGCTGATTAGCAAGGTTAGATCTCATGGAATACAGGGAGAACTAACCATTTGGATACAGAACTGGCTCAAAGGTAGAAGACAGAGGGTGGTGGTGGAGGGTTGTTTTTCAGATTGGAGGCCTGTGACCAGTGGAGTGCCACAAGGATCGGTGCTGGGTCTTCTATTTTTTGTCATTTACATAAATGATTTGGATGCGAGCATAAGAGGTACAGTTAGTAAGTTTGCAGATGACACCAAAATTGGAGGTGTAGTGGACAGCGACGAGGGTTACCTCAGATTACAACAGGATCTGGACCAGTTGGGGTAAAAACAATGACTGCAGATGCTGGAAAGCAAATACTGGATTAGTGGTGCTGGAAGAGCACAGCAGTTCAGGCAGCATCCAACGAGCTTGTTGGATGCTGCCTGAACCGCTGTGCTCTTCCAGCACCACTAATCCAGTATCTGGACCAGATGGGCCAATGGGTGAGAAGTGGCAGATGGAGTTTAATTCAGATAAATGCGAGGTGCTGCATTTTAGGAAAGCAAATCTTCGCAGGATTTATACACTTAATGGTAAAGTCCTAGGGAATGTTGCTGAACAAAGAGACCTTGGAGTGCAGGTTCATAGCTCCTTGATAGTGGATTCGCAGGCAGATAGGATAGTCAAGAAGGCATTTGGTATGCTTTCCTTTATTGGTCAGAGTATTGAGTACAGGAGTTGGGAGGTCATATTGGAGCTGTACAGGACATTAGTTAGGCCACTGTTGGAATATTGCATGCAATTCTGGCCTTCTTCCTATCGGAAAGATGTTGTGAAACTTGAAAGGGTTCAGAAAAGATTTACAAGGATGTTGCCGGGGTTGGAGGATTTGAGCTACAGGGAGAGGCTGAACAGGCTGGGGCTGTTTTCCCTGGAGCGTTGGAGGCTGAGGGATAACCTTATAGAGGTTTACAAAATTATGAGGGGCATGGATAGGATAAATAGGCAAAGTCTTTTCCCTAGGGGTGGGGAGTCCAGAACTAGAGGGCGTAGGTTTAGGGTGAGAGGGGAAAGATATAAAAGAGACCTGAGGGGCAACGTTTTCACTCTGAGGGTGGTACGTGTATGGAATGAGCTGCCAGAGGAAGTGGTGGAGGCTGGTATAGATGCCAAATTTAAGAGGCATTTGGATGGGTACATGAATAGGAAGGGTTTGTAGGGATATGTGCTAGGTCCTGGCACGTGGGACTATTTTGGGTTGGGATATCTGGTCAGCATGGATGGGTTGGACCGAAGGGTCTGTTTCCATGCTGTATATCTCTATGACTCTATGAGGAATTCTATCCATTTTTTCTGCATTCTCGCCCACGTTATCCTGTGCATCCTAGTTGGCCCTACTCATTTGTAGTTGTCCTCCTGCTGTTAATGTACTGACCATTAGATCATGAGACATAGGAGCAAAATTCATTTCATTAGACCCATTCCACCATTGATCAGATAATTATCAACTCTACTTTCCTGCCTTAACCTCATAATCCTTGATTCCCTTACTGATGAAACATCTGCTTATCTCAGATTGAGTACACTTCATGACCCAACTTCAACATCCCTCCGCAGTAATGCACTATACAGATTTACTACCCTTTGAAAGAAAAAGAACTTATAAAAAAACTTTTTCAGTCTTACTAATCAATATTCTTTTTGTATCCTTCCTTTGCTTTTTTCTAATTTCCTTTTTCACTCCACCACTGTACTTTCTATACTTCTCTAAGCTTCCTGAAGTATTGCTATTCTTGAGATTGTCAGAAGTTCTATTTTTGCTGCTCTATCTTATTTTGTATGCTTCAGATAACTGGGGGGAGCTAGATTTAGCATGAACAATTCCCTTGTAGGGATGCCACCTGTAGAATCGCTCTTTTGAATGCTTCCGACTGATTTTCCTTCAAAAGATTATATCCACCCCACTTTTGCCAGATAATTTCTCAGCTTTATAAAATTTGTCTTCTTCTAATTTAGAACTTTTACATTCATAAAGCAACAATTAAAAAGGAAGTATTTGCATTGATATGGTGCATCTCAAAAATGTCAAAAACTGCTTTACTGCCCATGATGTACATTTGCAAATTGATATAAAATCAGTGGCAACCAATTTATACACAGCAAGCTTACACAAACACCAATGTGATAGTGAGCAGATAATTACTTCATTGGTGACATTAGTTGAGGGATAATTATTGGCCTGTAGACTAGGGAGATGTGTTTCAGTAAGGTTAATTTGTTCTCCATACAAGCTTATATTAGGCTTCTAGCTGAATTTTCAAAAACAGCAATTAACAATATGCATATAATTGGCAAGGCTACAGAGCTCAATGCTCTGAGCTGTACTAGTTTCAAACTTCTAGAGATCTATCATGGGGCTACTGAGTTTTTTTTTAGATTAGATTACTTACAGTGTGGAAACAGGCCCTTCAGCCCAACAAGTCCACACCACCCTGCTGAAGCATAACCCACCCATACCCCTACATCTATATCTACCCCTTACCTAACACTACGGGCAATTTAGCATGGCCAATTCACCTGACCTGCACATCTTTGGAGGGTGGGAGGAAACCGGAGCACCCGGAGGAAACCCACGCAGACACAGGGAGAACGTGCAAACTCCACACAGTCAGTCGCCTGAGGCGGGAATTGAACCCGGGTCTCTGGCGCTGTGAGGCAGCAGTGCTAACCACTGTGCCACCGTGCCGCCCGTAGTTCTCAGATCTTCACAGCATACTCCAGAGGCTCATCTGCATATACATTAAAACCTATCTTTACAAGAGATGCCTGGTCCTTATGGAAATAACACTGTGGGATTTGAGGAAAGAGATGATGTCTTGGGTAATTATTGCAAAGCTGGCACCCCTGGGAGTGCAGCACTTCCTCAGACCTGCATGGGAGCATTTCTGAGAGTGGGACTGAAACCAATGACTTTCTAACTCAGAGGTTGCTACCACAATAGCAAGGTTAACAGACAGCCGCATGCAATATACTTAACGCAGTTTAGATTTGGTCAAAAATCTGGCAGTGAGTTCTGCTAAGATGATGTGCCATGAGCTTGCATGGGGTCAAACAGAAGCAAATATTGGTGATGGTTAAACTCACCAAGAATTCTTTGACAGTACCTCCTAAACTAGCAGCCTCTACCACCAGCAGGACAAAGATAGCAGTTGCAAGGACACACAAGCTCTCGTCCAAGTCACACACCATCCTGACTTGAATCTTTATCACCATTCCTTCATTGTCACTCCCTTGCTAACAGTACTGTAGATGCACTTATACTCATGGACTGCAGTGGTGAGAAGGCAGCTCATCACTATCTTCTCCAGGACACTTAGGATGGGCCAACCAGTGTGACCACATCCCACGAGTGAATCAAATAATATAGCATAGGATACTGAGGGAATTAGGGAGAGACAGAGGGAAGCAAGATACTTTCCAAGATGCAACGGATTCAAATCAAAATTGCTGGAAAGACACAGCAAGCCACTGTCTGCAAGCAAGTGTAAGGTTAATGCTTTGAATAGGTCCATTCAGCAGAAAGTGGGACTTACTCGGTTCACAGATGTGTCTCTGGCATTCGCAGCATCACAATCTGGCTGCCAAACCTATGGATATTACAACAAAAGCTATGCTTCAAGAAGCAATTTATTACCATTGAAACAATTTTTGGGTGTCCTGAAATACAATTTATACAATTTATAGTGCAGAAATAGTGGTTGTTTCTTAACTGCCCTCTGGGCAATTAAGGGATGTGGAATAAATGCTGGCCTAAACAGCAATGCCCTTATCCCGTGAATGAATTGGAAAAAAGACCACTGTGTCCAACTGACTCATTCTTGCATATCTGTTCCAGATAATCTTCCTACTTCAGACCCCACGTCACAGAGTCACATGATTACAGTGCATTCAGCCCATCAAGTTTGTACCAGCTCTCCTTGAAGCAATTTACCCAGTTCAATTTTTCTACCTTCTCTCTATGCCCTGCACATTCTTCCTTGTCAGATAGGAATGTGAGTCCTTCCTGAATGCCTTGATTGAACCTTCTTCAATTATTGGCTTCGGCAGAACATTCCAGATCCTTATTACTAGTTCTGGAAAAATGATTTACAAATTACTTACAGTGTGGAAACAGGCCCTCCGAGTCCACACCGACCTGCCAAAGCGCAACCCACCCAGACCCATTCCCCTACACCTAACACTATGGACAATTTAGCATGGCCAATTCACCTGACCTGCACATTTTTGGACTGTGGGAGGAAACCGGAGCACCCGGAGGAAACCCACAAAGACACAGGGAAAATGTGCCAACTCCACACAGTCAGTCGCCTGAGGCGGGAATTGAACCCAGGTCTCTGGCACTGTGAGGCAGCAGTGCAAACCACTGTACCACCATGTCACCATTCTTCATGTGTTGCCATTGCTTCTTTTGTCAATTACCTGTAATCGGTGCCTTTCTTTGTTCTTGATCCTGTTGCCAATGGGAACAGTTTCTCCCTATCTGCTCTGTCCATACCCCTCTTGATTTTGGATTTCTCTATCAAATCTCATTAAAAATTTCCCATCTCCAAGGAAACAGTCCTAAATTCTCCAATCTAGTTTAAAAACAGTCAATTCTAAATATATATACAAAAACAGAAATTGCTGGAAAAACTCAGCAGGTCTGGTAGCATCTGTGGAGACAAAGAAGAGCTAACGTTTTGGGTCCAGTGACCCTTCTTCAGAATGCTGGACCTGAAATGTTAACTCTGCTTTCTCTCTACGGACCTGCTGAGTTTCTCCAGCAGTTTCCGTTTTTGTTTCTCGTTTTCAGCATCTGCAGTTCCTTATTTTTGTTTTGCTGAACATTTATGTGTTGAAAGGGAAACATCTGCGTTGTTTCAGATGAAGACTCGTTGTAAGACTTGACTCAAGTCTAACCAAAGGGTTCTTTATTCAGAAGCTGAAAAACATAATTGGGAGAAAAAGCAGAGATATATTAAGATATTTTATTCTTCACAGCAAGCTGTTATGATCAGAATACACAGAGTGAATGCAGCCACATCATCCAGGACAGAATAGCCTTTTGATTGCCACCCCATTCACCAGCTTAAATAATCACTCCCTCTCCCATCAGTGCACAGTGGCATTAGTATCTGCCATTCATAGGAATACACTGCAGCAACTTACAAAGGCTCATTCTGAGTCATAGACTCAAAGAGTTTTTACAGCATGGAAAAGACACTTCAACCCATCGTGTCCATGCCAGTCATCCAGCTCCTATCTATTCTAATCCCATTTTCCAGCCCTCCCTCCACAGCTGTTATGCTCTGGCATTTCAAGTACTCACCTAAATACCTCTTAAATGTCTTATTGACTCTTGCCTCTACAATAGGTTTTGGATACCCACCACCTCTGAATGAAACACGATCTCCTTAAATCACCTCTAAACCTCCTGCTCCTTACCATGAAACTGTGCTCCCCTTGTAATTGATCCCTGTGCTAAGGGGAATAGGCTCTTCCTATCTACTCTATCTCCACCCCTCAGTCAAATCTCCTTCAACCTTCTTTGCTCTATGGAAAACAACCTCAGCCTAGTTGCTCTCTCTTCAATACTAAATCATTCCAGAAAGAAAAGTTGAAAGTACCAACCACCTCTCTTCAATCAGTGGATCCATCCCTCTAGTTTTTTTAAAAATGTACATTATCCATTCTGAATGCATGTGATGTCTAAGCCATTTTTCCAATTATGCAATGGGGGTTATTTTTCCTTCTTTTGCCACTTAGTGGAGAGATTGTTTACTCTGCTTTTAATTGCAAGATTATACAGGGGAAGAACAGCTTCTGTGTCAATTAGATTTGTGGAAGCTACTTCTTGAACCTACATCACGCTTGACTTTGTTTGGTGTTGTGTTGTTACGACAGTGATCACTAAGGTATGCAAACAATGAAAGACACCAATGAAAAGCTGAGAAAGTGTCATTTCACTGATAAAACTTTGAACTAACTCTCGAATTGTAAAGCTTTGCAGCAAATCTTGCATTAAGATTGGATACTATTTACACATGTACAGTGAATTGCGCACGTTGTGGTACTCCATCATCCAATACTTCACTGAACAGCCTAAAAGCTGTAAATGAAATTACACTGTATTCCTTGGTCAACTCTTTTAATATTAGTGCGAACTCATGTACTAAAACAGCAAACCTCTCATTTACAGATAAAAGCCCTGCTATATCAAGCCAATGAACATTTATTCACCTACATAACCAACAGTAGTAAGTGAAATACTGTGAAGTGATTTCATCGTTTATCATCGTTTATAAGCATAGTGTCTTGTTTCAGCAATTCACACAAAACTTGACAAGCCTTATCGGAAGACATCAGATCTTAAGTGGATTGTTTTCCTGTTCCCTTGGTTTTAGTGAACAAAAATTAGAATTAATGTGATGCTGTTTGTAACTTTGCGATGTCTCAACAGGCACGACAGTCAATGAATTACTGTTGTAATACAGGAAATTTGGCAGTGAATCTGTGCACAGCAAAATGCCAAACAGCAGTGTGATAATTATCAGTTATTTTAGCCATGAACAGAGCACCTTCAATAGAAAGAGAACATTATTAGTATACCGTTAAGTACACAAAATCATAAAAGTCAGAATACTCTTCCTGTCAAAAGTAATATGTTGGTATATTTATCAAATCTTACAGGTTTTGGTTCTTCAGCCACTCTCCCCAGGCAAGTAACCTTACCCTTGTTAAGTTCTTTTACTCTTGAGGTTCTTACACACTTGATGCAACTGCAACACACCAACTTCTGTGAACATGCAACCAAATTATGCCTGAAACGTCGATTCTCCTGCTCCTTTGATGCTGCCTGACCTGCTGCGCTTTTCCAGCAACTCATTTTTCAGACCAAATTTATTAAGTACAGTACAGTATGAGCTTTCTGGAGGAACCTTTAACACACACCTCGCAGATCTTATGGGGTCACGGCAAAAACCTCTCTCTGAACAAAGGAAACAGTTGAAGTTTATTAAAGCTTGTACAAGCAAAGGTGCCCCCCTCGCAGGCATGTGAGGTTGAGTCAAAGTGAGGCACTCAACTAAGAAAGTACATCCCCTTTATACAGGTCAGTTGGCCATGCTTTACAGAAACTCCCCCACAGTCATAACCCTCTGTCACTCAGAGTCACGTGTTACCCCAGGTACAATGGCAGGATGAGATCCTCCTTGGAGATAATGCAAATGCTAATGCCCTAATCCTGGGGAACTGTTATGCAAATGGTTTCCTGACTCTGCGATTCCAAGACAATACAGGTGTGACATATCTCTGGCCAGAAAGTATTTCTGAATGGAAGAGATTGAATTGATAGTTTAACTTGACAATAGCAGGAGACTAATGTCTAAATGAAGTGTAAATTACAATTGATAGACATCCACATTCTTTCATGGCTGTCGTTCCCACCTAAAGACAGCACAGTTTAACCCTTTAATATTACATTAATGTCCAGAGAGATAGTACAATTCAATCTTTTAACATTGCTCCCTGATTATAAAAATCTCACCCATGCATTGAAATCCCTCCATTGCCTCACCCAAACCTACCTCTGTCATTTCCCCCCGATTCACAACACTCCAAGATAACTAAATTTCTCTAGATCTGGCCTCAAAAATCCCCACACGGCAGGGACAATACCGGTCCACAGGTTCAAGTTCGAAATTGGGGCAAGGCAAAATTTGATGGAATGAGACAGGAGCTTGCAGGTGTTGATTGGAGTAGTTTGTTTGCAGGCAAAGGGACCTCTAGCAAGTGGAAGACCTTTAAAAGTGGGATAGCTAGAGTGAAGATCTATATGTTCCTGGGAGGGTGAAGGGCAAGGTTGACAGGAATAGGAAACCCTGGATGACAAAAAATATTGATGATGTGGAGATGCCGGTGTTGGACTGGGGTGTACAAAGTTAAAAATCACACTACACCAAGTTATAGACCAACATGTTTAATTGGAAGCACACGAGCTTTCGGAGCGACGGTCCTTCATCAGGTGATTGTGGAGGGCTCGATCGTAACATAGAATCTATAGCAAAAATTTACAGTGTGATGTAACTGAAATTATGCATTGAAAAATTGATTGTCTGTTAAGCCTTTCATCTGTTAGAATACAGTGATAGTTTCACTTCTTTCATGTGTAAATCACAAAACCCTTTTTTTTAAAGTTGCATTCTTGGGTTAGCTGTTAACAATAGTGATAGCTAGACAATATGTTGAAGGTGTTAGCCCCCTGTGTTCTCTGTCTATGACCTGATGTTTAGATTGATTCTAATCTAAAAAGTGAGGTAACAGAGTTTTACATAAATTCATGCAGTTTTTGAGCTCAGAGTTCTACATGAATGTATGCAGTTTTTGAGCAAAGTGCAATGTAACTCTGCAAGCACAAATTCCCCTCACAAAATATATGTGTGCATGTGGGTCTTTGTCTGTGTGTGTGTCTGTCGGGGGTGGGGGTTGTGAGTGCGAGAAAGTGTGTGTGTGTGTGTGTGTAGTGAGTGCAGAGTGTCTTAAGTCTGTGAGGGGGTGCATGTGTGAGTGTGTGAGTGTGTGTGTGTCTATAAGCTGAAAATGTGTTGCTGGAAAAGCGCAGCAGGTCAAGCAGCATCCAAGGAGCAGGAGAATCGACGTTTCGGGCATAAGCCCTTCTTCAGGAATGAGGAAAGTGTGTCCAGTAGGCTAAGATAAAAGGTAGGGAGGAGGGACTTTGGGGGGGGGGGGGGGACATTGGAAATGCGATAGGTGGAAGGAGGTCAAGGTGAGGGTGATAGGCCGGAGTGGGGGTGGAGGCGGAGAGGTCAGGAAGAAGATTGCAGGTTAGGAAGGCGGTGCTGAGTTTGAAGGATTTGACTGAGACAAGGTGGGGGGAGGGGAAATGAGGAAACTGGAGAAATCTGAGTTCATCCCTTGTGGCTGGAGGGTTCCTAGGCGGAAGATGAGGCGCTCTTCCTCCAACCCTCATGTTGCTATGGTCTGGCGATGGAGGAGTCCAAGGACCTGCTTGTCCTTGGTGGAATGGGTGGGGGAGTTGAAGTGTTGAGCCACGGGGTGGTTGGGTTGGTTGGTCCGGGTGTCCCAGAGGTGTTCTCTGAAACGTTCCGCAAGTAGGCGGCCTGTCTCCCCAATACAGAGGAGGCCACATCGGGTGCAGCGGATGCAATAGATGATGTGTGTGGAGGTGTAGGTGAATTTGTGGCAGATATGGAAGGATCCCTTGGGGCCTTGGAGGGAAGTAAGGGGGGAGGTGTGGGCGCAAGTTTTGCATTTCTTGTGGTTGCAGGGGAAGGTGCCGGGAGTGGAGGTCGGGTTGGTAGGGGGTGTGGACCCTGACGAGGGAGTCACGGAGGGAGTGGTCTTTTCGGAACGCTGATAGGGGAGGGGAGGGAAATATATTCCTGGTGGGTCCGTTTGGAGGTGGCGGAAATGACGACGGATGATACACTGTATATGGAGGTTGGTGGGGTGGTAGGTGAGGACCAGTGGGGTTCTGTCGTGGTGGCGATTGGAGGGGCGGGGCTCAAGGGCGGAGGTGCAGGAAGTGGAGGAGATGCGGTGGAGGGCATCGTCAATCACGTCTGGGGGAACATTGCGGTCTTTGAAGAAGGACGTCTGGGGGGAAATTGCGGTCTTTGAAGAAGCACGTCTTGGGGGGTCATCTCCTGTGTGTCTATAAGGGTGTGTGCGGTTGTCTGTGTGCGTGTCTGTGTGCGCGTCTGTGTGTACCTGTGTCCGTGTGTATGTGAGAGTGTGTGTGTGTGTAGTGCAATGGTGATCACCTGTAATGTGACATGAACCCAAGGTCCCGATTGAGGCCCTCCCTATGGGTACCGAACTTAGCTATCAGCCTCTGCTCGGCCACTTTCCTCTGCTGCCTGTCCCGAAGTCCACCTTGGAGGATGATCACCCGAAGGTCCGAGGCTGAATGTCCTGGACCATTGAAGTGTTCCCCAACTGGGAGGGAACCCTCCTGTCTGTTGATTGTTGTGCGGTGCCCATTCATCCGTTGTCGTAGCCTTTGCTTGGTTTCCCCAATGTACCATGTCTCCGGGCATCCTTGCCTGCAACGTATAAGATAGACAACGTTGGCTGAGTCACATGAGTACCTGCCATGCACAAGGTGGGAGTAGTTCCCACGCGTAATAGTGGTAACTATTTCCACAATCTGACACGTCTTGCAGCGTCCACCGTGACAAGGTTGTATGGAGTTGTCCTGAGAGTTGGGCAGTTTGCTACGAACAATGATCTGTTTGAGGTTTGGCGGTTGTTTAAAGACAAGTAGTGGAGGTGTGGGGAAGGTCTTGGTGAGGTGCTCATCCTCATTGATAATGTGTTGCAGGTCACGAAGAACATGGTGGAATTTTGCAGCCCCTGGGAAAGGCTTAACAATCAATTTTTCAATGTATAATTTCAGTTACATTTTTGCTATAAATTCTATGTTACGATTGAGCCCTCCACAATCACCTGATGAAGGAGCATCGCTCCGAAAGCTAGCGTGCTTCCAATTAAACCTGTTGGACTATAACCTGGTGTTGTGTGATTTTTAACTTTGTACACCCCAGTCCAACACCGGCATCTCCGAATTATGACTACTATCGACACCACTAACCGCCGGCTTAAAGAGGAGAGGATCTCCAAGAAGATTGCACATATTGACACAGACATCAAGTTTCTACAGGAATGCAGGCAAGCAGGAAAGATCCCGAAAGGATTACGGATCACGAACCCACTTAGGTCGACCTACAACACAGACTCCACAGAGAGACTTTGTCACTGCACCTCTCGTAAACTTCTCCATCATCTCATGCACCAACTCTACAGCGGGCGCCACAACCTTGAAATCCAGATGGAGTCCACACTCACAGCCTGCACACAGGATACATCAGTACAATTACGTGACATTGCCAAACAGACAAGGCGACAGGACTACACCACATACATGCACGCCATGGTTTGCGGGCCTGGATGGCATTGCGTTGTGAACGAGTGATGTTTTGCTCTACCGTGTGGGTACGGCTGATGAATCTGGCATTTATATATTTCCTGACAGATTGAGCATACATGTCAAGCCCAGGGCAGCGGCCCTCCGGTGGGGTCCATGTTGACACCTTCTTTGGTCACTCCTCTACAGATCTCTGTGATTACTGTTCTAGTTCATCAGTGGGCTCAGTGGGGTCACTGCCGGCACCTGGAAAGAATTCTTGGAGTCTCATTTGTCTGATGAATTCCTCTGTGTCTGCTGCCAGAACCAACGGGTCCATTTTGGTGGTGGGGCAGAGGTTGAGACCCCGACTCAGGACTTCAATCTCTTCCGATACCACTATCACGCGTGGGAACACCTCCCACCTTCTACATGGCAGGTACTCATGTGACTCAGCCAACGTTGTCTATCTTATACGTTGCAGGCAAGGATGCCCGGAGGCATGGTACATTGGGGAAACCGAACAAAGGCTACGACAACGGATGAATGGGCACCGCACAACAATCAACAGACAGGAGGGTTCCCTCCCAGTTGGGGAACACTTCAGTGGTCCAGGACATTCAGCCTCGGACCTTCGGGTGACCATCCTCCAAGGTGGACTTCGGGACAGGCAACAGAGGAAAGTGGCCGAGCAGAGGCTGATAGCTAAGTTCGGTACCCATAGGGAGGGCCTCAACCGGGACCTTGGGTTCATGTCACATTACAGGTGATCACCATTGCACTACACACACACACACAGATATTCCTACACACACACACTCTCACATACAGACGAACACAGGTACACACAGACGCGCACACAGACACCCACACACACCCTTATAGACACACACACTTACACACCCACACATGCACCCCCTCACAGACTTAAGACACTCTGCACTCACTACACACACACACACACTTTTTCACACTCACAACCCCCACCCCAGACAGACAGACAGACACACACACAGACAGACAAAGACCCACATGCACACATATATTTTGTGGGGTGAATTAGTACTTGCAGAGTTACATTGCACTTTTCTAAAAAATTCCTTGAATTCATGTAAAGCTCTGTTATCTCACTTTTTAGATTAGAATCAATCTAAACATCAGGTCATAGACAGAGAACACAGGGGGCTAACACCTTCAACATATTCTGGATTAGTGGTGCTGGAAGAGCACAGCAGTTCAGGCAGCATCCAAGGAGCAGTGAAATTGACGGTTCGGGCAAAAGCCCTTCATTGGGAATAAAGGCAGAGAGCCTGAAGCGTGGAGAGATAAGCTAGAGGGGGGTGGGGGTGGGGAGAAAGTAGCATAGAGTACAATAGGTGAGTGGGGGAGGGGATGAAGGTGATAGGTCAGGGAGGAGAGGGTGGAGTGGATAGGTGAACAAGGAGATAGGCAGGTAGGACAAGTCATGGGGACAGTGTTGAGTTGGAAGTTTGGAACTAGGGTGAGGTGGGGGAAGGGGAAATGAGGAAACTGTTGAAGTCCACATTGATGCCCTGGGGTTGAAATGTTCCGAGGCAGAAGAGGAGGCGTTCTTCCTCCAGGCGTCTGGTGGTGAGGGAGCGGCGGTGAAGGAGGCCCAGGACCTCCATGTCCTCGGCAGAGTGGGAGGGGGAGTTGAAATGTTGGGCCACGGATCGGTGTGGTTGATTGGTGTGGGTGTCCCGGAGATGTTCCCTAAAACACTCTGCTAGGAGGCGCCCAGTCTCCCCAATGTAGAGGAGACTGCATCGGGAGCAATGGATACAATAAATGATATTAGTGGATGTGCAGGTAAAACTTTGATGGATGTGGAAGGCTCCTTTAGGGCCTTGGATGGAGGTGAGGGAGGAGGTGTGGGCGCAGGTTTTACAGTTCCTGCAGTGGCAGGGGAAGGTGCCAGGTTGGGAAGGTTGGTTGTAGGGAGGAGTGGACCTGACCAGGTAGTCACGGAGGTAACGGTCTTTGCGGAAGGCAGAAAGGGATGGGGAGGGAAATATATCCCTGGTCGTGGGGTCTTTTTGGAGGTGGCGGAAATGTTGGCGGATGATTTGGTGTATGCGAGCAACAGGGGCGTTCTGTCCTTGTTACGGTTGGAGGGGTGGGGTCTGAGGGCGGAGGTGTGGGATGTGGACGAGGTGTGTTGGAGGGCATCTTTAACCACGTGGGAAGGGAAATTGCGGTCTCTAAAGAAGGAGGCCATCTGGTGTGTACTGTAGTGGAACTGGTCCTCCTGGGAGCAGATCCGGTGGAGGTGGAGGAATTGGGAATACAGGATGGCATTTTTGCAAGAGGTAGCTGTGGGAGTCGGTGGGTTTGTAACAAATATCAGTGTCAAGTCGGTCGTCGTTAATGGAGATGGAGAGGTCCAGGAAGGGGAGGGAGGTGTCAGACATGGTCAAGGTAAATTTAAGGTCAGGGTGGAATGTGTTGGTAAAGTTGATGAATTGCTCAACCTCTTCATGGGAGCACGAGGTGGCACCAATGCAATCATCAGTGTAGCGGAGGAAGAGGTGGGGAGTGGTGCCGATGTAGTTACAGAAGATTAACTGCTCTACGTAGCCAACAAAGAGACAGGCGTAGCTGGGGCCCATACGTATGCCCATGGCTACCCCTTTGGTCTGGAGGAAGTGGGAGGATTCAAAGGAGAAATTGTTAAGGGTGAGGACCAGTTCGGCCAAACGAATGAGAGTGTCAGTGGAAGGGTACTGTTGGGGACGTCTGGAGAGGAAAGAACGGAGGGCTTGGAGGTCATGGCGGATGGAGGTGTAGTGGGATTGGATATCCATGGTGAAGATGAGGTGTTGGGAGCCTGGGAAACGGAAGTCTTGGAGGAGGTGGAGGGCATGGGTGGTGTCTCGAAAGTATGTGGGGAGTTCCTGGACTAGGGGGGATAGGACAGTGTCAAGGTAGGTAGAGATGAGTTCAGTGGGGCAGGAGCATTACCTTCAACATATTGTCTAGCTATCACCATTGTTAACAGCTAACCCAAGAATGCAACTTTTAAAAAAAGGGTTTTGTGATTTACACATGAAAGAAGTGAAACTATCACTGTATTCTAACAGATGAAAGGCTTGACAGACAATCAATGTTTCAATGTATAATTTCAGTTGCATCACACTGCAAATTTTTGCTATAAATTCTGTGTTATGATCGAGCCCTCCACTATCACCTGATGAAGGAGCGTCGCTCTGAAAGCTAGTGTGCTTCCAATTAAACCTGTTGGACTATAACCTGGTGTTGTGTAAAGAAATATTGAGGCTTTGACCAGAAAAAAGGAGGTATGGCTCAGGTACAGGCAGCTGGGATCAAGGGAATCCCTGGAGGTATATAGGGGATACAGGAGTTTACTGAAGAAGGAAGTCAGGAGGGTGAAAAGGGGGCACGAGATAGTCCTAGCTGAGAAGATTAGGGTGAATCCAAAGAGGTACTTTAAGTATATTAAAGGAAAAAGAATAACTGAGAGAGAATAGGATCCCTCAATGACCATAGTGGACAGGTATGTGCAGAACCGTAGGGGATGGGCGAGGTCCTCAATGGATATTTCTCTTTTGTGTTTACTGTGGAGAAAGACATGAAGACCTGGGAACTTGGGGAAGTTAGTGGTCATATCTGGGGACAATCTATATCACAGTAGAGGAAGTGTTGGACATATTAGAATGTATGAAGGCAGATAAATCTCCTGGTCCTGAACAGATATATCCAAGAACATTGCAAGATGCTCGATAAGGAATTGCAGGGACCCTAGCTGATATTTTTGCATAATTGTTAGCCACAGTGAGGTCTCGGATGACTGGAAGGTAGTGAATGTTGGGCCCTTATTCAAGAAGGGCTGCAAAGAAAAGCCCGGGAACTATAGAGCAGTAAACCTAACATCTGTGGTGGGTAAGTTTCTTTAGAATCTAAGATATGTGTGCATTTGGAAAGACAGGGTTTGATTAGGAATAGTTAGCACAGCTTTGTGCGTGGTAGATCATGCCTCACAAATCTGTTAGAGTTCTTTGATGAAGTGACCGGGAAGTTGATGAAGGCAGGGTGGTAGACATATTCTAGATGGATTTCAGTAAAGCCTTTGATAAAGTTCCACATGGTAGGCTGCTCTGGGAGGTTAGATCACATGGAATCTAGGGGGAGTGGGCAAATTGGATACACAGTTGGCTTGATGGTAGGAAGCAGAGCGTAATAGTGGAAGGATGCTTGTCAGACTGGAAGCTTATGACTAGTGGTGTCAGAGATCGGTGCTGGGCCCATTGCTGCTTGTTATCTATATCAATGATTTGGATGAGAATGTACAAGGCTTGATTAGTAAATTGGCAGATGACATTAAAATAGGCAGTATCATGGACAGTGAGAAAGTTGATCAGAAATTTCAGCAGGACCTTGATCAACTGGGGAAGTGGGCTGAGAAATGGTCATTGGATTTTAATACGGATAAATGTGAGGTCTTGCATTTTGGAAAGTCAAATCAAGGTAGGAGTTTCATGGTGAATGGTAGGGCCTTAAGGAGTGTCGTGAAACGGAAGAACCTTGGAATTCAGGTGCATGGTTCTCTGAAAGTGGAGTCACATAGACAGGGCTTTGAAGAAGGCTTTTGGCACACTGGCCTTCATCAGTCAGGGCATCGAGTATAGAAGTTGGGAAGTTATGTTAGAGTTGTGCAGGATTTTGGTGAGGCTGCATTTGGAGTATTGCATTCAGTTTTGGTCCCCCTGCTATAGGAATGATGTTATTAAACTAGAAAGAGTGCAGAAGAAATTTACAAGGATGTTGCCAGGACACAAGGGACTGAGTTATAGGGAGAGGTTGGACAAGCTAGGACTTCTCTCTTTAGAGTCTAGGAGACTGAGGGGGATCTTATAGAAGTGTATAATATCATGAGAGGCATAGATAGGCTGAATGCACTCAGTCTTTTTCCCAGGGTTGGGGAATTGAGGACTAAAGGGCATCAGTTTAAGGTTAGAGGGGAAAGAATAAAAGGGAACCTGAGGGTCAACTTTTTTACAGAGTGTGGTACACATATGAGCTGCCTGAGGAAGTGGTTGAGATGGATACATTAACAACATTTAAAAGGCATTTGGACAAATACATGGATAGGAAAGGATTATATGGATAGAGTCCAAGTGCAGGGAAATGGGGTTAGCATGGATAGACATTTTGGTTGGCATGGTGGACCAGTTTGGGCCAAAGGGCCTGTCTCCGTGCTGTTGGACTCTATGACTTTTTGACTCTAATTGGTGACTGTGCATTCACCCTGACCCTACATTCTGGAATTCTGTCCCTAAACCCCTCTGTCTCAATTTCTCATCCCTGTTTTTAAGATGCTCTTAAAGACCTACCTCTGCCTGAACTTTTAGTTTTGACCCTACTATCTCCTTCAGTGGTTCACGTCAAAGTTTATTTGATAATATACCTATGAAGTACCTTGGAATGTTGTATTACGTCAAAGACATTTTATAAATAGCTTGTGTGTTTTGGATCATAATGTGATAATATTGAATAATTTATGAAGTACATAGATACTCAAATAACATATTCATTCAGAAACAAAATTGAACACCTGTGCAAATCTAAATACACTGCCTCTTAATAAACCATTGATAATAATCAGGAAAGTTAACCTGGTATGCACCTATTATGTGTGCTTTCTGATTTTACCTGCTAGTTTGCTGCACATGTTTAGCCTACACTACTGTCTTGCAACCTCTCCATCATTAATTCTACAACTCTGCCTCCTAGTGGTGATACATGGAAATTGTTTCCCTTCCAGCTCAAGATTTGTGCAGTGTAAAAGCGAAAGAAGGAGAAGCAGAAATAGACCATTCAGCCCATCGAGCCTGCTCTGCCATTCAATGAAATCATGGCTCAACTGATAATTCTCAGCTCCACTTACTGTTTTGGTAAAAGTAAGAATTAAGCAAGGCTTGATGAGCTCACTTTTCGAATCTGTGTGCAGAATTGGTCTCCTTATTTAAATGAAGATATAAATAAATTGGAGGTGGCTCAAAGGATGTTTACTAGATTGATATCTGAAACTAGTAGATTTTCTTATGCGGAAAGATTATGCTGGGTGGGCACCCAGTTTGTGGACTTGAACTGGTCGTTCAGAAACCAAACTCCCAGCTGTGAATCCCTCTGGGGAGTTGAGGTCTGATGAAGTAAACCTTGAAAAAGCCTAGACGAGAGCCCCAAGGTGCACAGATGTCTAAATTGGTCAACTTTCTAGAAACCCCTCAACTGAGCTAGTGTCAAAATGCTTGGCACGCCTTTGAACTCAAATGGGGAAGGCGAGGGTGGTATCCTGGTGTGCGTGCAGCCGAGCATCTCCGTACGTTTTGCCCAGACATGTCCTGGAGGGGACACTAGTTTTGCCAGAGTGCATTATAACAACACCGCAGGCAGCAATGATGACTGATAATCTCAACTCAAGATGTGTAGAAAATGGGTGCTCCCAGGCTCTCTTTACAGGAGACTCCATCACAGGGTCATTGGTCAGCCAGCAGCCCTTGACAATTGAGGTGCCTCAGTTGAATTCTGCAGATTCTCACTTCACTGCTTTCCTCTGCAGCAAAGACAGCAGAGACTGCCATGCCAGACTTCGCGATGGTGCAAACACATTGCTTTATGAGGCAGAGAATTGCCACAAATAAACTGTTTAACGTTTGCACATTGTGTATTAAAAAAAGCTAAGTTTGTTTCTTGAAGTTCAACTTGTCTAAATACCTGTACATTTTACTTTAATTCGCTCCTGGGATGTGGGTGTCACTGGCTTTATTGCACATTTATTGCACATCCCAGATTCCCCTTGAGAAGCTGCCACATTGTATGTAAAAACAAGCTCAATCTGTCACAGAATGTTTTATTGTGTTATATCTCACAGTCAGCATATTATATGAATGTATGTATATGCGAAATAGGAGCAGAAATAGACCATGCAGCCCCTCGAGCCTGCTTCGCCATTCAATCAGATAATGGCTCACTTATTTGTATTTCGAATTCTATATTTCCGTAAACTGAAAACTGCACTGCCAGGTTCTAGGCTGTCACACAAGAGAAAATATCCTTTCCAAGTCCACCTTGTCAAAACTATTCAGGATCTTCTGCACTTCAATCCAGTCACCTCACTCTCTCCTAAATTCCAGTGAATACAAGTCAGGCCTGCCCAAACTATCCTCACAAGATAATCTGCTCATTCTGGGTATCCAGTAAATCTCCACTGAACCACCTCCAACGCACGTACATCTTTCTTCAAATAAGGAGACCAAACTGAACTTAATATTCAAGCTGAAGTTTCAGCAACTAGAGAAAGTTCTGAGGAAGGGTCACCGGACCTGAAACGTTAACTCTGATTTCTCTTCACAGAAGCTGCCAGGTCTGCTGAGCTTTTCCAGCAACTTCGGTTTTTGTTTCTGATTTACAGCATCTGCAGTTCTTCGGTTTTTACTGAGCTACCACATCTGGTTGCGAACGATAGTGGACAACTAAACAATTCACTGGCAGAGGAGGTCCCACGGATATCCCCACCCTCAATGATGGAAGAGTTCTACACATCAGTGCAAAATATAATCTCAGCCTCCTCCAGTGGCCCCAGCATCACGGAAACCAGTCTTCAGTCAATTCGTTTCACTCTGCCTGAGGCACTGGATACTGCAAAGGCTACAGGCCTTGATGACATTCCGGCAATAGTATTGAAGACTTAGAACATAGAACATGGAACATAGAACGTTACAGCGCAATACAGGGCCTTTGCTGCGTCGACCTGTGAAATTAATCTGATGTCCATCTAACCTACACCGTTCCATTATTATCCGTGTGTGTGTCCAATGCCCATTTAAATGCCCTTAACATTGGTGAGTCTATGACTGTTGTAGGCAGGCCATTCCATGCCCCTACTACTCTCTCAGTAAAGAAACTACCCCTGATATCTGTCCTCAGTCTATTACTCTTCAGTTTAAAGCTCTGTTAGCCTTCACCATCCTTCACCATTCGAGAAAAAAGGCTCTCACTGTCCACCCTATCTAACCCTCTGATTATCTTATATGTCTTGATTAAGTCACCTCTCAGCCTTCTTCTCTTCAATGAAAACAGCCTCAGTTCTCTCAGCCTTTCCTCATAAGACCGTCTCTCCATACCAGGCAACATCCGAGTAAATCTCCTCTGAACCCTTTCCAAAGCTTCCACACCCTTCTTATAACGCTGTGACCAGAACTGCACACAATACTCTAAGACCACAAGACATAGGAGTGGAAGCAAAGCTATTCAGCCCATCGAGTCCACTCCACCATTTAATCACGGCTGATGGGAGGTGTGGCCTTATCTGTGTCATGTAAAGCTGAAGCATAGTCTCGTGGCTCCGAAACTCAATCCCTCTACGAATAAATGCCAACACACCAATACCTTCTTAACAACCCTATCAACCTGGGTGGCAACTTTCAGGAATTTATGCACCTGGACTCTGAGATCTCTCTGCTCATTTACACTGCCAAGAATTTTACCATTAGCCCAGTACTCTGCATTCCTGCTACTTCTTCTGAAGTGAACCGCCTCACATTTTTCAGCA
The DNA here is from genome assembly GCF_047496795.1 of Chiloscyllium punctatum. Taxonomy (NCBI): domain Eukaryota; kingdom Metazoa; phylum Chordata; class Chondrichthyes; order Orectolobiformes; family Hemiscylliidae; genus Chiloscyllium; species Chiloscyllium punctatum. The sequence continues at coordinate 14,020,874 of NC_092742.1, forward strand.
TTAAATTCCATTTGCCACTTCTCAGCCCAGCTCTGTATCTTATCTATGTCCCATTGTAACCCACAACATCTTTCGGCACTATCCACAACTCTGCCTACCTTAGAATCATCCACAAATTTACTAACCCATTCTTCTACGCCCACATCCAGATCATTTATAAAAATGACAAACAGCAGTGGCCCCAAAACTGATCCTGGTGGCACACCACTGAGCTCCAGGACGAACACTTCCCATTAACCACCACCTTCTTTTAGCTAGCCAATTTCTGAACCAAATCGCTAAATCACATTCAATACCAAAACTCTGTATTTTGTGCAATAACCTACTGTGTGGAACCTTTACAAATGCCTTACTGAAACCCATATACACCACATTAATTGCTTTACCTTCTTCCACCTGTTTTGTCACCTTCTCAAAGAACTCAATAAGGTTACTAAGGCATGACCTACCTTCCACAAATCCGTGTTGGCAATCCCTAATCAAATTATTCCTTTCCAGATGATTATAAATCCTCTCTCTTCTAACCTTTTCCAACATCTTACCCACAACCGAAGTAAGGCTCACTGGACTATAATTATCAGGTTGTCCCAACTCCCCTTCTTAAACAAGGGGACAACATTTGCTATTCTCCAGTCTTCTGGCACTACTCCTGTCGACAATGATGACATAAAGATCAAAGCCAAAGGCTCTGCAATCTTCCCCCTGACTTCCCAGAGAATCAAAGGATGACTCCCATCCGGCCCCAGGGTCTTATCTATTTCCAGATCTTCCAAAATTGCTAAAACCTCCTCTTTGTCAACTGCAATCTCCACACCCAACCTCCCACTACTGTCTTTGATTGGTCCTAATCTTACTCTAGTCATTCTTTTATTCCTGATATACCTATAGAAGGCCTTAGGGGTTTCCTTGATCCTAACCGCCAACAACTTCTCATTTCCCCTGCTGGTTCTTCTTAGCCCTCTCTTTAGATCTTTTCTGGCTAACTTATAATGCTCAAGCCTCCTAACTGAGTCTTCACACCTCATCCTCACATAAGCCTTCTTCTTCCTCTTGACAAGAGCTTCAACTTCTTTAGTAAACCATGGCTTCCTCTCTCGACAACCAACTCCTTGCCTGATAAGTAAATACTTATCAAGGACACACAGTAGCTGTTCCTTGAATAATCTCCACATTTCAAGTGGGCCTGTACTGCGCTGTAATGTTCTATGTTCTAAATTGACCCTTAGTGTTAGGTGCTTTAGTCAGAGGGAAATGGACCTGGTGGGTTACTCTTCGGAGGGTCAGTGAGGACTGGTTGGGCCAAAGGGCCTATTTCCACACTGTAGGGAATCTATTCTAATCCAGGCCTCTGATCACATGGTTTGTGATGTAGAGTGGATTAATTTCCTGCACCGGCTGATATTACCATTGAGGACACTTTAACCAACACAAATTCACTCTCTCTCTACTCAGACAGGAGTCCAATGGTCTGGTAGGACCATGGCCAGGGGGAATGTGGGGTGAGAACTTGTGCATGTTAGAGTCACAGAGATGTACAGCACGGAAACAGATGCTTCGATCCAACCCGTCCATGTCGACCAGATATCCTAACCTAATCTAGTCCCATTTGCCAGCACTTGGCCCATATCCCTCTAAACCCTTCCACCACTTCTTCTGGCAGCTCATTCCATACACGTGCCACTCTCTGTGTGAAAAACTTACCCCTTAGGTCCCTTTTCTATTTTTCCTCTCTCACCCTAAACCCAGGGGAAAGACCATGATTTTGTAAACCTCTACATTAAGTGTAAAATAAATTAAAATTGTTGCTCAATTTTGAATAATTTTTATACTTTAAAAGAAATAACATTGTGCTTCCAAGTTCTAACTGAGAAGGGAACAAAGATTAAAAGCAGGAGGTGACCATGTATGTGGGTGAATGAGTGAGTGAGTGGGTGGGTGGGTGGTTAAGGCTTAGCGCTCTGGAGTTGCTCTCTGGCGCCTCTGTAGGATCTGAGGAGAGGAGGCGGGACGTTTGGCGCAATTTCCGAACAGGCATTAAAGCGAGACACCAGTAGGGCGGCGCTGCTGGGCAGACACGCAGTGCTTTCTGGGAATAGTAGTCTCCTTGTCCTAACCCCTCCGTTCCCGGGAAGGAGTGTTTAGGGGGGGGACGGACTACATCTCCCAGCGTGCCGCGCGGTAGGTCCAAGCCGGGGCGAAGGCGGACATTTCAAGTTGCCATAGACGCTTCAGCTCCCCTCCCAGGGACTGAGGGCGGCTGCCGATGGCCCGGGACGGATCGCCAATGAGAGCGGGATGGATCTTTGTGGCGAGTTAAAGGTAACAGCTTCTTATAACGAGTACCCTCCTGACCCTTCATTTTGATCGAGAAGAGGGGCTGTGGTTCACACCATCCCCTGTCAGGGCTGAGCCAGGCCTGGGCATTGAGGGGGAGAGAGAGGGGGGAGAGGGGAGAGAGGGGGAGAGGGGAGAGGGGAGAGGGGGGAGGGGGGAGAGGGGAGAGGGGAGAGGGGAGAGGGGAGAGGGGAGAGAGGGGGAGGGGGGAGAGGGGAGAGAGGGGGAGGGGGGAGAGGGGAGAGAGGGGGAGGGGGGAGAGGGGAGAGAGGGGGAGGGGGGAGAGGGGAGAGAGGGGGAGAGGGAGGGGGAGAGGGGAGAGAGGGGGAGGGGGGAGAGGGGGAGAGGGAGAGGGAGAGGGGGGAGAGAGAGAGGGAGAGGGGGGAGAGAGGAGAGAGGGGGAGAGGGAGAGGGAGGGAGAGGGAGAGGGGGGAGAGGGAGAGGGGGGAGAGAGAGAGGGAGAGGGGGGAGAGAGGAGAGAGGGGAGAGGGAGAGGGGGGAGAGAGAGAGGGAGAGGGGGGAGAGAGGAGAGAGGGGAGAGGGAGAGGGGAGAGAGGAGAGGAGGGGGGAGAGAGGAGAGAGGAGAGGAGAGGAGGGAGGAGGGAGAGAGGAGAGGAGAGAGGAGAGGAGGGAGGAGAGGAGGGAGAGAGGAGAGGAGGGAGAGGGGAGAGGAGGGAGGGGAGAGGAGGGAGGGAGAGGGGGAGGGAGGGGAGAGGAGGGGGGAAGAGGGGGGGTGAGGAGGAGAGGAGGGAGGAAGAGGGGGGATGAGGAGGAGAGGAGGGGGGAAGAGGGGGGTGAGGAGGGGGGAAGAGGGGGGGTGAGGAGGAGAGGAGGGGGGAAGAGGGGGGGGTGAGGAGGAGAGGAGGGGGGAAGAGGAGGGAGATGGAGAGAGGGTGAGGAGGAGAGGAGGGAGGAAGGGGGGGGTGAGGAGGGGGGAAGAGAGGGGGTGAGGAGGAGAGGAGGGGGAAGAGGGGGGGGTAAGGAGGAGAGGAGGGGGGAAGAGGGGGGGGTGAGGAGGAGGGGGGGGTGAGGAGGAGAGGAGGGGGGGAAGGGGGGGGTGAGGAGGAGAGGAGGGGGGAAGAGGGGGGGGTGAGGAGGAGAGGAGGGGGGAAGGGGGGGGGGGTGAGGAGGAGAGGAGGGGGGAAGAGGGGGGGGTGAGGAGGAGAGGAGGGGGGAAGAGGGGGGGGGAAGGGGGGGGTGAGGAGGAGAGGAGGGGGGAAGGGGGGGGTGAGGAGGAGGAGGAGAGGAGGGGGGAAGAGGGGGGGGGAAGGGGGGGGTGAGGAGGAGAGGAGGGGGGAAGGGGGGGTGAGGAGGAGAGGAGGGGGGAAGGGGGGGTGAGGAGGAGAGGAGGGGGGAAGGGGGGGGTGAGGAGGAGAGGAGGGGGGAAGGGGGGGGTGAGGAGGAGAGGAGGGGGGAAGGGGGGGGTGAGGAGGAGAGGAGGGGGGAAGGGGGGGTGAGGAGGAGAGGAGGGGGGAAGGGGGGGGTGAGGAGGAGAGGAGGGGGGAAGAGGGGGGGGTGAGGAGGAGAGGAGGGGGGAAGAGGGGGGGTGAGGAGGAGAGGAGGGAGGAAGAGGGGGGATGAGGAGGAGAGGAGGGGCGAAGAGGGGGGGTGAGGAGGGGGGAAAGAGGGGGGGTGAGGAGGGGGGAAGAGGGGGGGGTGAGGAGGAGAGGAGGGGGGGGTGAGGAGGAGAGGAGGGGGGAAGAGGGGGGGGTGAGGAGGAGAGGAGGGGGGAAGAGGGGGGAGATGGAGAGAGGGTGAGGAGGAGAGGAGGGAGGAAGGGGGGGGTGAGGAGGGGGGAAGAGGGGGGGTGAGGAGGGGGGAAGAGGGGGGGGTGAGGAGGAGAGGAGGGGGGAAGAGGGGGGGGTGAGGAGGAGAGGAGGGGGGAAGAGGGGGGGGTGAGGAGGAGAGGAGGGGGGAAGAGGGGGGGGTGAGGAGGAGAGGAGGGGGGAAGAGTGGGGGGGAAGGGGGGGGGTGAGGAGGAGAGGAGGGGGGAAGAGGGGGGGGGAAGGGGGGGGTGAGGAGGAGAGGAGGGGGGGTGAGGAGGAGGGGGGGGTGAGGAGGAGAGGAGGGGGGAAGAGGGGGGTGAGGGGGGGGTGAGGAGGGGGGGGGAGGGGGGGGGTGAGGAGGGGGGAAGAGGGGGGTGAGGGGGGGGTGAGGAGGGGGGGGTGAGGAGGGGGGGGGAGGGGGGGGGTGAGGAGGAGAGGAGGGGGGAAGGGGGGGGTGAGGAGGAGAGGGGGGTGGGAGGAGAGGAGGGGGGAAGAGGGGGGGGGAAGGGGGGGGTGAGGAGGAGAGGAGGGGGGAAGGGGGGGGGGTGAGGAGGAGGGGGGGGGTGAGGAGGAGAGGAGGGGGGAAGTGGGGGGGGTGAGGAGGAGAGGAGGGGGGAAGAGGGGGGGGTGAGGAGAGGAGGGGGGAAGAGGGGGGGGGAAGAGGGGGGGTGAGGAGGAGAGGAGGGGGGAAAGGGGGGGTGAGGAGGAGAGGAGGGGGGAAAGGGGGGTGAGGAGGAGAGGAGGGGGAAGGGGGGGGTGAGGAGGAGAGGAGGGGGGAAGAGGGGGGGGTGAGGAGGAGAGGAGGGGGAAGGGGGGGGTGAGGAGGAGAGGAGGGGGGAAGAGGGGGGGGTGAGGAGGAGAGGAGGGGGGAAGGGGGGGGTGAGGAGGAGAGGAGGGGGGAAGAGGGGGGGGGTGAGGAGGAGAGGAGGGGGGGGTGAGGAGGAGAGGAGGGGGGAAGAGGGGGGGGGTGAGGAGGAGAGGAGGGGGGAAGAGGGGGGGGTGAGGAGGAGAGGAGGGGGGAAGAGGGGGGGGTGAGGAGGAGAGGAGGGGGGAAGAGGGGGGGGTGAGGAGGAGAGGAGGGGGGAAGAGGGGGGGGTGAGGAGGAGAGGAGGGGGGAAGAGGGGGGGGTGAGGAGGAGAGGAGGGGGGAAGAGGGGGGGGTGAGGAGGAGAGGAGGGGGGAAGAGGGGGGGGTGAGGAGGAGAGGAGGGGGGAAGAGGGGGGGGTGAGGAGGAGAGGAGGGGGGAAGAGGGGGGGGTGAGGAGGAGAGGAGGGGGGAAGAGGGGGGGGTGAGGAGGAGAGGAGGGGGGAAGAGGGGGGGGTGAGGAGGAGAGGAGGGGGGAAGAGGGGGGGGTGAGGAGGAGAGGAGGGGGGAAGAGGGGGGGGTGAGGAGGGGAGGAGGGGGGAAGAGGGGGGGGTGAGGAGGGGAGGAGGGGGGAAGAGGGGGGGGTGAGGAGGGGAGGAGGGGGGAAGAGGGGGGGGTGAGGAGGGGGGAAGGGGGGGTGAGGAGGAGAGGAGGGGGGAAGGGGGGGGTGAGGAGGAGAGGAGGGGGGAAGGGGGGGGTGAGGAGGAGAGGAGGGGGGAAGGGGGGGGTGAGGAGGAGAGGAGGGAGGGAGAGGGAGGGGGTTGAGGAGGAGAGGAGGGAGGGAGATGAGGAGGGAGAGGGAGAGGGGGAGGGGGGGAGAGGGAGAGAGAGGAGAAGAGGGGGGAGAGGCAGGGAGAGAGGGAGGGAGATGGGGAGAGAGGGAGAAAAGCAGCTTCTGAGTGCCTTTAGTAACTAACTTGTGCAGCTCAGAATTACTAAACTGGCTGGCTCTCAAAGTCGTGGGTTCACACCCCCCTTCAGGACCTGAGCAGCCCTCCTTTGGAAGAAGGCTGAGAGGGGATTTTGATAAAGCTTTAGAGTGTAGAGATAAGAGTTTCAAACATAAAAGGAGATTGGACTGACAGTGACAAAAACAAACAGAAATTGTTTGAGAAACTCAGCAGGATTGGCAGCAACTATGGAGGGAGGTACGGATTCAACTTTTCAGGTTGCGAAGAAAGATCACTAGATTAATTCTAGTGATCTATACATTAATACATTACATTAATATATTATATCAATACATTAATTCTGTTTCTCTCTCTGCAGATGTTACCAGACCTGCTGAGTTTTTCCAGCAATCTCTGTTTTTGTTCCTGATTTCCAACATCTGCAAGTTTCTGTAGCATTCTGTGTTTTTGTTCTAGATTTCCAGCATCTATAGTTCTTTGTTTCATTTTTGGACAGATGGAGGTTGTTTAACCTGGAGCAGAGGAGACATGATTGAGGTTTATAAAACCATGGAGGGACATAGACACAAAGGAATGTTTCCCCTTGGAGGAATCAACAACTGGGGTAGAGATATAAAGTAAGAGGCTGAATGTTTAGAGGGGATGTAAGAAAATTGTTTTTCATCAAGAGGGTGGTCGGAGTTTGGCGCTTCCTGTGTGCGAAGGTGATAAGACACAGAGAGGCTGGGAATTTTTTCCCTGGAGGTTGAGGGGTGACCTTATAGAGATTTAAAATACCATGACAGGCGCAGATAAGGTGAATAGAAAAGGTCTTTTTCCTAGGGTGGGGGTGTTCAAAACTAGGGGGCATATTTTGAATGTGAGAGGACAATGATTTAAAAAGAGACATGAGGGACAATTTTTTTTTATACAGAGTAGTCGGTATGCGAAAAGAATTTCTAGAGGAAGTTGTGGATGTGGACACAGTGACAACATTTAAAAAGACATTTGGATAAGTATAAGAATAACATGTTGGAAGGATAAGGCCCAAGTGCAGGCAGGTGGGGCTACTTTAGTTTGGGATTATAGTTGGCATGGACTGGTTGGACTAAAGAGTCTGTTTCCATGTTGGAGAGACTGTTAGGTCTGAAGGTTGATAAGTCCCCGGGGCCTGATGGTCTACATCCCAGGGTACTGAAGGAGGTGGCTTGAGAAATCGTGGATGTGTTGGTGATTATTTTCCAGAGTTCGATAGATTCAGGATCAGTTCCTGTGGATTGGAGGGTGGCTAATGTTGTGCCACTTTTTAAGAAAGGTGCGAGAGAGAAAGCAGGAAATTATAGACCAGTTAGTCTGATCTCAGTGGTGGGAAAGATGCTGGAGTCTATAATAAAGGATGAAATTACGACACATCTGGATAGTAGTAACAGGAGAGGTCAGAGTCAGCATGGATGTATAAAGGGGAAATCATGCTTGACTAATCTTCTGGAATTTTTTGAGGATGTAACTCTGAAGATGGACGAGGGAGATCCAGTAGATGTAGTGTACCTGGACTTTCAGAAAGCTTTTGATAAAGTCCCACATAGGAGGTTATTGAGCAAAATTAGGGCGCATGGTATTGGGGGCAAAGTACTAACTTGGATTGAAAGTTGGATAGCTGACAGGAAACAAAGAGTAGTGATAAATGGCTCCATTTCGGAATGGCAGGCAGTGGCCAGTGGGGTACCACAGGGATCAGTGCTGGGACAGCAGCTTTTTACTATATATATTAATGATATAGAAGATGGTATTAGTAATAACGTTAGCAAATTTGCTGATGATACAAAGCTGGGTGGCAGGGTGAAATGTGAGGAGGATGTTAGGAGATTACAGGGTGACCTGGACAGGTTAGGTGAGTGGTCAGATGCATGGCAGATGCAGTTAAATGTAGATAAATGTATGGTTATCCACTTTGGTGGCAAGACCAGGAAGGCAGATTACTACCTAAATGGAATCAATTTAGGCAAAGGGGCAGTACAAAGAGATCTGGGTGTTCTTGTACACCAGTCAATGAAGGTAAGCATTCAGGTACAGCAGGTAGTGAAGAAGGCTAATAGCATGCTGGTCTTCATAACAAAAGGGATTGAGTATAAAAGCAAAGAGGTTCTTCTGCAGCTGTACAGGGCCCTGGTGAGACCACACCTGGAGTATTGTGTGCAGTTCTGGTCTCCAAATTTGAGGAAAGACATTCTGGCTCTTGAGGGAGTGCTGCGTAGGTTCACGAGGTCAATTCCTGGAATGGCGGGACTACCTTACGCTGAAAGACTGGGCTTGTATACCCTTGAGTTTAGAAGACTGAGAGGGGATCTGATTGAGACATATAAGATTATTAAAGGATTGGACACTCTGGAGGCAGGAAACATGTTTCCGTTGATGGGTATGTGCCGAACCAGAGGACACAGCTTAAAAATACGGGGCAGACCCTTTAGGACAGAGTTGAGGAGAAACTTCTTCACCCAGAGAGTGGTGGCTGTGTGGAATGCTCTACCCCAGAGGGCAGTGGAGGCCCAGTCTCTGGATTCATTTAAGAAAGTTTTGAATAGAGCTCTCGAGGATAGTGGAATCAAGGGTAATGGAGATAAGGCAGGAACAGGATACTGATTAAGGATGATCAGCCATGATCTTTTGAATGGTGGTGCAGGCTCGAAGGGCAGAATGGCCTACTCCTTCACCTATTGTCTATTGTCTGAAAGACTCTATGATAAATGTAGAACTTCAAACTCACGTGGATTGTTTGGTGGAATGGGTTGACAAGTGGCTTCAAGGTCGTGAAATGTGAAGTGATTTATTTTGTTAGAACAAAATTTGTATATGGATTGATAGCATTAAAAAGAGGCTACAATTGTAAATGGTGCACCGTAGCAAATGGACTGTTTTTCTTAGAGCAGAGATGGCTGCAAGATGATTTGATAGAACTATTCAAAATCACGAGGGTTCCAGACAGTTTATGTGAGGAGAAACTGTCCAATTTGTGAAAGGATTAATGGATATTAATTTAATGTAATGAGCAAATGAGGCAGTGATAACTTCAGGAAAAACCTTTTCACACACAGCAAGTGGTTAGGCTCTAGAATACACTGAGAGAATAATGAAGGCAGATTTGTTTTCCATGATCAAAAAGGAATTAGATTGTTGTCTAAAAAGAAGAATCTGCAAGACTATTAAGAGACAGCAGAACAATGAAACTGCTTCTGCACTTTATTTATTAATTCACAGAATCATTAATCGCCACCAATCTGAGGGCAGGAGGTGGAGCGAAGAGAGTGAGACAGACAGAATGTCACTGGATAAGTAATCCGGTGGCCCAAACTAATGTTCTGGAGTTGAAGAGTGTGGTGCTGGAAAAGAACAGCTGGTCAGACAGCATCTGAGGATTCCTGATGAAGGGCTTATGCTTGAAGTGTTGATTCTCCTGTTCCTCGGATGTTGCCTGACCGGCTGAGCTTTTCTAGCACCACATTTCTCGACTCTGATCTACAGTCCTCACTTTCTCGTAATGCTGTGGAGTCACAGGTTCAAATCCCAATTTGGCAGCTGGTGAAATTTAATTAGGGATTTGAAAGCTAGTTTCATGGCCGCCATTAGTATTATTGATTGTCATCTACTATCTTGCCTTATCTGGCCTACATGTGACTCCAAACCTACTCTAATGTGGTTTTATATTTGACTGAAATCCCCTAGCAAATCCATTAGGAATTGGTAACAACGGCTTGCAACATGAAATAATAAATAGAAATAAATAACAAGGCAACGTGAACTCAAAATGACCAATCGGAGAAAGGATTTAAAATATTTTTCTCGCACATTATTAGAATATAATAAAGAATACTCCAGGTAAGCCCAGAGTAATTCTCTGCACTTGCTTAGGATTATTTCCTTGCTTTCTTCCAACTATGCTGCCCAAACTCTTGATAGCTACCTTTACAACTGCTGCCGTTCACATATCCTTCATATATCCTTCACATATTGAATTGGACAAAAATCTGGCAGATTGAATGGGGAAAAAGTGAAGTTCCTATTGGCAGGATAAATAACAGAAAACAGAGTATTACTTAAATGGAGAACAACGGAGAAGGATGCAGAGGGATTTGGATGTGTAGGTGCATGAATTGCAAAAAGTTAATATGCTGATAGTGGTAAAGTACCTATTTGAGATAGCTCAGGGATTCCCTGATGGACTCTCTTGGTAGCGTCTCTTGGTTTGTCCCGGAGGTTGTACTCTGTGGTAATCTGGAATATAAAACACTTACCGTTTAGTTTAAATTATTACCTTTATTTACCAATGGCATCAATGTATTGCTACCTGTATTGCTCGCAAGACAAAGCTTTTCACTGTGCCCCGGTATACGTGACAATAAATTCAATTCACTGTTACGCTATAACATAGATACCTACAAGCCAGGCTTGAGCTAAGGTTCTAAAACCTTTAGCAGAGTAGCAGTGCCAGCTCTGACCCCGAAGAGCTCTCTCAGATTACTCCCCTTATTCTTGCAAACAAGCTGTCTTTATACAGAAATAGATGTTGAAATTATAAAAATGACATGCCAGATAAGCAGCAATAAAATGGCAAAAGTTAGCAGAGGAAGAGAAACTCATTGATAGGTCTGTGTATACCTGCCTAACTAAGCTACATACACGTCAAAGTGGGAAACCTTGATCCAGCCAGGCCCCAACTGGCTGATTGTTTTGGCTAGAGAACCTTCCCTTTTAACAGTACATCAATATGATGGACTAGAATAAACTATGTGGAAAGGTCATGAGGTAACTTCGTTTAGCTAACATGGCCAGTATCATTGTCCTATGTAATGGCTCTTTCTTTTAAAATCATCTTAAATTCCCAGAATGTAAATTACATTCATAACCTTCCTGGATCTCGAGCTCCAGGGAACAGTGTACAAGCATTCATGACAAGCTAGTGTTCACCCATATCAGACCATAAAGGGTTAAACTTTCCACCGCTTACATCCTCTCTTTCTATCTCTCTCCCTCTATGTCCCTTAAACCCTTCAGTCAGTGAATGTAATTTACAGAAGAATGTTTTCTCTCACTCAGACATGAATATCTTCCAACTTTCAGCCTTTGTTTTTTCCTAGCTGAAAAATGTGTTGCTGAAAATGTGCAGCAGGTTGGGCAGCATCCAAGGAGCAGGAGAATTGACGTTTCGGGCATAAGCCCTTCTTCGTTTCCAGCAACACACACTTCCTAGCCTGTAAGGGTAATGAGACATTCACAGATCAGATTCCCTACAGGATGGAAACAGGCCATTTGGCCCAACAAGTCCACACTGACACTCTTCAGAGTAACCCACCCATACCCATTCTCCTACCCTATATTTACCCTTCACACTATGGGCAAGTTAGCATGGCCAATTTGCCTGACCTGCACATCTTTGGATTGTGGGAGGAAACCGGAGCACCTGGAGGAAACCCACGCAGACACTGGGAGAATGTGCAAACACAACAGAGACAGTTGGGAGGTGGGAATCGAACCCGGGTCTCTGGCGCTGTGAGCCAGCAGTGCTAACCACTGAGCCACCGTGCTGCCATCCTAGCGCAGCCAAGCTGAGGGAGTTGAGCTTCATAAATTCAAATCTGATCAGTGTGGCACACATGAAAATGTGCCAAGATTGTTCTAATACATGCATATTTCACTCAGTTTATTAAATTACAAGTTCTTTTCCTACTGAGTATGAATTTTGTTCAGAATCTTTGGTATAAACCAGCAATTTAGTTACCTGACACCCTACTGTGAAATATGCATTCCTCTAGCCTCCAGCGTGAGAAAGAAGTACTGCCACACATTCTACAGGTGAACAAATGTTATGTATAATGTATAACGCCACCTTCTTTACACTGATCCATTGACACTAAGGACAGATGTCCCCAATTCTTCTGAACAAGCACTTTCCCGCATTCTCTGCAGCAAATACGTCACATAGAGTCATAGAGATGTACAGCATGGAAACAGACCCTTCGGTCCAATCTAATCTAGTCCCACCTGCCAGCACACGGCCCATATCCCTCCAAACCCTTCCTATTCATATACCCTTCCCAATTGCCTCTTAAATGTTGCAATTGTACCAGCCTCCACCACATCCTCTGGCAGCTCCATACACGTACCACCCTCTGCGTGAAAAGATTGCCTCTTAGGTCTCTTTTATATCTTTCCCCTCTCACCCTAAACCTATGCTCTCTAGTTCTGGACTCCCTGACCCCAAGGAAAAGACTTTGCCTATTTACCCTATCCATGCCCCTCATAATTTTGTAAACCTCTATAAGGTCACCCCTCAGTCTCTGACGCTCCAGGGAAAACCATCCCAGCCTGTTCAGCCTCTCCCTGTAGCTCAAATCCTCCAACCTTGGCACATCTAAGGCTACACGCTTTCTCGTTCCCTCCTTTTATCATTTCATGGTAAGAATACAACGTATACAAGTACAATTAGTCCATTCAGTCCATTTGTATTTTCAACAAGTCGAGTGCCACTTCTGGTGAGTCGTCGTCCGGAGAGCAGAGTCGGAAAGATATCTGATTTCGGCATAAAAGTTCCAACATGGAGGTGCAGGAGTGAACCAAAGTTAATTAGCAAGATTCTTATTTGACTTAGGTGAAAAGCATTGCACGGTCCACTCCATGCATAAGCAGCTGACAATGTATGTTCGTAGGATGAGACCAAGGATTATCAGTGCATCCCGCATGAACCACCCGCACAGTGACTATAGCCAGCAGGTAGACTCCATCCATATGAGGTAAAAACAATGACTGCAGATGCTGGAAACCAGATTCTGGATTAGTGGTGCTGGAAGAGCACAGCAGTTTAGGCAGCATCCAAGGAGCAGCAAAATCGACGTTTCGGGCAAAAGCCCTTCCTGATAAAGGGCTTTTGCCCGAAACGTCGATTTCGCTGCTCCTTGGATGCTGCCTGAACTGCTCTGCTCTTCCAGCACCACTAATCCAGAATCCATCCACATGAGTCAGACGATGGTGGGGCAGGTATCTTCCCTGCCTCTTGACTCGTTTGTTGATGACATTTGTGTCATATACAATGTCTTTAGAGAAGTCATCTATGTAGGTGCAACATTGTGGGCCAATGATAGTTCAACTGCCTCCTTCTTCAACAAGAAGGAAATCTGGTACTAGTTGATTCTGAAGCGTCGTCATCCGGGTTTCCTGTAGTTCTTTGTTCATCAGTTTCAATGCATGGGTGGTTTGGTTGGCCAGTTTCTCTATGTTGTATGCAAGGTCACCAATCTGATCTAGGGTAATCTCAACACCCAAGCCAGGCATAAGGCCTCCCATCAACCTAGACCACCAGGTTTGTTGATGGAAGAAGTCAGCAAGTCTCGTTTTGTTCTTCCTCTATTTTTGTCCCATAGCAATTCACATATTGGTGGGCTTTCCATTCGTCATCTACCTTAGGTATTTTATGGTGGAGGGTAAAAAGTGGTAAGGTGTGCACTAAAGCACAATGTCCATTTCAGTCTTTGGGTAAATATGGGTTGGCTTTGTTTTTGCATAGCCCATGAAGGCTAAATGGAGTTCCGAGGGTGCACTTCTGTGAGTGAATGACGAGACCACTCAGAGTGAGGGCTGAATCTTGTAAACAGTGGGTGTTATCAAAAGTTCGGTTATCCAGGTGTATTAGCGGATGGAGAGTAGGAGTACGACCAGTGTCTTTTATAACATTTTTATCCAGTATTTGCTTCACTTGCCCCATGTTGTGCATACCGAAAGTTCTTTCAATGCACCATTCTACCAGTAGAACAACGTTAACATTGAAGCTTGTAGGTTTGTTAGTGCACTTCACACAGTGATACACTTCTTCTACTGACTGGGTTTTGTCATCACAGGTGAAGGGTTGCATAGGTGGCTGAGTCTTATTCATACATTGTATATCAGAATGATGCAAGAGTGAGCAGCCAATGCATGGATAACGGTGTTTAGCTTGAATAAAGAAACCATTGGCAATGGAAGGGAGATTAGGGTGCATAATTTTTGTCTTTCTTCACCTTTCCAGCTTGTCTTGTTAACTACAGCAGCTACTGATTGCAAAGGCCATGTAAAGGTATTTCTGCCAGTAGCGGTAGGTCAGATAGGAAAAGGTTCCTTTGATAAGGTATTGGTTGACAGTCTCAGAGCCAAAGATGCTTTAAGGTTCTGCGATTTCAGTACTATGTGTTCAATACCACAATTTGTATGGTTCATTTTGGGAGGGAAACAGACAAACATTTCAAAGTAACAGTTTTCGGCTGATGGAGTGGATGAAGTTATGGAATCATGTCATCTCATGACAACTGGCATAGATGTGTTGTAAGGGTGATACTAATGTTGAAAATGATGTTCGGATGTACAATGTGAATAGCTTAAATGAATTTCAGCTGGACAGCTACATTCATAGCTTTCAACAGTATTGGTACAAGTTTCATGGAGCTGACAAATCCTATCTTCAGGGGGAGCAGTGGGGAAGATAATACATCAATCGTCATTGGAGTATCTGGAAGCACCAATGCCATTCGCACTGTAGCTGTGATTACACTAGCATTCTGCACCTAAGTTGTTGGTTTTGTTTATGCAAGTGGCATCGGGGTGACAAGTGGGACACGTTCGTGTTCCCACGCAATGAAGGGTAGTAGTCAGAATCACAATAGGGGTAGTAAAACAGGTAGTGGTTAGCAGAGTGAGTGTTGTTAATTTCTGCTGTTTTGTGGTCATTGGGTTGTCTTGTCATGAGTGATAGTAACAATGTCAGTGATAGTGATGGTGGTAGGTGATGATGTGGTTGTTGGTGCAGGGGCAAGAATCATTGGGCATCTAATGGTCTCATTTTTTTCAGCATGTGGCATCCTCCAAAGTATTGTTTAGCTTGATAAAAGTAATTCCTGTGACATTGTTATACCACCTTAGTCACTTCTCCATTTGATTCATTAGCATTGACACAAATTAGGTTCATGCAATCACGTTGGAGGTTTTGCCCATCGGAGATATTACAGATTGGCAGATTACATCTGGGCACATGTACTTGGGTTGGGTTTTCATCGGATGATTGCACTCGTACTAATACGAGGGTGATGGGGTGACACAAGCTTGCAATGTCCTTTGTAGACCCATGTTGAACGTCCTTCTACTTTTACTGCAGTCTCAGTTGTCAGAAGAACTTGATAAGGACCATTCCAGTGAAGGCCCCAGTTTTTTTGATTAAAGCTTTTTCAATAATATGTAGTTACCAGGATTGATGTGTTTAAATGTTGGAGCTCTTTCTTCTTCCTTCCCTGGTAGCCAATAGGCTTCTTTGACTTGTTGATGATAAGACTGCAATGCTTTGGTTAGCTTAATCAGGTACATGTGCATCTCTTCTGCCATGACAGGATGTTGGGCAGTTAATGGTGCAGATCAGGGAGTCCTAAGGGCTTTCCATATACTAGTTCAGCTGCCAAGAATCTTGTCTTTTTCTGGATCATGGTTCTCATATTAAGAAAGGCAATTGGGAGTACTTGCAGCCAATTAAGGCCCATTTCCTCGACCAACTTGCTTAGCTGGCCTTTTAAAGTACCATTGGCTCTTTCTACAATTCCCATTGTTTGGGGACGGTTGGCAGAATGGGATCTCTGATTCATATTCAGACTCTTACATAGTTCGTTGTTTATCTCTGCACGGAAGTGGGGACCGTTATTGGTATTCCTAACCTGGGTATGATTTCCCTTAGTAGAATTTTACAGGTAGGTTTTGCTGTGCAGTCTACAGGGATAAGCTTTAATCCATCTACTAAATACATCAATAATCACTAAGCAATACTTGTAATAATGGCATCTAGGTAATTCTGTAAAATCTAACTGGATAGTATCAAAAAGTACAATTGGCAAGGGAGTTTCACCTGATGGACACTTTACTCCTTTCCTGGGATTATGCTTTTGACAAATTAGGCAATTTGCAACTGCTTGTTTTGTTTATTCTTGCAGGTGGGAATTCCACCAAGTTTAGAGAATTCTGTCCATCATTCCATCCTTACCTACATGCGTATGCATATGAACATAATCAACTAGAATAGGCAAAAGCAAATCAGGCAGACATGTCTGTCCTACCTGTGTAAGCCAACGCTCAGTATAACTATATAACAATCGCGGTTCATCCATCATGGTTGTTTTTTGTCATCAGAAGCGCCCCCTTTATGGGCCTGTATTTGTGCTAGGTCAGGCATGGTCGGGGTATCAGAAGAGGAAAAAGGAGAGTCTTCCTTTCGTTTCCTGTTCGTCGTTTGAGTGACTGTATCTCTTTGTTCAAAAGCTGCCTTCTTAGCAGCCGTGTAAGTAGCATGGTTGCCTTTAGTGACATCAGGAGCATCGGAGGAGTGGGCAGAACATTTGATAATTGCCAATTGAGAGGGAAGATGAATAGCGTGGAGCAGGTTAGCAACGTAGGCAGCATTGAGGATAGGGGTTCCTGATGAGGTAAGAGAGCCATGCTGTTGTCAGAGTTGACCAAAATCATGGGCACATCCAAAGGCATAGCGGGAGTCAGTGTAGATATTAGCTGATTTCCCTTTAGCAAGTGAGAACAACAAACTCTGCTTTTTGGACAGAACAGGGTGGATTGATGGAATAAGCATGGCCAAATCACCTGACCTGCACATCTTTGGACTGTGGGAAACCGAAGCACCCGGAGGAAACCATGCAGACATGGGGAAAATGTGCAAACTCCACACAGACAGTCACCTGAGGCAGGAATTGAACCTGGGTCCCTGGTTCTGTGGGCAGCAGTGCTAACCACTGAGTGACTGTGTTGCCCAGAAGGATGGAAAGTTGTCTGAGCGTTTTGCTTCGACCGTTTGGGGGGGGGGGTGGCGGGGGAAACAGACGACACATTACCTTACTGAACCATCTCCATCAATGTGGCTATGTTGTACCTTCCATTAAGGTTAAGATGAATCAGAAACTATATAATCATTTTATAGGGACGAGCATCCAGATAAGGCAACATATATATTAATTGGATGATCATTTCAATCAACGAGTATCAATAGCAGAGACCAAGCCCTTTACTGTTATACAATGAATGTTCTTAACCTTGTTAACTGGAATCATACAATGGATACTTTTCACTTTGTTAACTGATGTTACATATTGAATGCTTCCTCATCTTGTTAAATGGCTCCACATAATGAATGCTTTTCCACCTTGTTAACCCATTATCCTTGCTTCCAGCACCCCATTGTTAACTGTAAGTTCTTATCTGATCTGAGTCAGAACTTAGAACTTAACTCTTTCCCTGCCTGCTTATACCTTATACACATTCTCAGATGGAGTCAGTATAGGGTGTAGGTTTGCTCGCTGAGCTGTAGGTTTGATATCCAGACATTTCATTACCTGGCTAGGTAACATCATCAGTGGCGACCTCCAAGTGAAGCGAAGCTGTTGTCTCCTGCTTTCTATTTATATCTTTCTCCTGGATGGGGTTCCTGGGGTTTGTGGTGATGTCATTTCCTGTTCGTTTTCTGAGGGGTTGATAGATGGTATCTAGATCTATGTGTTTGTTTATGGTGTTGTGGTTGGAGAGCCAGGCCTCTAGGAATTCTCTGGCATGTCTTTGCTTAGCCTATCCCAGGATAGATGTGTTGTCCCAGTCGAAATGGTGGTTTTTTTTCATCTGTATGTAGGGCTGTGAGGGAGAGGGGGTCAGCGAGCGAGCAAACCTACACCTTAAACCTCAACCTGAGCTACAAACCTTCACAAACCTTGGAGTCAGTATGATTGGAAAATTCATCAGGGCTAGCAAGAAGGAGGTCACCGACTATTGAACTAGGGTAGAGCCTGCAGGAAATTCAAGTGATTCAAGGGTAATCCAAGATGGAGGATGGGCAAAACTTCTGACTGTAAAAAGCTCCTTTTTTTTTGAGGTATTTTAGGAGTTGAAGGTGATTTCCTTGAATTCCAGGAGCAGCAATTACCGTTTTATATGCTGTTGCATTGTTTTGGAACTTTGGAGAAAAATGAAGTCAAAACAACAGCACTTTTAAAAGGGAGAGGAACAGACAAAGGCAGCACATGATAGAGAGAGAGAGAGAACCTTTGATGTTTGAATTCATGTATCCCTGCACATCAGAGTGCTTCAGGGAAAATTAACAAACAGTGAAATTCACAATAATCTTGGAAGAAGCTGTTTTTGAGAGATCACAGCACAGACACAGATAAGTAAATATTTTAAAGTGTGGCCTTACAGAAAGTCTGCAGTAGTGAGTATCATGGGTTCTTTCTTGAGTATATCTTTTATTGAGATATGTCTCTTGATTAAACTTATAAGCTGTCAGTATTAAGTTAGCTTGGGGCAGTGTTTTGTAGAGGAATAAGACAGTGCTTTTTTTTGGGGTCTGTAGATTGGAAGAAGCAAAAATGGTCTTTAGTCAAGTGATATGCTCTTGTTGGATGTGGGAGTTCAGGAAGAGTTTACATGTTACTAAGGATTATATCTGCAACGAGTGCCTCTGGTTCCGAATCCTGTTAGATTGAATGGATTGGTTGGAGTGACAGGGGCAATGAGGAATTTACAAGAGCAAGGGGGTATGATGGATGGCAGTTATAGGAAGGGAGGAAGGTTGCAGATACAGTCACTTAGATGGGTTAACTCCAGGAAAGGTAAGAGAGGTAGGCAGGTAGTGCAGGAGTCTTCTGTGGCTATCCCCATTTCAAATAAGTATATTGTTTTGTAAAATGTAGGATGTGATGGATTTTCAGGGGAATGTAGCAAGAACAGCCAAGTTTCTGGTATTGCGACTGGCTATAATGCAATGAGGGGTATGTCGGGTTCCGAGAGGTCAATTGTGTTAGGGGATTCTCTAGTCTGAGGTACAGACAGACGTTTCTGTGGCCAGCAGCGAAAAATCAGAATGGTGTTTTGCCTCCCTGGTGCCAGGATCAATGATGTCTCAGAGAGGGAGTAGAATGTTCTCATGGGGGAGAGGGACCAGCAGGAGGTCATCGTACACATTGGAACCAATGACATAGGAAGGCAAAAGAATGAGATTCTGAAGGAAGAATATAGAGAGTTAGGCAGGAATTTAAAAAGGAGATCCTCGAGAGTAGTAATATCTGAATTACTCCTGGTGCTGGGAGCTGGTGAGGATAGGGATAGGAGGATCAAGCAGATGAATGCATGGCTGAGGAGCTGGTGTTTGGGAGAAGGATTCACATTTTTGGATTATTGGAATCTCTTTGGGGTAGAAGTGACCTGTACAAGAAGGACAGATTGCACCTAAATTGGAAGGGGACTAATATACTGACAGGGAGACTTGCTCGAGTTGCTCAGGAGGATTTAAACTATTAAGGTGGTTGGTGGTTGTGGGTGGGTGGAGGTGGGACACAGTGAAATAGTGCGGAAAGAGATCAATCTGAGACTGGTACAGTTGAGAAAAAAAAGTCAAACAGTCAGGGCAGGCAGGGACAAAGCAGAGAACAAAGTAGGACTGATAAATTAAACTGTATTTATTTCAATGCAAGAGGCCTAACAGGGAAGGCAGATGAACTCAGGGCATGGTTAGGAGCATGGAACTGGGATATTATAGCAATTACAGAAATTTGGCTCAGGGATGGGCAGGACTGGCAGCTTATTGTTCCAGGATACAAATGCTACCGGAAGAACAGAAAGGGAGGCTAGAGAGGAGGGGGAGTGGCATTTTTGATAAAGGATAGCACTACAGCTATACTCAGGGAAGATGTTCTCAGAAATACATCCAGAGAAGTTATTTGGGTTGAACTGAGAAATAAGAAAAGGATGATCACCTTATTGGGATTGTATTATAGACCCCCTAATAGAGGGAAATTGAGAAACAGATTTGTAAGGAAATCTGTTATCTATAAGATAAATAGGGTGGTTATGATGGGGATTTTAACTTCCAAACATAGACTGGGACTGCCATAGTGTAAAGGGTTTAGATGGAGAAGAATTTGTTAAGTGTGTACGAGAAAATATTCTGATTCAGTATGTGGATGTATCTACTGGAGAAAGTACAAAACTTGACCTACTCTTGAGAAATAAGGCAGGACAGGTGACTGAGGTGTCAGTGGGGGACACTTTGGGGCCAGTGACCATAATTCTATTAGTTTTAAAATAGTGATGGAAAAGGATAGACCAGATCTAAAAGTTGAAGTTCTAAATTGGAAGAAGGCAATTTTGATGGGATTAGGTAAGAACTTTCAAAAGCTGATTGGGGACAGATGTTCGCAGGTAAGGGGACCGATGGAAAATGGGAAGCCTTCAGAAATGAGAGTCCAGAGACAGTATATTCATGGTAGGGTGAAAGGCAAGGCTTGTAGGTGTAGGGAATGCTGGATGACTAAAGTCATTAAATGTTTGGTTCAGAAAAAGAAGGAAACGTGGGTTCTAATCTCACTCTCGTCACTTTAGACAGGAGCTTGAGTTGGTGCTGTCTACATCCCTTGTTTTGGGGGTGCCATGGTGGCTCAGTGGTCAGCACTGCAGCCTCACAGCACCAGGGACCCTGGTTCAATTCCAGCCTCAGTTGACTGTCTGTGTGGAGTTTGCACATTCTCCTAGTGTCTGCATGGGTTTCCTCCCACAGTCCAAAGATGTACATGTCAGGTGGATTGGCCATGCTAAATTGCCCATAGTGTTAGGTGCATTAGTCAGAGGGAGATGGCTCTTGGTGGGTTGCTTTTCGGAGGGTCGGTGTGGACTGGTTGGGCCGAAAGGTAAAAACAATGACTGCTGATGCTGAAAACCAAATACTGGATTAGTGGTGCTGGAAGAGCACAGCAGTTCAGGCAGCATCCAACGAGCAGCGAAATCGACGTTTCGGGCAAAAGCCCTTCATCAGGAATTCCTGATGAAGGGCTTTTGCCCGAAACGTCGATTTTGCTGCTCGTTGGATGCTGCCTGAACTGCTGTGCTCTTCCAGCACCACTAATCCAGTGGTTGGGCCGAAAGGCCTGTTTCCACACTGTAGGGAATCTAATCTAATCTATCTAATATATCAGGTATAGACAAGATAGATCAAATGAATCCTTAGAGTATAAAGGTAGTAGGAGTATACTTAAGAGGGAAAACAGGAGGGCAAAAAGAGGACATGAGATAGCTTTGACAAATAGAATTAAGGAGAATCCGAAGGGATTTTACAAATGCATTAAGGACAAAAAGGGTAATGAGGGAGAGAATAGGGCCCCTCAAAGATTAGCAAGGTGGCCTTTGTGTGAAACCGCAGGAGATGGGGGAGATACTAAACGAGTATTTTGCATCAGTGTTTACTGTGGAGAAGGACATGGAAGGTATAGAATTTAGGGAAATAGATGGTGACATCTTGAAAAATGTCCATGTTACAGAGGAGGAAGTGCTGGATGTCTTGAAATGCATAAAAGTGGATATATCCCAGGACCTGATCAGGTGTACCCTAGAACTCTGTGGGAAGCTAGGGAAGTGATTGCTGGGCCTCTTGCTGAGATATTTGTATCATCGATAGTCACAGGTGAGGTGCTGGAAGACTGGAGGTTGGCTAATGTGGTGCCACTATTTAAGAAGGGTGGTAAGGACAAGCCAGGGAACTATCGACCAGTGAGCCTGACCTTGGTGGTGGGCAAGTTGTTGGAGGGAATCCTGAGGGACAGGATTTACATGTATTTGGAAAGGCAAGGACTGATTAGGGAAAGTCATCATGGCTTTGTGTGTGGGAAATCATGCCTCACAAACTTGATTGAATTTTTTGAAGCAGTAACAAACTGGATCGAAGAGAGCAGAGTGGTGGACATGATCCATATGGACATCAGTAAGGCGTTCGACAAGGATCCCCATGGGAGACTGGTTAGCAAGGTTAGATCTCATGGAATACAAGGAGAACTAGCCACTTGGATACAGAACTGGCTCAAAGGTAGAAGACAGAGGAGATCTCTAGTGAGTAGAGGGATACGTAACCTATCAGTAACATCAAAGCGAAAAGAGAGCAAAATGCAATTTTTCCACACCATTGTTAGAGGTACAGTATATGTGAAACAATTAGAGGAGCCATCAAATCCTTGTAGGGCTTCAACATCGCCTGAGATCTGAAAGTCAAAGGCATTTATAAGATTAGTGTGAAGCGATGACACAGTGGCTCCCATGTCAGCCATGAATTCAATATCATGACCATTAACATTAAGGGTCAGCATAGGTTCATCCTCAGGGCTAGCGGTAACCATGGGAAGATTCAAGGGAGGATGGTGACCTACATCAGGGAGTCCGGTTCGGAAATGGTTCTGTGCAGTAAAAGGGGCAAACTGCTGAGGTCCCTGCCAGAGGGGGAGGGGAATCGGAAGATCGCTGACTTCTTCCATTCTGGTGATCAACAGGGGGCTGCCTTGGGAAAGGGCAGTTCTTGGACCAATGTCCTGGCTGATTACAGATGAAGCAAATGTCTGGTCATTTGGGGGCTCTTGGGGGTGGAAGAGGTGGGGAGGAATAGTAAGAGTATGTATAGCGACTAAGGGACATTATCGACTGTTGGGGAGGGTACATAGGAGGACCTCCAGGTCAATAGGAATGCTGTTGCTATACGGTACCAGCCCTATTGTCTTGCCATACTGGGTGACAGTATGAGGGTTCCATTCGATAGCCTCGCTGGCCTTGTGGTTGGGAAGGTCTGTTTGGAGTTCTGGTTATGGGTCTAGTTCCTGCAGTTTGGGTAAATTTGGTCTTGACCTTGATTGTTGAGGCCTTACTGTCGGGGTCCTTTAGTTCCCAGAAGTAACATCCTTTTCAGCAGAATTGTTCAACATCGGCACCTTGACAGTGCATATTATGGGTTTTAATAGCTTTCTGTACTTGTCAGGAAGGACAGTCAGACAAAAGCATTAAATTGGGGCGATTATCCTTGTGGGTACTGACTGTCACCAGAGTAAGCATCATAGCAGTCCTTAAAGCAGACGAGGAAATGCTCAGCTACTTTGCTTGAGGGAGGTTTACATGTTGATTGCATGGCGCACTGCTTAACAGAGGGAGGTAATAATCCGATCTGGTTAATAAGGTTCACCTGGGTGCATAAGCACGAGTTGGGTATGATTATTACATTGTCGAAGTTCTAAGAACTCAGTCCATTTTTCAGGAGTGCATTCTATGAGATTAAGTTCGTCTTGGAGGCCGCATTGTAAATGGTCCTAGTCCTATTAAGATAATTAATGAATCCTTCGAGATTCTTTCCATAATCTGGAGCCTTATTAAAGAGTTCATGAGGCTTCCAAGGTTGGTAAAGGTTAACAAATGGATTTTGTCCCTGATTCTAGGCAAGTGGGTTAGGGACTGTTCTGGTTGGGAAATTTACCTTGACCATTTCATATCAGGGTGAGTGCGAGGCCTAACATTAAGGTCCCTAAACTTTGATTGTAATTCATCAATGTCTTCAGGATAATGGGCTGAGAAGTAGCAGATGGAGTTTAATTCAGATAAATGTGAGGTGCTGCATTTTGGGAAAGCAAATCCTAGCAGGACTTTACACTTAATGGTAAGGTCCTAGGGAGTGTTGCTGAACAAAGAGACCTTGGAGTGCAGATTCATAGCTCCTTGAAAGTGGAGTCGCAGGTAGATAAGTGAGTGAAGAAGGTGTTTGGTATGCTTTCCTTTATTGATCAGAGTATTGAGTACAGGAGTTGAGAGGTCATGTGGCGGCTGTACAGGACATTGGTTAGGCCACTGTTGGAATATTGCATGCAATTCTGGTCTCCTTCCTATCGGAAAGATGTTGTGAACCTTGAACAGGTTCAGAAAAGATCTACAAGGATATTGCCAGGGTTGGAGGATTTGAGCTAATAAGGAGAGGCTGAATAGGCTGGGGCTGATTTCCCTGGAGCATTGGAGGCTGAGGGGTGACCTTATAGAGGTTTACAAAACTATGAGGGGCATGGATAGGATTATTGGCAAAGTCTTTTCCCTGGGGTTGGGGAGTCCAGAGCTAGCGGACATAGGTTTAGGGTGAGCGGGGAAAGATATAAAAGAGACCTAAGGGGCAACCTTTTCAAGCAGAGGGTGTTATGTGTGTGAAGTGAGCTGCCAGAGGAAGCTGGTACCTGGTACAATTGCAATATTTAAAAGGCATTTGGATGGGTATATGAATAGGAAGGGTTTGGAGGGAGATGGACCGGATGTTGGCAGGTGGCACTAGATTGGGTTGGGATATCCGGTCGGCATGGACGGGTTTCCATGCCATACAGCTCTGTGACTCTATGACTTATTTGTGGTGGGGCAGTGGCATTCCAAGGTCCCTTCGCAGGGTTTCCTTCATGTCTGAATCTGAGTTGATTCCTAGTGTGGATGGCAATGGGATTATGGTAACCATGGTCATCCGAATTCTTCTATGCTGGACAGGAGAGGCAATTGAGATAAAAAGCATGTGGGCCTTGGCATGTTCGTCCTCTGAATAGGAAGGGAGGTTAAGGTGCTTTTGTTTCATGTTTGCTTTGGTTGGGGAACCTGAAAAGGAGGGGTGGACAAATTAAAAGGTCTCCTCCTCCAAATCTGATTCAAATTCTTCACTTGCAGGGGAATCATTGTCCTCTAATAATGGGTCTTTGGGATATGTGGGGTATACGGAATTGTCCTTGTTGTCCGTCTGGTCCTGCGCGCTGCAGCTGCAGTCTGATTGTTATTTACCAGTTTCCTTTTCCTTTGGGGTCCCTGAAATTTCAGATTAGGTCGTGGTTCTCTGCCTTCTTTATTTTTTGCTATTTGTTCTCTAGCGAACTCCAATTCTGTTTCTAAATCATGTGCTTCACATTTGTGTTTTAGTTCTGTCCAATCTAATTCAAATCCTTCCTCAGTTAATGGACTGATACCCCTTTTAATACAGTTTTGTCTCCATGATGATTGCATGGATTTTTCCCATTTTTCTTTAGCAACATTTTTCCACACTGATATGGCTTCTTTCTTTTTACTCCAATTCAATTCAATGTTACGCCATAACATAGACACCTACAAGCTAGACTTGAGCTAAGTTTCTAAAACCTTTAGCAGAGTAGCGGCACCAGCTCTTGCTCCAAAGAACGCTCTCAAACTACTCCCCTTATTGATGCAAATATGTTATCTCTACACAGAAATCGGTTTTAAAATTACAAAAACACCACATGTCCTTAATCAGATCGGCAGCAATACAATGGTAAAAGTTTGCAAAGGAAGAGAAACTCATTGACAGGTCTGAATATGCTTGACTAACTAAGCTACACACACATCAAAGTGGGAACCCATGATCCAGCCAGGCCCCAAATGGCCGATTGCTATGGCTAGATAACCTTCCATTAGTTTAGACTGACAGTCCCTCATAACGAGGGACTATGTGGAAAGCTCATGAGGTAATCTTGCTTAGCTAAGATGTCCAGTGTCATTGTCCTACAAAATGGCTTTTTCTTTTAAAATCATCTTAGGTTCCCAGAACGCAAATTAAATTCATAACCTTCCCTGATCTCGAGCTCCAGGGAACAACCTACAAACATTCAATTCATGACAAGCCAGTGTGTTCACTCAAATCAGACCATTAAGGGTTAATCTTTCCATCAGCTTCCATCGTGTGTCTCTCTCTCTCTCTCTCTCTGTCTCTGTCTGTCTGTCCCTTGAACCCTTCAGTCAGTGAATGTAATTTACTATTTTCTCTCTCACTCATGCATGAACATCTTCCAATTTTCATCCTGTAATGGTACTGAGACATTCACGTCCCAGAGCAGTCAAGATGAGGGAGCTGAGCTTCATAAATTCAAATCTGATCAGTGTGGTATACATGAAAATGTATCAGGATTGTTATATTACATACATATTCCACTCAGCTTATTAAATTACAAATTCTTTTTCTATTGAGTTTGAGTGTTATTAAGAGTCTTTGATTAAAAACCAGCAATTTAGTTATTCAACACCCTACTGTGAAATATGTGTGCCTCCAGTGTCCAGCGTGAGAAGGAAGTATTGCCACTCATTCTACAAGTGAACGAATGTTCTCACCTAATTTACACTGATCCATTGACACCAAGAGCAGATGTCCCCAACTCTTCTGAACAAACACGTTGCTGCGTTCTCTGCAACAAATGTGTCACATTTAAGGCTACACGCTTTCTCAGTCAAGTGCATAATCAAGAAAGCTAATGGGATACTATCTTTTATTGTGAGAGAAGTTGCATATGAGGATGCTGTAGTTCATTTATACAAGGTATTGTTTTCACAACATTGAATACTGTATGCAAATGTGGTCTCTTTGTTTAAGAGTTGCTGGCTAGGCCAACATTTATTACTCATCCCAGAGGGCAGTTAAAAGTCAACCAGAATGCTGTAGGTCTGGAGTCCTATGTAGTCCAGACTGGCTAATGAAAGCGTGACTTAATTGAAGTGTATGGTCTTCACAAAGTGGACATGGAAAGGATGTTTCCTCTTGTAAATAAAAGGGGTTGGCCTTTCAGTGCAATTATGGGACTCTTAACTGCCGTCTAAAATGGCCTGGCAAGCCATTTAGTTGCGTCAATTGCTACAAAGTCTGAACAAAGAAATGAAACCAAACAGATTACTGAGCATCGACCTAGGCACCAGGAAAGACAATGACAGAAACAGCCTTGTCAACGTTGTAAAGTTCTCCTTACTAACCTCTGGGGCCTAGTATCAAAATTGCGAGACCTTCTCACAGACTAGTCAAGCATTGCTTGATATTGTCTGTTAAGTATGATTCAGTGAGTATGACTTTGCCAGACACCACCATCATCATTCCTGGATATGCTCTGTCTCTTCAGGACAGTCTCAGCAGAGGTAGTGGCGTAGTGGTATACAGTCAGGAGGTATTGCCTTCTGAACCATTGACTCTGAACCATGAAGTCTCATGGCTTCAGGTCAAGCATGCGCAAGGAAACCTCCTGCTGATTACCATGTACACAGTCTGACCTTGGCTGATGAATCAGTACTTCTCCATGGGGAACAACACTTGAAGGAAGCATTGAGGGGGCCAAGGATGCAGATCCTTCTCTAGGTGACATGTCATTGACCAGAAACACAGTGGCTACAAAAGCAGCGTCAGAGGCTAGGAGTGCTGCAATGAGCAACTCACATTCTGACTTTGCATCATCGATAAGGTATAAGTCAGGAATATGATGGAATAATCCCCTCTTGCCTGGATGAGTGCAGCTCCAACAATGCTCAAGAATCTTGATACCATCGTGGACAAAGCAGCCTACTTGATTGGCACCACACCCACACGCATCCACTCCCTTCAGAACTGATGCTCGGGAGCAGCAGTATGTACTATCCACAAGATGCACTACAGAAATTCGCCAAAGATCCTTACTCAGCACTTTCCAAACCCATGAATACTTCCATTTATAAGGAAAAGAGCAGCAGGTATTTGGGCACCCACCACCTTGAAGTTTCCCTCTGCTCACCATCCTGGCTTGGAAATATATCATCGTTCCTTCTCTCACTGGGTCAAACTCTTGGAATTCCCTCTCGAAGGGCATTGTGCATTAACCAACAGCACATGAACTGCAGTGGTTCAAGAAGCTCACTGCCACCACCACCTCAGGGCAATTAGACACGGGCAATAAATACTAGCTTACCAGCAATGCCTCCTTTCCATGAATGGATTTTAAAAAATTATTTGGCATAGCTGTGAGGGTAGGTAAGCTTATAGGAGCAATAATGGTTGAGAATGAAAGGTTGTAAACTTTTAAAGTTGTTGGAATTTTTTTCTTTTTTTTCATGGAATGTGGATTTCACTGATAAAGACAGCACTTATTGTTAATTTGGAATTGACGTTGAGAAAGTGGTGTAGTAGGTGTTAAACAATAGTTTTTGCTGTATCTCAGTACGTGTGACAATAATAAATCAAAAGAAAATGTTACTTTTATTCAGGGAGTTCCAAAGTTCTGACCCAGTGACCACGAGGGAACAGTGATATATTTTCAAGTTCAGACTGTGTGTGACTTGGAAGTGAATTTAGAAATTGGTGCCATAAAACAAAGTGGTGGAAATACTGAGTAGGTCTGACAATATCTGTGGAAAGAAAAATTGTCGTCTTCTTTCCCTATCCCCGTATCGGTCGAAGCAAAACGCTCAGAGACACAGTAAAGTTTTACCTCCTTCATCTCTGTTCTGGGCCCTGGAGGGAAAGAGACCGATCGCCCATGTGCACCGTGACATGAGTTCATAGTCTTCTCTGGAACAGCAGTTTCTCAATGAACTATATAGTCATTTTACAAGAAGGAGCATCCAGATAAGGAAACATACATATCAATTGGGTGACCGTTACAATCACCAAGTGTCAATAGTAGAGATTAAGCCATCAGGTGTTATACAATGAATGACTGGCTTCACATGATGAATGCTTTTCACCTTGTTAACTGACTTTACATACTGAATTCTTCTTCATCTCGTAAAGTGGCTTTACATAATAAATATTATTAACCTTGTTAACCCACTACGCTTGCCTCCAATACCTCATTGTTTACTGCAAGTTCTTATCTGATTTGAGTCATGCTTAGCTGAATCTTTGTTTCATAAAACTCAAAACTTAGCTCTTTCCCTACCTGCTTATACCTTATAGACATTCTCATTCCCTTCTTTTATCATTTCATGATACCCACTGAGATGGCACTACCAGCTTTCATAAGACTCTCACAGTCAGTATTTAATGCAAGATATTGACGCACAGTAGACAATGATTACAACAACAAAAATTATTAGTCTATTACAGCATACAGAATTTGAAGAATCCTCCCATGTGGAAATAAATCACCAATAAAGTTCTTAAATCCATAGTCCTTAGTGACCACTCCATCTCCTCCAAGTCGAGTGGAAACGAGCCAGTTCTCCAAAATCTCCTTCAGTAAAGTCCAACCTGAAAACAAAATTCAGTCTGTCCTTCTGCATCACTCCACAGAGAAATCTGAATTCTTGGATAAGGGCAGTTAAAATACTTAGCAAAACTGACGAGACTTCCATCCTTCCCGGAGATGCTTCAGATAGAGTATACTGGAGCGTCTGAGCATGAAGTGCAGCAGCTGCAGCTACAGCAGCAGGCTGGGTGAATGCAGCATTCTTTGCTGCTTCTCCCGCTCTGCTGTTAAATATAACAAATACTGGATTAGTGGTGCTGGAAGAGCACAGCAGTTCAGGCAGCATCCAACGAGCAGCGAAATCGACGTTTCGGGCAAAAGCCCTTCATCAGGAATAAAGGCAGTGAGCCTGAAGCATGGAGAGATAAGCTAGAGGAGGGTGGGGGTGGGGAGAGAGTAGCATAGAGTACAATGGGTGAGTGGGGGGAGGAGATGAAGGTGATAGGTCAAGGAGGAGAGGGTGGAGTGTATAGGTGGAGAAGAAGATAGGCAGGTCGGACAAGTCAAGGAGACAGTAACTGAGCTGGAAGTTCCAATTGGCTGCTGTGATGTTAGCTTGATCAGTGAACCTTCATATAATAACAGACAATAGGTGCAGGAGTAGGCCATTCTGTCCTTTGAGCCTGCACCACCATTCAATATGATCATGGCTGATCATCCTTAATCAGTATCCTGTTCCTGCCTTATCTCCATAACCCTTGGTTCCACTACCCTTGAGAGCTCTATCCAACTCTTTCTTAAATGAATCCAGGGACTGGGCCTCCATTGCCCTCTGGGGCAGAGCATTCCACACAGCCACCACTCTCTGGGTGAAGACGTTTCTCCTCAACTCTGTCCTAAATGGCCTACCCCATATAGTTAAGCTGTGTCCTCTGGTTCGGCACTCACCCATCAGC
This sequence comes from Chiloscyllium punctatum, assembly GCF_047496795.1. NCBI lineage: Eukaryota > Metazoa > Chordata > Chondrichthyes > Orectolobiformes > Hemiscylliidae > Chiloscyllium > Chiloscyllium punctatum. The sequence goes on from NC_092742.1 coordinate 14,050,482, forward strand.
AGAAACATGTTTCCTGCCTCCAGAGTGTCTAATCCTTTAATAATTTTATATATCTCAATCGGATCCCCTCTCAGTCTTCTAAACTCAAGGGTATACAAGCCCAGTCGCTCCAGTCTTTCAGCATAAGGTAGTCCCACCATTCCAGGAATTGACCTCGTGAACCTATGCTGCACTCCCTCAATAGCCAGAATGTCTTTCCTCAAATTTGGAGACCAGAACTGCACACAATACTCCAGGTGTAGTCTCACCAGGGCCCTGTACAGCTGCAGAAGAGCCTCTTTGCTTCTATACTCATTCCTTCTTGTTATGAAGGCCAGCATGCTATTAGCCTTCTTCACTACCTGCTGTACCTGCATGCTTACCTTCATTGACTGGTGTACAAGAACACCCAGATCTCTTTGTACTGCCCCTTTACCTAAATTGATTTCATTTAGGTAGTAATCTGCCTTCCTGTTCTTGTCACCAAAGTGGATAACCATGCATTTATCCACATTAACCTGCATCTGCCACGCATCTGACCACTCACCTAACCTGTCCAGGTTACCCTGTAATCTCCTAACATCCTCCTCACATTTCACCCTGCCACCCAGCTTAGTATCATCAGCAAATTTGCTAACGTTATTACTAATACCATCTTCTACATCATTAATATATATAATAAAAAGCTGCAGTCCCAGCACTGATCCCTGTGGTACCCCACTGGTCACTGCCTGCCATTCTGAAATGGAGCCATTTATCACTACTCTTTGTTTCCTGTCAGCCAACCAACTTTCAATCCAAGTTAATACTTTGCCCCCAATACCATGCGCCCTAATTTTGCTCAATAACCTCCTATGTGGGACTTTATCAAAACCTTTCTGAAAGTCCAGGTACACTACATCTACTGGATCTCCCTCGTCCATCTTCAGAGTTCCATCCTCAAAACATTCCAGAATATTAGTCCAGCATGATTTCCTTTTCATAAATCCATGCTGACTCTGACCTATCCTGTTACTACTATCCAGATGTGTCGTAATTTCATCCTTTATTATAGACTCCAGCATCTTTCCCACCACTGAGGTCAGAGTAACTGGTCTATAATTTCCTGCTTTCTCTCTCGCACCTTTCTTAAAAAGTGGTACAACATTAGCCACCCTCCAATCCGCAGGAACTGATCCCGAATCTATCGAACTCTGGAAAATAATCACCAACGCAGCCACGATTTCTCGAGCCACCTCCTTCAGTACCTTGGAATGTAGACCATCAGGCCCCGGGGACGTATCAACCTTCAGACCTAACAGTCTCTCCAACACCAATTCCTGGCAAATATACATTCCCTTCAGTTCAGGTCCTTCAGCCACTGTTACCTCAGGGATATTGCTTGTGTCTTCCTCAGTGAACACAGATCTGAAGTACCAATTCAATTCTTCTGCCATTTCTTTGTTCCCTGTAATATATTCCCCTGTTTCTGCCTTCAAGGGCCCAATTTTAGTCTTCACCATTTTTTTTGCATTTCACATACCTAAAAAAGCTTTTACTATTCTCCTTTATATTTTTGGCCAGTTTACCTTCGTACCTCATTTTTTCTCTGCATATTTCCTTCTTCGTAATCCTCTGTTGTTCTTTAAAAGCTTCCCAGTCCTCCGTTTTCCCACTTATCTTTGCTATGTTATGCTTTTTCTCTTTTAACTTTATATGTTTCTTAACTTCCCTCGTCAGCCACGACCACCCATGCCCCCTCCTAGGATCTTTCTTCCTTTTTTGAATGAACTGATCCTGCATCTTCTGCATTATACATAGAAATATCTGCCACTGTTCCTCCATGGTCATCCTGCTAAGGTATTGCACCATTGAACTTTGGCCAGCTCCTCCCTCATAGCTCCACAGTTCCCTTTATTCAACTGAAATATTGTCACTTCCGATTGTACCCTCTCCCTCTCAAATTGCAGATTGAAGCTTATTGTATTATGGTCACTACTTCCCAATGGCTCCTTCACTTCGATGTCCCTGATCAATTCTGGTTCATTGCTCAATACCAGATCCAGAATTGCCTTCTCCCTGGTAGGCTCCAGCACCAGCTATTCTAAGAATCCATCTCTGAGGCACTCCACAAAGTCCCTTTCTTGAGGTCCAGTTTCATCCTGATTCTCCCAGTCTACCTGCATGTTGACATCCCCCATAACAACTGTAGTAATATCTTTGCAACAGGCCAATTTCAGCTCCTGATTCAACTTACATCCGACATCCATACTACTGTTTGGGGGCCTGTAGATAACTCCCAAGAGGGTCTTTTTACCCTTAGAATTTCTCAGCTCTATCCATACTGACTCTACATCCCTGATTCTAGGTCCCCCCGTGCAAGGGACTGAATGTCATCCCTTACCAACAAGGCCACCCCACCCCCTCTGCCCGTCAGTCTGTCCTTGCAATCGCACATGTAGCCTTGAATATTCATTTCCCAGGCCCTGTCCACTTGAAGCCACATCTCAGTTATCCCCACAATATCGTATCTGCCAATTTCCAAAAGAGCCTCAAGCTCATCCATCTTATTTCTAATGCTTCATGCATTCATATATAGTATTTTAAATTTGTTACTGTCCTCACCCTTCCCATCAACTCCTATTTCACTCAACATTACAGCATGATCCCTTTTTGAGTTTTGAGTTAAACGATCGAAAGTCAAGGTAAAGCTCACGTGGTTTAATGTCCATAGGAAGGCCACTGACAAAAAAAACATACAGACCCCCTCTTCAGTGTTGTTAGCTTCTTCACTTTTCAAGCTCATGACTGGGGAACTAATTGAATCCGTTGGATCAGGCTGTGGAGGGGTGAGGGGTGGTCCAAAGGCATGCTTTACCTGTGAATGGAGAAACTCTAGAGACGATGTTAGCTGCTGAAAGTATCTTTGCATTTCCTCTCTTATTTCTTCCATGCCAAGGTGGTTATCAGTATGAAGATAGTCACACATTTAACTACATTAAATTGTGACAAAAGTGAGTAATGCAGATGCTGGAAATTAGAGTCGAGAGTTGGTTGCTGGAAAAGCACAGCAGGTCAGGCAGCATCCAAGTATCAGGAAAATTGAGATTTCGGGCAAAAGCCCTTCATCAGGAATGAAGCTGGGAGCCCTCTGGGTTGGAGAGATGATAAATGGGAGAGGGCTGGGGCTGAGGGGAAGGAAGTTGAGAGTACAATAGGTTGATGGAGGTGGGGATAAAGGTGATAGGTCGGAGGGGAGGGTGGAGTGGATAGGTGGGAAGGAAGATGGACAGATAGGACAGGTCATGAGGGTGGTGCTGAGCTGGAAGGTTGGAACTGGGGTAAGATGGGGGGAGGGGAAATGAGGAAACTGGTGAGATCCACATTGATGCCATGGGGTTGATGGGTCCCGAGGCGGAAGCTGAGGCATTCTTTCTCCAGGAGTCAGGTGGTGAGGGAGTGGCGATGGAGTAGGCCCAGGACCTGCATGTCCTTGGTGGAGTGGGAAGAGGAAGTTGAAGCGTTCGGTCACGGGGCGGTGGGGTTGGTTGGTGCGGGTGTCCCGGAGATGTTCTCTGTAGCGCTCTACGAGTAGGCATGCTGACTCCCCAATGTAGAGGAGACCGAAACAGATACAGTAAATGCCATGTGTGGAAGTGCAGGTGAAACTTTGATGAATGTGGAAGACTCCTTTGGGGTCTTAGACGGAGGTGTGGGCACAGCCTCCGTCCTGTTGATGGGCTTTTGCCCGAAGCATCGATTTTCCTGCTCCTCTGATGCTGCCTGACCTGCTGTGTTTTACCAGCACCACACACTCTACACTAAATTGCGTTGGCCTATTTCAACATTCTCAGTCATCTGAAGTCAGTTACTTTGTTCATCATTTGTGACATTATCAAGTTTTATACAATGCATAAACTTCTAAATTGTACTGCCTAAACAATTCAGTCAATTGTAGACTACAATCAATGGCCCTAAAATCAAACCCTCGGGAGATTCCATTTGGGTTATTCAAAAGTTATTTTCTTTTAACAAATTGATATTTGGTGAATGTGAAAGCTGTCAGGAAAAATATTTCAAAATCTGGAACAGTAAGAAAATGACAAAGTAATTCCTGTGCTTTAGTAATTGAAGAGGCAGTTTCAGTTCAGATTTAAATCTCAAATGTCTGTGGGAAACACGTGCAGAATATTTTAAAATATATTCTCCAAATAAAACAGTCAGAATTACAGTGGCAACTTTGGTAGAGATCAACATTCTATGATTTTGCAATAGGAAGGGGGCCAATGAAGTCTTAATTATTAACAGAACTGAAACAGTTCAGCCTCAAGTTCTAATATTCTCTAAAATCTTAACAAAACATCAAGCTAAAAATGCCCTCTTTTTGTGAACACTTTGTTAAAAACACAGCAGCAAAGATATTTTAATACAATACTCTCATCTGGCAAAAGCATGACCACTGACCCAACTGTTTTTTTTAACAGGCATTTTAGAATTTCAAACAAATCAGGAGCTCAGGGCACCCGATCAATTTGTTTAACAGTTACAAATTTGATAATTTTAAAAAGGATATAACTTTGTACAATTTCAATGTAAAATCAAAATCTGCCCCATTACATAGTCCACAAAACACATTGAATTGAGATCCTAATTCAAACAAGGCAAAACAGCTACTTAAAAGGATTTTCTGAACAAGGATTTTAATAAACCAAAATATTTTAATTATCAAACACTCACAGTATGGCACAATTTACATTGACACTTCCTTTTCTGACCCAAATATTAGTACAACCCTACTTTCAGCATTTCACAATTTGAATATCTAGGTCCTGACGAATTGAGTAATTCTGCCAGAATTCGGTATTACAATTACTGTGGTTCCCATCTGACTGTCCACCTGTAATATCCCAACCGCATTGTGGTAGCATCTTCACTACACAAATTGTAGCACAAAGTCAAACAAAACCTTCTTCACAGGCAACAGAGAACAGCCAGGGAATTCCTAGAGGCATGGCACTCATCCACAGATTCAATCAATAAGCACATCGACCTGGGCCCAATATACCGGCCACTACAGCGGACAGCTGGAACTGACAACCAGAAGCGGCAGATACAACTCACTATAAATGCCGGAGGAAACATCACAGAAGCGCTTCACAGGAGGATCCCAAGCACTGAGGATGTCACCTAGACAGGGGATGAAACGTCTGCAACACAAATTCCCAGCTCGGCGAACAGAACCACAACAACGAGCACCCGAGCTACAAATCTTCTCCCAAACCTTGAAGGCAACAGGACTTTGGCATTGATCACTGGCATCGTGTCCTGCCCCTCCAAACGTTCCCAATGCTTTGGGCACAGCGACACTGAAAATTACTGGCCTTGCACTACGATAATCCTTTTGAAAGGTGACATTAACTTTGACTGTCTCCCAGTCTCTCCATGAGTGCTGCCGGATATACTGAACATTTCCAGAGTTTTGTTATATTTGAAATTTCCAACATTTCCATTGTTTGCCTTTGTGTTGGTTGTGATGCTGTTAATAATCGTTGAAGTGATTGTTTTTCTGGGTTGTAGACGTGGATTTTGAAGATACTGTCAAAGGGTCCTTGACAGTACAGTGCAGTTGTTGCAATGCATTTTCTAGATGGTGTATGTTCTAATATCACCTGATGCTAATACCGGGCAAGTCAGATTCTAGAGTGAAACATGGCTTCATAGACTATAGTCTTATTTTTGAAAGTTGGTTATTGTGGTGGTCAGTTTCTGAACATATTCACAAGAGCCTGCCAATGTAATTTTAATGGAAGAACATCAAAGTTTATTCCACATGAGAAGTAAACATGAACCACGTAAGAACTTTATGAAACAGTCTTATTAGAAATATCAGAAATTCAAAACCTTTTAGTGTCACAATCAAACCTCAGTGAGCAGTCACCCTGATCACACTTTAAAGTTCCTCATCTGGTTGATGTGGCCATACTTGGTTTCTTCCCCACTAAACTTCTACATCCAATCCTTTATATCTTCTGATTAATGTTGTTTCATAAGCCCCTTAAATAAGCCATGTGCACAGCTGACTTAGTTCTTAACATGGATTTTGAGATCATCTTCACAGCTAACTTCGTGGAATTTTCTGTTATTGATATTAATCCAGTCAGGACTAAATTTCAGCCAACACGATTTTGGATGGTTGTAAACCAATAGCTCCTTTGCTGCTGTAGGTCTGTCTGACAGGAGCCTTCAAACTTACTGATTGAAACAATCTGAATGGTTCCCCCTTTTCTAAAAGAAAGCTTTATCTCTATCATTAGGCACCTTGTTGCTAAGGCCTTTTATTTCTTTCTCTTTGTTTTCTAAAGCACTGAACTATTCACCTCAGTAGTTCTTGAAATTTAATTTAAATGATAGGATAGTGAAGAAGGCATATGGTAAGCTTTATTGGTCAGAGCATTGAGTGTAGGAGTTGGGAGGTCTTGTTGCGGCTGTACAGGACATTGGTTAGGCCTCTTTTGGAATATTGCATGCAATTCTGGTCTCCCTGCTATTGGAACAATGTTGTGAAACTTGAAAGGGCTCAGAAAAGATTTACAAGGTTGTTGGCAGGGTTGGAGGGTTTCAGCTATAGGGAGAGGCTGAATTGGCTGGGATGTTTTCTCTGGATCATCGGAGGCTAAGGGATGACCTTATAAAGGTGTATAAAATCATGAGGGGTATAGATGGGATAAATAGAATAGAGTCTTTTCCTTGGGGTGGGAGAGTCCAGAGTAAGAGGGCATAGGTTGAGGATGAGAGGGGAAACATTTAAAGGGGCAACTTTTTCACACAGAAGGTGGTGCATGTATGGAATAAGCTGCCAGATGAAGTGGTGGAGTCTGGTATAATTTCAACATTTAAAAAGCAGGTGGATGGGTATATGAATAGGAATGGTTTAGATTGATATCAGACAAGTACTGGGAAATGGGACTAGATTAGTTTAGGATATCTGGTCAGCATGAACGAGTTGGACTGAAGGGTCTGTTTCCGTGCAGTACATTTTTATTGCTTGATGACCCTGGTACCACACTCCGATCTCAAAATTCAACCAAGTCGTTTCCTTTTTAACACAGTCAATTTTGGAAATACAAATCAAATTTAATTAATGATTCTATCCATATTACAACCCAAATTTCCAAACAATAATAACATTTAATAAATGTTCATCATGCAAGCATGCTGCTGATAAAGTGTGTGAATGTGGAAGGAGGTAGATAGGCACTATTGTGGCGCCGTGGTAATGACGCTATCCCTGTTCTGGGAAGTGTGGGTTCAGGTCTGGGATGCAGATCTTTAGAAAATAGGTGGCAGGTTTATATAGAGGATCTGGATCAGCACAGGTTTGGAGGGCTGAAGGGCCTGTTTCGTTGCTGTAAGATTCTATGTTCTTGAAGTTCCACCTGCTCCAGAGGTCTGTAATAACATCGTTGAACAGGCTGGTTGGAAAAATAGGTTGAAGGAGGTAGATGGGATGTGAATCAAGTGGACTGCATTATCCAGGATGATGTTGAGTTTTGAGTGTTGTAGCAGTTGCTCTCATTCGAGCATGTGGAGACGATTATGTCACACACCTGAATGAATCTTGTGGATAGTGGACAGGCTTTTGGGAGTGTGCAGGTGATGTCCTCTTTGCCGAATTGCCAACTTTTGACCTGTTCTTGTATCTCCAATAATATTAAGCTGGTCAAGTTCATTTTCTGCCTAATGATTATCTGAAGGATGCTGAGGGTGGGCAGTTTAGTGTTGCCAATCTTGTTGGGAATCAACATTGCTGAAGATGATCTTGGCTCATGTGGTGCGAACATTGCTTGCCATTTGTTAATCCAAGTTTGGATACTATCCTGGTTTTGTTACATGTGGGCATGATATTTTGATACATCATTATTGAAGTAGCCATTGATGGTTCAGTCTAGGACATTCCAGGGAATGGAATATTGTCCTTCATTGCTAGAAGATGGGGTTTAAAAACAGAGTGGTTATGCTACAACTATGTAGGGTGGTGATAAGGCCACATCTGGAAAACTGTGTACAGTTTTGGTCTCCTTACTTGAGAACAGTGTAATGGCACTGGAGGGGGTGCAGAGGAGGTTTGCTAGATTAATTCTGGAGTTGAGAGGGTTGGCTTATGAGGAGAGATTGAGTAGACCTGGACTATACTTGGAATTTAGAAGAATGAGAGGGGATCTCATAGAAACACATAAAGTATGAAGGAAATAGATAAGATAGAAGCAAGGAGGTTGTTTCCTACAAACAACTAGAACTAGAGAGCATAGATGCAAAATGAGAGGGAACAGATTTAGGACTGATTTGAAGAGGAACTTCTTCACCCAACGGATTGTGAATCTGTGGAATTCCCTGCCCAGTGAAGCAGTTGAGGCTTCCTTGTTGAATATTTTTCAGACAAAGACAGATTTTTGAACAGTAAAGGAATTAAGGTTATGGTGAGCAGGTGGGTAAGTGGAGGTGAGTCCATGAGAAGATCAGCTATGATCCTATTGAGTGGTGGAGCAGGCTTGAAGGGCCAGATGGCTGACTCCTGCTCCTAGTTCTTATATTCTTAACACTCTGAGGAGCTCTTGCAGCTATGTCTTGGGGCTGAATTGACTGACCTTCATTCTCAACCATTTTCCTTTGAATTTGAATGAACTAATCTCCTGCTGTGATTTCCTATGAATGCCACTTTGGTAGTATGAATGTAAATAAAACTATAACTATGATTGACAATAACCATAGGGCACACATTGAAGTGCAATTAATCTATGTGACAGCACTGTCACCTGCTGGTTGAAGAGTAGGCAAAAACAACCCACCCTCCTCCACTCCCATGAGAGAGGGCCTGACACAGTTAAATGCCCAACAGGTATTTAACTGACTAACATTAAGCATCCCATTGGGCAGAGATGTTAATTTATAATAGTAATTCAAAACCAAGGGGAGAAATACGACTTCACAACAAGGATGAATTATAATTACATGCATCAGATCAATACTCCGCCAGCCTGATGTCCCTAGATACCTAACAAAAGTGTATATGATCAAAATATACCTACTTGATCATTGTAGTAGCAGATTGTCTATTGTCACCCCTCACTGGTCCAGCAGTTTTCTTTTCTGGGCATGAAGGCTTTTGTTGCATTTTGCCCAACAGAGTGAGATAGTTCATAATTTCCTTCATCCATTTGCAGGATGCATCAGCCTTATGGCGGACTCATCAAGCGATTCAGACACTCACCTTCATCACTTTCGCAGGCAGCGAGGACCACAGAGAGGAGCGACTAAGGGAAGGAGCGGAATGCACAATGCTGGTGATGTGTCTGAGAAAATAGACGCATTAGCAAGCACTTTACAGGTACTTTGTTGGATTTATAAATGTCTTTATGTTGCTTGTCATTCTTGGGCACTTGAAGGACAGCACAGTTTGTTTTAACCAGCACCTTATGAATCAAGACACTTGATAAACCAACAAAAATTATATACCTCAAATGCAAGTAAGTTTACTGTATTATTCTGTCCAATTATATTGTAGTTTATAAATTCTTTTACCTCTATATAAGTATACTTGCTATTCAATTGAGTGGCCATGCGAAACATCAACAGTTCATTCAATTTCAAGATCATTTCTCCTCAAATACCGAAATCTACCATGATGTCTGAGTAGTTAGTTGAGGTTGTGAGTGGAGAAGGCTCTCTGCGGGTAAGTTTTATTTAAGACAAAGTTGCATTATTATTTAAGTGATTTATGTTCTAAGTAAAGTATAACAGTGATATGTATACCCCTGCATTATGTTCCTGTTACTCTGTATTTTTACCTTGTTTATATGGATCTCTTGATCATCTGGAATATTTGATCAATTGGCACACTCCTGGTTCTGTAGGTGCCGGATACTAATATGTTTCTTGTATTTAGAAACATTGAAACTAGGAGGAGGGATAGGGCATTTGGCCCTTCGAGCCTGCTGTGTCATTCAATATGATCATGATGTGAGGAGTCAGTGCTGGACTGGGATGGACAGGGTCTGAGTCGATGAGTGTGGTGCTGGAAAAGCACAGATAGCTCGGCAGCATCCGAGGAGCAGAAGAATCGACATTTTGAGCATAAGCTCTTCATCAGGACTGAGGGGTTGGCCCAAGGGGTCTAGGAGTTGAATAGGAGGTAGGTGGGGCTGGGGGAAAGGTAGCTGAGAATGCGATAGGTAGATGAAGGTGATAGAGTGGAGGGGATAAGTGGGAAGGAAGATGGACAGGTAGGACAGGTCATGAGGCCGTTGCTGAGTTTGAAGGTTAGATCTGGGATAAGGTGGGGTTAGGGGAAATGAGGAAACTGGTGAAATCCACATTGATCCCGTGTGGCTGCAGGGTCCCAAGGTGGAAGACAAAGCATTCTTTCTCCAGGCGCAGATGGTAAGGATTTGGCAGTGAGCCATTACCCCAGGCTGAATGCTCTTGACTGCTGGAGTGTTCCCCAATTAGGAGGGAACATTCCTGTTTGGCGATTGTTACATGATATCCATTCATCCGTTGTTGTAGCATCTGCACGGTATTGCCAATATACCATGCCTCAGGGCATCCTTGCTTGCAGCGTATGAAGTAGACAACATTGGCTGACTCACATGAGTAGATGAAAATGTGTTGCTGAAAAAGCGCAGCAGGTCAGGCAGCATCCAAGGAGCAGGAGAGTCGACGTTTCGGGCATGACCCCTTCTTCAGGAATTCCTGAAGAAGGGCTCATGCCCGAAACGTCGATTCTCCTGCTCCTTGGATGCTGCCTGACCTGCTGCGCTTTTCCAGCAACACATTTCCAGCTCTGATCTCCAGCATGTGCAGTCCTCACTTTCTCCTCGCATGAGTAGCTGTCATGTATGGGGTGGGTGGTGTTCCCACATGTAATAGTAGTATCCGTATTGATGATCTGACATGTCTTGTAGAGGTTGTCATGACACGGTTGTGGTCGATGTTGCCCTGAAGGCTAGGTAGTTTGCTGCGAACAATGGTCTGTTTAGGGTTTAGCGGTTGTTTGAAGGTGAGAGTGAAGGTATAGGGATGATCTTGGTGAGATGTTCGTAGTCATCGATGATGTATTGAAAGCTGCGAAGATTATGACATAGTTTCTTCGCTCCAGGGAAATACTGGACGATGAAGTGTACTCTAAATGTCACGTCATGTGTCTGTCTTCTGAGGATATCGTTGTGGTTTTTCACTGTGGCACATCGGAGCTGGCAATTGATCAGTTGGGCATTTTATCCCAAACAGTACCTTTAGGTCCGTTGTGCTCTTCCTTGTCTGAGCAAATCCTGAGCAGGGCTTGTTCCGGCTGATCATCCATCTCAGTATGTTTCTGTTTTCTCTTCACACTCTTTGATCCCTTTAGCCCTAAGAACTACATCTATCTTCTTGAAATCCTTAAATGTTTTGGCAATTTTCTGTAGTGTTTGCCTGAAATTTAAAAATGTAAAGGGAACTCTTGGAACAAAACTAATTACATAATTAAATATGGGAAAGGGCTATGTAAATCTGATGTCAGTCTTTAGATATTACACAAACTGTCAGGATGCTGGATAAGTAAAAATGCCTGCAGCAAGAGTCTTAATATTTTTGTGGTAGAGGTAAATAGATTCTTGGTGACCAAGGATAGAACAGTTATTAGGGGTAAGTGGGAATGTGGATTTGAGATTATAGTTAGTTCACTCGAATGGCCTACTCCTGCTTTTAACTCTCATGTTTATATATAATACCTTTTCAGTGATGTGTCTAAAATCCCCCCCAAAATGTGAAATTTGTAATCATACATATACTTAAATCCAGGACCATTTGTAGTTCATTGAAATGCTTTTTAAAATGGAGAAGTACATTTGGATGACTTTTTAAGGAATTACGTTAAGGATGTCAAATGATCTTTAAGCATCGTCCCAATAGATGTGGAGAGTGAAGGTATTTTCTTTGAATGATCCAGTGATCTGGGCGAAATTGAGTGCAAGGTGAGAGTAGTAAAATTTATGCAAAGAGGTTTTGAGAGTATTATTGAGAACTGGAAGATGTTGGTGTGAATTTAATTCCCCATTTATGGCAGAACTTGGATAATTACCTTTTTAATCTATCTGTATACAACTGGCAATACTCAATTAAGCAATTATAACATGATTATCTGTTTAAAAATCTTGTGATGAATTCGAGCTTCCTAATTTCAGTGCCTTTGAGGTAGCCCAACAGGACTAGTGAGGAATTCACTGTGACAGCTTAGAGATATCTCTATTTCAGGCAGTAACCCCCAGTGATATCAAAATATAGATTGTGATTTTTATATGGCATATTTTTGTTAAACTTTAAATGATAAAAACCAGCCTTAGCAGTGACTTGCTTTCTGTTTGAGGAGTTCAGGACTTTTTAATGTTTGAATGCATTTCAGGAAACCAGTCGAGATCTAACAAATGTTGATCGGATGCTTGGGCGTTATAGAGGCTACACCAATGAACAAATGGAGACAGTGGCACAGGTAGGTACTTGTGAAAGATGAATAATTTTATAAGAAAAGCAACTTTTGCTTTATTTCCCCTTCTCCTATTTCAGTGTGAAACATTCACCAGCAGTGTGAATCGTTGACCATTCTAGGGGTACTGACAACATTCCGGCAATCAAAAACTTGTGCTTCAGAACTAGCCAAGTTCTTCCAGTACAGTTACAACACTGGCATCTACCTGATAATTGTCCGTGTAAACCCTGGACATGAAGAGCTGGGCAAATCCAACCTGGTCATTTACCACTCTATCAGTCAACTCTTGATCATTAGTAAAGTGATGAAAGGTGTCATCAATAGGCTATCAAGCAGCACCTGCTCAGCAATAACGTGCTCAGTGGCACCAAGTTTGGGTTTTGCTAGAGCCAGTCAGCTCCTGACCTCATTGCAGCCTTCGTTCAAACATGGGCAAAAGAGCTGAACTCCTGAGGTGAGGTGAGATGAGAGCGACAGCCCTTGACATCAAGGCTATATTTGATTGAGTGTAGCATCAAAGAGCCTGAGCAAAACTGGAATTGATGGATATTGGGGGGGGGGCAAACTCTCCGGTGGTTGGAGTCATACTTAGTGCATAGGGATGAAGGGCTTTTGCCCGAAACGTCGATTTCGCTGCTCGTTGGATGCTGCCTGAACTGCTGTGCTCTTCCAGCACCACTAATCCAGTATTTGGTGCATAGGGAGATGGTTGTGATTGTTGGAAGTCAGTCATCTCAGTTCCATGGCACATCTGCAGGATCTCCTCAGGGTTGGGCCTCAGATGCTACCCTATCTTCAGCTTCTTCATAAATAACCTTCCCTCCACCACAAGGTCTGAAGTGGGGATGTACGCTGATGATTGCACAGTGTTTAGCACCATTCGCGTCTCCACAGATACTGAAGCAGTCTGTGTTCAAATACAACGAGACCTGAACAATATCCAGGCTTGGGCTCAGAGGTGATAAGTAATATTTACTCCACACAAAGGCCAGGCAATGACCAATGAGAGATGTTCAAACCAGTGTCCCTTGACGTCCATTGGTGTTACTATTCCCTGACTCCCCACTATCAGCATCCTGGGGATGACCATTGACTAGAAGCTCAACTGGACTTACCACATAAGCACAGTGGCTACAAGAGCAGGTCAGAGGCTGGGAATACTGTGGTGAGTAACTCACCACCTGGCTCCTCAAAGCCTGTCCACAATCTACAAGGCACAAGTCAGGAATGTGATGGAATACACCCCACTTGCCTGTGTGGGTGCAGCTCCAACAACACTCAAGAAGCTTGACACCAGCCAGGACAAAACAGTCTGCTTGATTGGCACCACATCTACAAACATCCACTTTCTCCACCGCAAACGGTCAGCAGCAGCAGAAATTCACCAGAGATCCTCAGACAGCACTTTCCAAGCTCACCACCGCTTCCATCTAGAGGGACAGGGGTAGAAAAATCATGGGAACGCCACCACCTGCAAGTTCCCTTCCAAGCCCCTCACCATCTTGATTTGGAAGCATGTCACTGTTTGTTCACTGTCATTGGGTTGAAATCCTGGCATTCCCTCCGTAAGGGCAGATGGACGTCAGTGGCTCAAGGAGGCAGCTCACCCCCTTCTTAAGGGCAACTAGGGACGGGCAATAAATTCTGGCCAGCCAGTGATGCCCACATCCCACAAATCAATAAAGACAAGTGAGAAAACATCTCTCTTGAGCCTCCTATTGTTTTCATAGTCAGAAGTCTGCTGGACCATGAGAAACGTATCATTTAATTTACTCTTTAATTATTCCTAGTTGTTCCACATCCTCCGTTATTAATTCCATATTTGCTACATCTTTGAGATGCTCTTACGTTACAATGATGGACCAAAATCGAGAGTGTGGTGTTGGAAAAGCACAGCAGGTCAGGCAGCATTGAGTCATTGAGTCATAGAGATGTACAGCATGGAAACAGACCCTTTGGTCCAACCCAAACCATCTGCCAGCACCCAGGCCATATCCCTCCAAACCCTTCCTAATCAAATACCGATCCAAATGCCTTTTAAATGTTGCAATTGTACCAGCCTTCACAGCTTCCTCTGGCAGCTCATTCCATACTCGTGCCACCCTCTGTGTGAAAAAGTTGCCCCTTAGGTCTCTTTTATATCTTTCCCCTCTCACCCTAAACCTATTCCCTCTAGTTCTGGACTCCCCAACCCCAGGGATAGGACTTTGTCTATTTACCCTATCCATGCCCCTCATGATTTTGTACACCTCTATAAGGTCACCCCTCAACCTCTGACACTCAAGGGCAATAGCCCCAGCCTGTTCAGCCTCTCGCTATAGCTCAAATCCTCCAACCCTGGCAACATCCTTGTCAATCTTTTCTGAACCCTTTCAAGTTTCACAACATATTTCTGATAGGAAGGAGACCAGAATTGCATGTAATATTCCAACAGTGGCCTAACCAATGTCCTGTACAGCCGCAACATGACATCCCAACTCCTGATCTGTGGAGCAGGAGAATCAATGTTTCGGGCAGAAGCACTTCATCAGGAATGAGGCTCCAATGACGGAGCAAAGGACTATGATGCTTACTGGACAGAATCTCTTTGTTGCAGTCAGGTGTATGGGTGGGGTGCAGTGGGTTGGTCATCAGGGACTGTGCTGATCTGTGAGGTGGAGGGTGTTGTGTCAACTTTGTTGTGGATCATTTTAACTGCCATCCGCTGTTGCGAATGCTCCAATTAAGGATCTCAGATTTATTATTATTCACTCATGGGATAGGGGCTCAGGTCTGGGTGGGTTACTCTTTGGAGGGTCGGTGTGGACTTCCTGGGCCAAAGGGTCTGTTTCCATACCGTAGGGAATCTAACCTTATAAACAAAGCCCTTCATTTGCCTTTGTAAAGCTGGACTGAGATATTGGAGCGAGTTGGTTCACTCTTTCAAAGAAATAGCTAAAAATTAACGGAACAAGTCTCCTCAGAATGGGTTTTGTGATTGTGACAACACCCTCCATCTCCCTCCATTTTTAAGAAGAATCCGTTAAACCCGTAAATTACTGTTGTATACTTGTAAACGTGTTTAAAATTGTGACCTTTGTGGTCTGACCTTCCATACTTTGTTTGTTTTCCTCTTGTGCTTGCATACCAGCTTAAAAAAAACTTTCCTGAAAGAAAATCAGAAATTGCTGTAAAAACTGAGCAGGTCTGTTTCAGGTCCAGTAACCCTTCTTCAGAGCTGAACGGACTTTGAAATGACAAAACTTTCTGATTTTGGATTCAAAGACACTTAAATTATGATAGATTCTGTTATGTAGTAATTCCCAACATATATTTTGCAGCTGAGTTTTATGGAGCTGCCTTTTTTTTGGCACTTGCTCTCAGCAGTGCAGATGCGAACTGACATAAAGTCCAATTAGGCTGAAGAATCCTGGCACTTTAAGATGGAGGATTCCTTGGTTTTTTTTTTAAACATACCATGGACATCGGATTGTTTTGTGAAGTTCAGTCTCTTCTGAATCTATTACAAGATGTTTTAATGACTATTCTGGTAACTTTTATTCAGTAAAGTCAGTGGTGAAGTATCATCACACAGCATAGATATGTGCTGGAAATTCTTAAACAATTAAATAAATTGATTCGTTCTGAAGTGGCATTTTAAATGTCATAACCTTAGTTTTGGCGCAGTTGTGGAAATTATATTTTGAATAAAGTAACATAAAACATTTTAACCTAAATTTCTCTTAATATTTGAAGCTACGAGATGATTTGGAACAATCCATTGATGAATTGCGAAGTCAGCGATTGAGCAGACAGGCTGGACGTTCAATTCCTTCTCTTCGTACAAGTGACCTTCAAGATAACTCAGCAACAAGTAAGAAAAGCCTTCTCATAATGAGACTGTAAGATGGTGGAATAGGTTGTTCTTTAAATTTTATGTCCATACAAACCATTACAAGCAAAATACTGTACTGCATTGCAGCTGTTCCTTCTGTGATTTTTCTTGCATGATCCTGAGGAGGGTGGGCTGTTTATGGTATAAATGATGACATCTAATGAAATTCCTCCAATGATAAGTTTCTTTCTTCTGAAGCCTGGATGAGTGCAGCTCCAGTACTATCCATGAAGCTCGACACTATCCAGGAGAAAGCACTCTGCTTGATTGATCACCATTCCATCCACAATCTGATTCTGTCATCTTTTGATGCGGCAATCCATGAAGGATTCCTTTGACAGCTCCTTTTTAAACCCACAACCTTTATCTAGAAGAATAAGGACAGCAGAAGCACACTGTCACCTGCAAGGTTACCATCAAGTCACAAATTGTCCTGACTTGGTACTATCTCTTTGATCTTGCAACAGTGAAGAAACAATATCCTGGAACTTGCTTCGTAACAGCACTGTGGCTATCTGTACCACATGGACTCATTCAAGATGGAGGCTCACTGCTAACTTCTGATGGGCATTGAGGAATGGCCAATAAATGGTGGCCTATTGGTGATGCTTACATCCCATGAATGGGAATAAAAAAGTTCGCTGAAGTATGGTTTGTTATTTGCATGAACTTGGATCTCAATGAATCTAATAATATCCTTCTCTGCATCCATTCACTGTCCAGCTATTGTGATGGGGACCCTTGCTTACCTTTCCTATCAGCCCAAACTCCAGTTCTAATTTGTAGAAGGTTGTCTGTCCAACCGTAGCTGTTCAGTGGGTTATGGGTTAACCGTGATGGACGGCACCATACTGTGGTGTTCTCCACTTCACTTGAGCCTACGCATCGTATTGAAGCCCTTCTGCAAGTCTCTGTATACCACGTAAATTGCATTGCCTTTTTCTACTGTTTCTATTATTACTTTTTTTAACGTAACTTGATATTTTTATTTCATATTTCCACTTTGGTGTACTGATGGTCTTTTTGACTGTCTCCTTTACTGGTGCATTTTGCATCATCATTTTCCTTTAGATTCAGGCTGATCTCTTTGTCTGTCTGTGGCATCTAAGTTTTAGTTTCTGTTTTTTAGAGGAACATATTTCTCCTGGATTTTGTTGGTCTTTTCTGTTGTTCTACCTTTTTGTCAGTATTTTGGTCCATTTTATCTTCCTCCATAACAGTTATAATAGTTGGTTGTTTTGTATTATGGTGTGCTTGTGTCTGTTTCCTGTGCATCCCATCCCCAACCCCACAAATCTCCTTAGCTAGCACCTTCTTAAACTCTCAACCTCTATCACCTCTAAGAAAAAGGGTACTGAGAAGCATGGAAATACCTTCACCTGCCAGTTCATCCCCAAGTCAGATACCATCCTGACTTGGAACTGTGTTGCTGTTCCTTCTCTGTTGTGGAGGCAAATTTAAGGAATTTACTTCCTAACAGCACTGTGGGTCTACCTCCACCAGATAGACTGCAGCTGTTCAAGCAGATGACTTACTAAACTTTTCATTCCTCCATTTTATTCCTGTTGATTAATATTCTTTCCAATGAACTTTCCCTCTTTTACTAAGTTAAAGTCATTTTTTTTTAAACAGTTCAATGTTTCCTTGAATTATTTCCAACGTTTTAAAATTGCGCTTGTTAGTTGAATGTGTTTGATCAAGTAAACTTATTGTGGTATTACTTTTCCAGACAGTCGTCTGTACCGTACTACCTCACCCCTCAGGGACCCTGGAGAGTACCGAGGAACGGACCGTAGAAGATCCAGATCTGCAACTGTGAGATTTGTAGATGAACTGGAGCCATTGAATCACGTATGTTAAAATATTGAATACATGGAGTGTCAATTTGCCCATCTGAATCTTTCTTTTGAAATCTAGAGATCTCTGACCTCTGCACCTATTTGTCCATGGTGCCTCTTGATTCAATGTTTATAATTTTCTACAAAATTATTATTTTATAGTTATCTATCCTCAAAGTCCTTACAAAATTCTTTTCTTCTGAGGAATGGAGTGACTCGGGCTATTTCCAGACGAAGGACTCCTGCCCGAAACGTTGATTTTCCTGCTCCTCGGATGCTGCCTGGCCTGCTGTGCATTTCCAGCACCACTCTAATCTCCAGCATCTGCTGTCCTCACTTTCGTAAAGCTGGTGTCAGCCCTCCCATTTCAAAGAAGAGAAATGGATTTCTGGGCAATACTTACCTCTTAGCCAACGTAATAGGGGAAGATTGTTTGATCATTCTGTTCTTGCTGTCTCTCCTTGTATGCAAAGTGGCTGCTGTGCTAGTTACATTACACTTCAAAAGTACTTCAATATTTTGAAATTGTGGAAGATGCCTTAGAAAGGGGGAGTTCTTACAAAAGGTTGGAATTATGATGAAATGGTGAAAAAGCAACACACTTGTTTATTTTGTAAAAACTGAAAATAATCCCTCCCCTCCCCTATCAGCATTCCGGAAAGACCACTCCCTCCGCGACTCCCTCGTCAGCTCCATACCCCCTACCAACCCAACCTCCACTCCCGGCACCTTCCCCTGCAACCGCAAGAAATGCAAAACTTGCGCACACACCTCCCCCTCACTTCCCTCCAAGGCCCCAAGGGATCCTTCCACATCCGTCACCTCCACACACATCATTTACTGCATCCGCTGCACCCAATGTGACCTCCTCTATATTGGGGAGACAGGCCGCCTACTTGCGGAACATTTCAGAGAACACCTCTGGGACACCCCGCACCAACCAACCCAACCGCCCCGTGGCAGAACACTTTTTACCTCCCCCTCCCACTCCGCCAAGGACATGCGGGTCCTTGGCCGCCTCCATCGCCAGACCATGGCAACACGACGCCTGGAGGAAGAGTGCCTCATCTTCCGCCTAGGAACCTTCCAACCACAAGGGATGAATGCAGATTTCTCCAGCTTCCTCATTTCCCCTCCCCCCACCTTATCTCAGTCTCAACCCTCCGACACGGCACCGCCTTCTTGACCTGCAATCTTCTTCCCGATCTCTCCGCCCCATCCCCTCTCCAGCCTATCACCCTCACCTTAACCTCCTTCCACCTATTGCATTCCCAACGCCCCTCCTCCAAGTCCCTCCTCCCTGCCTTTTATCTAAGCCTACTTGGCACACCTTCCTCATTCTTAAAGAAGGGCTTATGCCCGAAACATCGATTCTCCTGCTCCTTGGATACTGCCTGACCTGCTGCACTTTTCCAGCAACACATTTTTCAGAAATGCTCAACAAATCAGGCAGCATCTGTGGACAGTGAAAGCGAGTTTACAATTCAGGCTGACAACCATCTAGTCTGTGAAATGTAGAATCTGTTTCTCTTTCAACAGCTGTTGCCTAACCTGAGGATTTCCAGAACATTCTGTTTCTATTTAAAATGTACATCATCTGAAGTATTTTACTTATACTTGTGTCTATTGACTGCCTGGCTTTATACTAATACTTAACTGTTGGGTTAAACAGTTCTGGCTGCATCACATCACCAACATTTCAATTCCGTGCTCTCTCTGTACTGGGAGTGCTTCTTTCAGATACTATGTTAAATTGGGGCTCCATCTACTTGTTGAGGTGTGTTCTGTCCAGGGCTTTGCATCAAGGCTGAGGCTTTTTCTTTTCATTTTTAATAAGTAATTTGGAATTGGCCTTTTGGTAGCTGCAGGTTAAGACTGGTTGTTTTATTTCCTGCTTTTGCCCCTCTTTACTGTTGGAGAACGTACAGAGTAGAATATTTAAATTGTGACAACTTCTACCCTGTATTTGCTGGACTTTACTTAGTGGATTGTGTCAAAATGCTGTGTACACACTGCTTACCTGTGTACAGCCACTATACAGCTAAATGCAGACTGAATGCTCTCTCCACACAGCTATGATTTTCAATGGTTTGATTTAAGCATGCTGATCTCAACACAGCAATGAATTTCTGAATTTGTTAGGCACCTAGCTACACAAAAATGTACATAAGTTTAACTTCTTTTTCCTTATATTTAGAAATCAGTGCCATCAAATGTAGCTCCTCAGCTCAACAAAGATCTTCCATTTACTTCCAGTTCCCATTGCAAATCAGGATGAAACATTGGCATCTCTGTGTAGCATTCCTGATTGTGTGTTGCTGTATCGAAAAAAGCAGTGATGATTAAGCAACTGATCTTATTTCTGTAGAAATGATACTGAAAATTGCAGTGTAAAACAGTGATCCAAATAAGATGTCTGATTTTCCTGCAGGTACACACCTTGCATAGGTCAGTAAGAGATTTAAGGAGTGACCAGTTACGCCTTGGAGATGAATTTGATGAGGAAGTAGCAAAGCGGAATAGGTATGGATTCCTCTTTTCTCCTCCATTGGCTACTCATTAGCAGGCTGTGTACTTCAATACTTAAAGCTCTTAGCCTCCATACAGCGATTGACTTAAGAAAACCAGTCAAGTTATCAAAATTGAAACTTTGGGTGCATATATTTCAACCCATGGCCTTCTTTCACTGTTGGCAACTCAACAAATCACATTACAGTGCATTGCTTCCCTGTGCAATTCCTAAAGCTGATTGGATGGCTCTTAACTGATCCTCCAATAACCATTGTCCCCCATTATTAATATTTTCATAATTAATGAATTTAAATAAATTTCAAGTGCATATTTATGTTTTAAGATATTTGATGTTCTCTTTCTGTTTACTTACAATATCATTTTGGAGATTAGTCTTTAATTCCTGAAATGGGCCCTTAATCAATCAAATTAGCTTTTTGCCTCTGTGGAATGGATTGCTAATTGAGGTGGCAGCTTGTCCCTAGGAGATTAGCCTGGAGAGATCCGTGTCATCAGGAAGCCATCGTGACCCACTGCTATCTGAATTTCACAGTCTCTAAAGCTGCCTCTGTGGAGCTGGGAAAATTTAACCCTGTTTAACCAGCTATGCACAGCAGGGACAGATCAAATGTTCTGAGTAAATCTGATGTTTTCTGTTGATCAGCCTTGCCGTTTACTTCCTCTTGGTTCTGTCTTGGTGGACCTCTCAACTGAATATCTCTACTCTGCCAAGCCTGAGGCAGGAAGCAATCATTAGTTTTACACTGCTAAAAGTAAAATCTCTTGGTGGGGTAGTTGGTGTGAGGGGGGTTAGATGGGCTGAATTTTAGATTGCCTGTCAGGTTTGTCTTCAACATAGATGATGTAAACATTTTTTTCAAAAACAGGACTGATTCAGAGACTCGAAAGGCTGTGAACTCCATATCAGAGAAACTCCGAGACATGTCCAGGACAGAAACAGTGAGTTCTGAACATATGTTCAACAAAAATGTGATCATTTATAGGTTGAAGCATAGCAAAGCAGGCAACCATATTGTGCTACCTTAACGCAAGTGGATTTTGACATATTTATTTAACCAAAGGAAATAATTGTTTTCATTCATCCGAGAATTATTGTGATCTTAATATGTTGTAATTGCATGTAAGCTAGTCAGCTGTTGAACAAAGTAACAGACAATGGGAAGATTGTATTTAATTTCATGACAAAATCCACAAGTGTGGAGACTGAACTTCATATACAATTGTAACAAGGCTGGACAGACTAGATACAAGGAGGATGTTTTCCCTGGTTGCACAGTCTTGAGCCAGAGGTCATAATCTAAGGATACAAGCTAGGCCATTTAGGACTGAGATGAGGAACCATCCCTTCACTCAGAAGGGTAGTCAATTTGTGGAATTTGCTGGGAAGGCTGTGAGGTCACGACTCTGAGTATATTCAAGAAAGATTTTTAAACTTTTCATTGTTGTAAGCATCTCAAGGGATGTGGAGAGAATGCAGTATATGGAGCTCATATTGCCATGCTCATATTGAATGGTGGAGCAGGCTCAAAAGGTCACATGTCCTTCTCCTAGTTTCTATGTTGATAACATGTGTAAGAACACAAGGCTTGGAATTCCAACAGGTTATACAGACCAAAGATGCATTGATGAAATACCTTAAGTATCCTCCTCCTTTAGTTTCTTGCCTGAATGCAGGGTTGGGCAAGGAGCTAGGTGTCAAATTGTCACCAGCCAAAAGAGGGATCGAAACCCATACAATTGGCACCTGTTTTATCCACTCTGGCTATCCAGCCAACTGAACCAAACAGCTGTCCAAGGAGTCCTGAGTTGCTGTGGCTGCAAGCTATGAATCGCGTAATTGAGTCTTCAGTTTTCTTTTGACCATAGAGCTGACCAGGTATCTCTCCCACTTGTATCACCTGCGGTTGGTGTATGTTAGGTTTACAGGTTGATATTCGACCTATTTGGATTGCGAAAGAACTTTCCAAAGCTCATAAAGTCCTGGAGGGGTCTTGAGTCTATTTGTTCTGGCTAAGAGAAGCATTAGTGCCTTTAATTATATGTAACAAAAAATGATAGCAACCTGAACAAAGCCCTCTCCCTTGTCTGCTACATCAATATATTCTTCAAAAACTACTTAATTCTTTTTGTGTAACACATTACCTTTCCCTCTCCATTTTAAAATTATTTTTAGTAGCAGCTTTTATTGGAATACTTAGATTGACACTTCAATAATCCTCAAGGAACATGAGTCAAAGACGACCAGATGTATCTTTAATCTTTAATTAACTTGAATTTCCTATCAAAGAGCTATCTGGAAATTCTTTATCTCCCAACCTGAGTAAGTGCTCGTTGCCTGAATTTGATCTGCTTTAAATCATTCCAAATTATGTTCATGTAGCCACCACCAGTCCTCATCTAGTCTATTGATTTATGATTTTGGCAGGGGTTACAAATTCAGTGAAAGTCAGGTGAAAAATATCACCAATTGAGGTTTCATTTTTTGCACAATAAACATGCAATTATTGTCTCAAAGTAAAAATCTGCAATATACTGAGATAAAAACCCGAGAGTTTAATCTGTTGTTATGAAGGCAGAGTTTTTTTTATTTTCAGGCAGTGGGTATTGCTGGCAAGGTTGGCATTCATTGCCTGTCTCTAGTTCCCTGAGCGGGTTGTCTTCTCCAACAGTTTGGGCATCTTCCTTCCCCCACTGGATTCCTGAATTTGTCACCAGGATGCCAGTACAATAAGACTGTCTGTTGCATTCCCTTTTATTGATACTTAATTCTAAAATAAAGTGCTTCTTCCTTGCTGGTGAGGCGCCTCATTCCAGATTCAGAAGAAGTTTGTATTTTGAAGGAGATTGCAAGATTAATTTCAAAGGCTTTTCATGTTCTTTGTATATTTGGAGAGCAGATACCACCATAAATTGCTGGAAGCTGTAAGGATATGTGGCTTCTTGTAAGAGATAAAATGGTCTTGAAACTTCAGCATTCTAGATGTTTTTTTTAAAACTGTTTCTCTAATTTTGCAAAGTACTTCGAGTTAGTATCTTAGAATGCTAAAGGAGTAATGAGCTTGGGAAGGCCATTCAGTTCCTCCAGTAGTTTTCAATTCAGTTCGTTATTGGCTGATCTGTGTCTTGACCCAGGTGACTGGTCTGCCTTGAATGCCCTTGACTAACAAAATCTATCAATCAAAAACATTGAAATTTTCAATTGACCTCCAGCCCGAACAGTTGTTTAAGTGGGAATTTAGGGCCTAAAGAAATGTTTCCTGGTATCACCCTTTAAACAACCTTGCTATGTTTTAAAATGGTGCTTCCTTGTTCTGGATTCCACTAGCAGAGGAACTAGTTTCTCTGTGACTCTGGTGACTGTGCCATAACTGGGAATTAACCCAGTCCCTGGTTTTTCTCTGTAGTTCTGCAATTTTTTTCTTTTCCAAGTATTTAGCCATACTCTCTTGAAAGTTAAAGAGTTTGATTTTTATATCCTATTCTGATGGAACAAAAAAAAGCTCATTTCCTCTACCCCATTCTCTTTGGCTCTTTTTTTTTGGCTAGTTAACTTAAACTGTTTCCTCTGTTGATCATTTTGCCTTCGGAAATAGTTTTGGCCTTATCAAAGCCTTTCATAGTTTATGTATCTTCATTAAGTCTCTCCTTGACCTCTAGCTAAAGGAAAACTGTTCTTAACCTATCTGTATAATGGAAATCTCTGGTTATAATTGTAGCAAATATTTTTTCCACTATCATTGAAGCCCTGATATTCTCTCGAAAGTGTGGTGTTGAGATTTGGACCAGGTATACCTGAGGCCTCACCTTATTAAAAGTTTAAAATTGCATCCTTGATTTTGTGCCAACAGGAGCAGAATTAGGCCATTTTAACCTTTAAACTTGCTGTGCTATTCAGTACAATCATGGTTGAAATGCGTGTGTTTTGAAATCCACATTCTCATCCACCCCCAAAGACTTTTGATTTCATTTCCTAACCAGTGTATCAACCTCTTCCTTAAACGTACTGAGAGTGTTCACCTCAAGAGTTTCAAAGTTGTACAAACCTCTAAGAATATATTTCCTCATGTTTTTGTCATAAAACGGCGCTACCTAATTTTAAATGCTGTTCTTTAGTTCTGCACAAGATGAAACATCCTTTCCACATCCATCTTTCCGAGATCTTTCAGGATCTTGTACACCTCAGTCAAGTCACTGCTGGCTTTTCTAAACTCTAATGGAAGCAATCCTAGTCTGACCAACCTATTCTCCTACGACAACTCTCTTATTCCAGGTGTCAAACTTCCTCTCAACTGCCTTCAATGCATTTATATTCTTCCATAAACAAGGAGACCAAAACTGCACACTGTATTTGAGGTGTGATCTCAACAATGCCATGTATAGCAGAATATAATATCCACACGTTTATGTTCAATTCCTCTCATAAAGTGGCTAATGAAAAGCTATCCTTTTATTAATTTCTTCCTATACCTGCATGCTAATTAGTGACTCATGCATTAGAACACCTAGATCATTCTGTATGTCAGAATTCTGCTGTTATATGATTGAGTGACATTGTTTTATATTCTTCCCACCAAAGTGAACATCTTCACATTTTGCACATTATAACTGCATCTGTCGCTCACATCCTGCCTATATCTGTCTGCAAGAACTTTCTAAAATCTTCACAATATACTTCCCTACCTATCTTTGTGTAATCTGTAAATTTAGTGACCATGATTTGTCTGTTCATATTTAAGTCATTGATATTATAATAACTCAGGAAACCCATCTGGAAAGGATCATGCAAACCCCAAAATAGAGCCACTTTTCATGGTGTACACAGACTAGTCCCAGGCCGGGACAGGAAGTTCTGTAGACCCATCTGCTTTTTTTCCCTTCTTGGTTTCAGAAGTGCTGTTATACAGTTGAACGCTTTTCGCTATCAACAAATCGTGGTGGTATTTTTTCACCTCTACTAATCACCACCAGTAAATCACCTGTGTTTCCAGTTGCTGAGTCTGCTTTTTTGTTTGTTTTTATATTTGAGATTTGCTACCATACAAAATTAAATGTTTTTTTTATGATTCATGCACAGGAAAACTCAGATCCCTGTGCAGTGCAGTTTATTTTGGAAGCTCGCTCTATTTAAATACTTGTCTGCCTTCGGATTCTTTGTATAAATGTGCATGATCTCACACTTTCCTAGCAAGTGCTGTGTAAGTACTTAAGTTACTCTGCTAGAGTAAGAGATTACGGAGTTTATTATAATGCTGGAGAGGGAGGATGCATTAGAGGGGTGAGGGATAGAATTTATTTAGTTGGAGGCAAATAGCAACAGAGATTTTATGTCACTACTGAGTGTATTTTATAGGCTGCCAAATACAGGGAAAGATACCTTTGTCCATGCAAACCACTCTTCCCCACTCTAATCCTCCTCCACCTTCTTTCTCCAATTGCCCACCCTCTTCCCTTGGCTTTCCCAATCTCTCCAGCTTTCTTTTCTCATCCCTTTGCCCACTCCACTTTCTCCCCATAGTTTTCCTGTCCTTTATTACCATACTGATACTAAAGGGGGTAGTGTTAGAGGGTGTAGCAAAGGTTCGTGGCAAAGTTGCTGCGATAGTGGACTTTAGTTATGTGGACAGATTAGAGGATCTGGGACTGCTGTCCTTAGAGAGGAGTTGGCTGAGAGGAGATTTGATTAAGTTGCTCATAACCATGAGGAACCATTATAGAGTCATAGAGATGTACAGCATGGAACCAGACCCTTCGGTCCAACTCATCCATGTCGACCAGATATCCCAACCCAATCTAGTCCCACCTGCCAGCATCTGGCCCATATCCCTCTAAACCCTTCCTATTCATATACCCATCCAGATGTCTTTTAAATGTTGCAATTGTACCAGCCTCCACCACTTCTTGTGGCAACTCATTCCATACATGTACCACCCTCTGTGTGAAGAAGTTGCCCCTTAGGTCTCTTTTATATCTTTCCCCTCTCACCCTAAACCTATGCCCTTTAGTTCTGGACTCCCCCACCCCAGGGAAAAGACTTTGTCTATTTACCCTATCCATGCCCCTCTTGATTTTATAAATCTCTATAAGGTCACCCCTCAGCCTCCAATGCTCCAGGGAAAGCAACCCCAGCCTGTTCAACCTATCCCTATAATTCAAATCCTCCAACCCTCGCAACATCCTTGTAAATCTTTTCTGAACCCTTTCAAGTTTCACAACATCTTTCCGATAGGAAGGAGACCAGAATTGTACGCAATATTCCAACAGTGGCCTAACCAATGTCCTGTACAGCCACACTATGACCTCCCAACTCCTGTACTCAATATGCTGACCAATAAAGGAAAGCATACCAAATGCCTTCTTCACTATCCTATCTACCTGCAACTCCACTTTCAAGGAGCTATGAACCTACACTCCAAGGTCTTTTTTCTTTCAGCAACACTCCTGAGGACCTTACTATTAAGTGTATAAGTCCTGCTAAGATTTGCTTTCCCAAAATGCAACACCTCCCATTTATCTAAATTTAAGTTCATCTGCCACTTCTCAGCCCATTGGCCCATCTGATCAAGATCCCGTTGTAATCTGAGGTAACCACCTTCGCTGTCCACTACACCTCCAATTTTGGTGTCATCAGCAAACCTACTAACTATACCTCTTATGCTCGCATCCAAGTCATTTATATAAATGATGAAAAACGTTCCATTGGCAGAAGAATGGCCGATGCATGGACTTAAAGTGAATAATGAGTGTTAAGATCTGGAACACAGTGCCTAGCAGCTCAGATCAGTGGTGGCTTTGAAAAGATTGGAAGAGGAGAAAAAGTCACAGTGCAATGGGGAAAAGGCAGTGGAGTAGGAAAGCCAGATTACTTTAGCACAGAGCCAGCAGCAACACAATAGGCCAACAGGTCTCTTGTGTTGTAGCAGTTCCATGACTTTGTGATCTATGTAGCTCTCTGCTACCATCTTGTGAGAGTACTGTGGTATCACACCTATGGAGCAGGTAAGCATTTTATGCTGTTAATTTCTAGATAAATTCCCCATAAGAGTATTCAGCACCCTGAGCAGGTTAATGATGTAGTGTTGATAGCTGATCGTATGGGAGATATAAAACAATTATATATCTCCAGTATTGCTGTTCAGAAGAATGTATCAGTGAGTGAGGTGATGTATTTTAGAATTAGGTTTATTGTCACGTGTACTCAAGTCAAAAAAGAACAGGAGTACAGTGAAAGGTGGAAAATGTTGCTGAACACATGGCAACATCTTAGGTACAAAGTAGCAAAGTGCAAATCTCAGGTACAATAAATATAAATAACAAAAAAGTTATGGTGCATTACAGCTATGCATAGTATAAGTTAGGAAAATAAGAAATAAAGCTAAAAAGATATTCTAGTCTTTCTATAATGGCTTCCACGTGGTCTGATCAGGCTCCACTGGTTACCAGCCAGTAGCCATCTTTGCTCCGGGCCCACTGGCCTCCATCTCTGCTCTGCTCTGTTCCCGCTCCTCTCCGTCTCGGCTTGTCTCTGCTCCAGTCCGGGCTCGCTCACCTCCGTCCCTGAGCCGCTTAGTCCCTGTTGACCTCCATCCCCGTTGACCTCCGTCCTGCTTCACTCTGGGCACGCTGAGTGAAGAGGAAAAGATCAGAAGAGAAAAATGTGCGCAATAGAGAAAAAAATAAGGACGGTGTGGATGAGATCTGGCTGGAGCGTTCTATGTTACCATCTTGGAATCATTCATTTATCTTATTTACAGGAAAGACTGACTTGTGTTTATATAGGATGTGTCATCTGAAAGGAATTGATGATAAACGGGGTTCTAGGGAATTATAATTGCTGATGAGTAACTCTCACTTCTGTATCTCTGCATTTGTACGCTGATTATGTATTTTAGTCAATATATTTCTCTTCTACTTTCCACCAATTCCTCTACAGAGATTTTCCATCTTCTTAAGTTACTCTGCCAAATCTTATTCCAGTATTAATTGTAATTGCACGCTTCACGAAATGCCAAATCAGACTATACAGTAATTAGCAGAACCCAAAGTTTCCCCTTTCCAGTTTACTGAGGTGTCATGATTGATTGTTAATTGTTAAATCCGATACAGTATACAATCTATACTTTGCTTCAAACACTGTTAGGAAATCAGCACTAAAGCAATCCTTAGAGTTCCATATTCACCCATCCATTTTTGCTCTTGGACTGTCTATTTCATTTCTTGGATATTGAAACCTTAGTGACAGAATTGCACCTTCTGTCTTGAGATTGCAATCAACAGTGGTTGAAACTTACTGTCCTTTTGTTGCTACTAATTTTTAATTGATAGTTGACCATCCTTTGCAGCTGATGGCTTATTCATGACTAAATTAGAATCCTCCTCATTTTTTAACCCAACTGAAAACCTTCTGCACTTGAATTCAGATTGACCTCAAAACTCTTTATGTGAACTGGATGTAAACTGAGGAGTGAACACTGTGTTGTAGAAGTGTCTGTACCCAGTGAGAATAATGTCTGTTGCATTTACTTTTTTAGCACTGTAATAACTGGCCTTGTGCTAGTGGTAAATGCAAACTTACTTAATGCTGTGCCCTCTCGTGCACAGGTTTCAGAGAGAGTTGAAAGGCGCCTGCAAGAAATTGAAAAGGAAATGAGAACGGAAAGGCATTTGGCAGAACGTCGTGAAGACCAGCTTGGACACATGGCTGTACAACTGAAGGAGGTGAGGCATAGTCTTCACATTGGAGATTTGAAACATTTGCTGGTAAAGACAGTAAAGATAGTCATCTGTTCCAGTTATTTTGGTTTCTGAACAAACTTGAGAGTCTTTCGACAAGGCTACATGAAAGGGTTCACTGCCAATGATCATGATTTTGAAAGCTATTAAATGAAGTCCAACATTTCTACTTCAAAGGAGAATAGTGAATTAAGTTACTAAGCAGTGTTATTAAAGGAAATAGTGTGGGAGAGTATTTTGACTTTAGGCTGTAGAAAGTAATAGCACTGATAAGCTGTTTGTCACATGCACCGCCTTATTTTCCCTTCTACTGCCTTCATGTACTGGGAATTTTGGTAATAAATAGGAAACCTGCCTGCTGTCCACACCATGGTTGAACATGTCCCTTCTAAATAGGTTCCAGAAGACATTAGATTAATTTTCCCAAAAGCAAGAGATTGAGAGGTATTGACAGATGTAGTGGAAGGTTCCAACCATAAGATGTAGGAGCAGAAGTTGGCCATTCAGCCCATTGAGTCTGCACAGCTTTTGATGAGTTCATGACTGATCTGATAATCTTTAACTTCACTTTCTTGCCCTTTCCCTATAATCCTTGTTTCCCTTGCCAATTAAAAATCTGCCTTTCTCAGCCTTGAATATATTTGATAACCCAGCATCGACAGTCTTTGCAATAAAGAATTTCACAGATTCACTATCCTCAGTGATGAAATTCCTACTCCTCTCTGTCTTAAGCATGCAATCCTTATTCTGAGATTATGTCCTCTGGATTTAGACTCTACACCCACAGGGCAAACCAACCTCTCCTTATCTACCTTGTCAAGTCATCTAAGAATCTTGTACGTCTCAATAAGAGTGCCTCTCATGTTTCTAAATTTCAATGAGTACAGGCCCAATCTACTCAACCTTTCCCCATATGACAGTTCCTCCATATCCTGTATCATCCTTAGGAATCTGCTTTGGAATGCCTCGAATGCCAGTATTTATTTTCTCGAATAAGGGGCCCAAAACTGTACTCCAGCCTGACTGGTCCTTTGGATAGATTTGTTCTGTTTGAAATAAAGGCCAACATTCCATTTACCTTCACTATTACATGCTTAACTTGGATGCTGGCTTTTTGTGATTCATGGATGAGCATTTCCAATTCTTGCGTAACTTTCTGCAGTCTCTCTCCATTTAAAATAATAAGCCAATCCTCTATACTTCCTTCCTTCACATTTTCCCACGTTATTTTTCAACTGCCAAGTTTTTTCCCACTCACTTAACCTGATCATATCCCTCTGCAGACTCTCATGTTTGGCATCCTTACCACCTATTTTTGGGTTGTTCACAAACTTAACTCGTACATTAACTTTCCTCATCTATGTCATTGATGTATATTGCGAATAATACTGCTTCCTTGGTAGCTGAAGTTAAATATCTTTTTTTAAAATGATTACTTTTTATTTTCCATTATATCTATTTTCTTTTGTTATGTGTAGTGTTCCCTTTATATCATGTTACATATTGGAAATGGAGACCATATTGGTATGGCAGTGTAGTGATAAATATTAACAACGTGCACTTTTAATGAAGAAGATAAGTGTGCCCATTTATATAGTGATTTTTCAAGGCTGAATACCACCCCAGAGCTGTTAAATTACTTTTGAGGTATAGTGACAATTGTTATGTAGACTAAGATGTATTAATCACTGCTGAAAATGTGTTGCTGGAAAAGCACAGCAGGTCAGGCAGCATCCAAGGAGCAGGAGAATCGACGTTTCGGGCATTAGCCCTTCTTCAGGAATGTATTAGTCACCTTGACTGCATTGTCTTCCCATGAACAACATTGTGGTGAATTAATGTTTAATCTAAGTTGGAACATGAATGTATTGGTTGCAAATTCTTCGCTGTCTCGTTTAGGGAAGTGTCATGAAATTTTTTTCGATTTGATTGTGGTGATTAGGGTGTGATTTTTGTTCAATCTCGTGTTTGTGCCAAAGCAGTTGTAGAAAATTTGAACATTTACATAAATTTTGATTTTTAATTATCAGAATTTCAGTTTTAAACAAAAATTAGATACTCTTTGTTTTCTAGGCAATATATAATGAAATTTATCCCATTGGGATGTTGGACACCCTTGTAAACAACTATATTGAAAATCTAAGATTACTGTCCAAATGTTGGTGGAAGTCAGGAATATTTCTAATTGCTATCATTGTATTTGGGATGTGAATAATGTTCCAGGTGCCTAGATGGTAATAAGGTGCAAATATGTAATATCATACTGAGGTCGTCAGTGTGCCTGGGTGTTTAGGCATGTTGTCTGCTTTGAGGAGCAATGTTCCAGAAAAGATAAAACTCAATTAATCCTGGGTAAAATTGTTTAACATTTTAGCTTTGATTCTGATTTTGTTGTCAATAAAATACTGTTTTAAAAACTTGAGTAATAGTCAATCATGTGTATCCCAACCTTTGGCCCAAAAATCCTGAATTTTTCACCTGGCTCCTGTCAGACTTGAGAATTGGTTTAGTAGGGGCGAGAAAGTGAGCACTGCAGATGTTGGAGATAAGAGTCGAAACGTGTAGTGCTGGAAAAGCACAGCAGATCAGGCAGCAGCTGAGCAGCAGAACCATTGCTGTTTCAGGCATAAGCCCTTCATCAGGAATGACATTCCTGATAAAGGGCTTATGCCCAAAACGTCGATTCTCCTGTTTCTCGGCTGCTGCCTGACCTGCTGTGCTTTTCCAGTGCCACACCTTTTGAATCGGTTTATTGGGAGCAATCTAGAGAATCCTTTTTTTTTACAGTTGCTCTTTTCTGATTTAAACTATAATGAACAACTAAGTTGCATAAGCTCGATCTCTAGATGGCTTAAAAAGCAGGCATTTGCAGAATGGTCAAGTGAAATGTCTACCAGACATCTTTATTGTGACATGGAGTGCCGAGTTTTAACAAATGTTCATTTCAGATGCAATTCAGCATCTACAGTATTTGGCTATTGTATTAATCTGAAATGATCTCTGAGCCTGGAGCAGAACGGGGATTATTTTGTTGTATGTTCAGCAGGAAACTGCTGCTTCTGGCTTTCTGTTTCTGAGCAGAGTATACTCCCTAAACACTAAGAGAAAGGTGGATACCACTTTAGCATATACCTGTGACTCTTCACACTTTGAGTTTTCACTTTCCTGAGAGCCATGATGCCTCTGAGCTTTTATCTTTTAGCTTCAGAGTTTTGCATTTTCAAAGTTTTATTTTATAGCTGTGTTTCTTCTCTACTTATTTCCTGCCTCTTGTTTACTTTTTGCTGCTTTTACCATTTGCCCTGAGTATCCTTCTTAATGAACTTGAACAATTCCCCACTTTCCCTCCACATATTGAACCTGATCTGGGACTGGAGCTTCTCCATGTCAACCGTCTGCCAGTCAAAGCGTACTTTATTGCAACCAGGGGCTTCCTTTGTGGACACTGCAATATGAAAGCTGCAAATGTCAAGTGTGACTGGTATTATCTGCCAATGTGTAGGTGGTGACCATCTTTGCCTTGTGCCCACGTGGCCATCTGTGACTGCTATGGTGGGATCCACCTTTGCCAGCCATCTTGGCTTTTGTAGCGTATACTGCGATCAGAAATAGATAGCCTGAATCATCAGTTCTGGGGTGAATTCAGGACCATGGCCAGCAATCATGTAGTCGCGGTCATTATTGGTAGTTCCCAAGAACCGACATGGACTTCAACACTCAAAATAGACCTTCTACAGTTTGTAAAGCTTTCTGGTCTCAACCTTGACTTTCACATGACTGTATGGTATGCCAATGAACAAAACTGCATTAATGCCTCCACCCAACTGGTGCACTGAAATTAACTTCACTATCCTTCCCTGGGTGTTGTTACTTGTACGACTTGTGTTTTCATGATAATCCAGCAATTTTAATCATCTTTTTGTTCTGTAGTATCAGTCTGCGACTGATTAGATTAATGAATTTCACTTTGATGTGGGATTTGAGTTCAGAGTCAAATTCCATTCCCATTAAAATTAATAAAACAAAAATTATCTAATATGGACAAAGCTTCAGATATTTCGCTGAAAGATTCAGCGTTTGCAATGGGACAAAGTAAATCTATTAAAACTGGAGAGTTTATCTCAGAGCTTGGGTAGGTGGATAGGTTTAATGCTAGTTATTGCCTGCTTTCCTGCATTCAAATTTCTTATTGTGTCTTGTCTTTTTTGCTCCTTTGGAATTTCTCTAGCAGGCTGAATTCCCAAGCCAATATGCTATTATGAGCATCATTTAAATCAGCTGGATCTTTACTGTTCTGATCTGTGAGATGAATTCATGCTCCAGGAAGCTGACTGCAGCACAGATGTCTGCACGCGTGGATGTGCATGTATGAGTGAGAGATTTGCTCATACATTTTTTGAAGTTGTACAGATTCTGTGGGACCAATGATGGTTTATGATCTACTTAATGGTGTTATGCCACAAATTACTCCGTGCATCCACCCAAATTGTTTCTGGCCATTTTTGAGGCCCGCAAGCCTCTTGATATTCAACACAAATGGCACATGTGATTGAAACTGAAACTGATCTTGACATTTTTCTTTAAGCATACCATAGGGTTAAAATGAACAAAGGACAGGGGAGGGGGGAAAGTGGGTCTCATTAACTTTTAAAGCAGAACTGAGGGTAGGCTGAGAATGACGAGAACGAGGGTAGGTCCGATCAAGGACAGTGGTGGGAGACTGTGTATTGAGTCGGAAGAGATAGGAGAGGTCTTGAACAAGTACTTCTCTTCAGTATTTACGAACGAGAGGGACTGTATTGTTGAAGAGGAGAGTGTGAAACGGACTGATAAGCTAGAAGAGATATCTGTTAGGAAGGAAGATGTGTTGGACATTTTGAACAACTTGAGGATAGACAAGTCCCCCGGGCCTGACGGGATATATCCTAGGATTATGTGGGAAGCAAGAGAGGAAATTGCAGTACCGTTGGCAATGATCTTCTCGTCTTCACTGGCAACGGGGGTGGTACCAGGGGACTGGAGAGTAGCGAATGTTGTGCCCCTGTTCAAAAAAGGGAATAGGGATAACCCCGGGAATTACAGGCCAGTTAGTCTTACTTCTGTGGTAGGCAAAGTAATGGAAAGGGTACTGAGGGATAGGATTTACGAGTATCTGGAACGGCACTGCTTGATTAGGGACAGCCAGCACGGATTTGTGAAGGGTAGGTCTTGCCTTACAAGTCTTATTGAATTCTTCGAGGAGGTGACCAAGCATGTGGATGAGGGTAGAGCAGTGGATGTAGTGTACATGGATTTTAGTAAGGCATTTGATAAGGTTCCCCATGGTAGGCTTATGCGGAAAGTCAGGAGGCATGGGATAGAGGGAAATTTGGCCAATTGGATAGAAAACTGGCTAACCGGTCGAAGTCAGAGAGTGGTGGTAGATGGTAAATATTCAGCATGGAGTCCAGTTACAAGTGGAGTTCCGCAGGGATCAGTTCTGGGTCCTCTGCTGTTTGTAATTTTTATTAATGACTTAGATGAGGGAGTCGAAGGGTGGGTCAGTAAATTTGCAGATGATACAAAGATAGGTGGAGTTGTGGACAGTGAGGAGGGCTGTTGTCGGCTGCAGAGGGACTTAGATATGATGCAGAGCTGGGCTGAGGAGTGGCAGATGGAGTTCAACCCTGCCAAGTGTGAAGTTGTCCATTTTGGAAGAACAAATAAGAATGCGGAATACAGGGTTAATGGTAGGGTTCTTGGTCAGGTGGAGGAACAGAGGGATCTTGGGGTCTATGTACATAGATCTTTGAAGGTTGCCACTCAGGTGGATAGAGTTTGTAAGAAGGCCTATGGAGTATTATCGTTCATTAGCAGAGGGATTGAATTCAAGAGTCGTGAGGTGATGTTGCAGCTGTACAGGACTTTGGTTAGGCCACATTTGGAGTACTGTGTGCAGTTCTGGTCGCCTCACTTTAGGAAAGATGTGGAAGCTTTGGAGAGGGTGCAGAGAAGATTTACCAGGATGTTGCCTGGAATGGAGAGTAGGTCATACGAGGATAGGTTGAGAGTTCTCGGCCTTTTCTCGTTGGAACGGCGAAGGATGAGGGGTGACTTGATAGAGGTTTATAAGATGATCAGAGGAATAGATAGAGTAGACAGTCAGAAACTTTTTCCCCGGGTACAACAGAGTGTTACAAGGGGACATAAATTTAAGGTGAAGGGTGGAAGGTATAGGGGAGATGTCAGGGGTGGGTTCTTCACCCAGAGAGTGGTGGGGGCATGGAATGCGCTGCCCGTGGGAGTGGTAGAGTCAGATTCATTGGCGACCTTTAAGCGGCATTTGGATAGGTACATGGATGGGTGCTTAATCTAGGATAGAAGTTCGGCACAACATCGTGGGCCGAAGGGCCTGTTCTGTGCTGTATTGTTCTATGTTCTATGTTCTATGTTCTATTACATGGATAGAAAACAAGGTCAGCCAGTTTGAGAAAAGATGTAAAGAGTAAAACATTACTATTAAAACATTTCTATTAAATCTTCAATCCATATTTCTGTAAGCATTATTACAATTGCTAACATCTTGCACTTAATAGTACCATTGATACCAGGAAATTGTTCAACCTTTTCTGGGAAGGAATGATTAGAGAGTGAGGGTTGGAGGAGGATGGATTGTGACAGTATCTAAAGGGACTAGGTTTTGATGAGATTGAAGGATTTAAGAGCAGGAAGTAAGAGGGAAGTTGTGTTATTATGGTCATGTCACTGGACTAGTAATCCAGAAGAGGCAAAAGTGAGGACTGCAGTTGATGTCAATCAGAGTCTAGATTAGAGTGGTGCTGAAAAAGCACAGCAGGTCAGGCAGCATCCGAGGAGCAGGAAAATCGACGTTTTGGGCAAACCTCAGGAAACGAGAGTTCCTCTCTAGTAATCCAGAATGCCAGGCTAATGTTCGGTGATTCAAATCCCACTATATAGGTGATGGAATTTGAACTCAATTTGGAAAAATAAAGTTTGGGATAAAAAGCTAGCCATGTGGTGACCATGTCTGTTGTTTTAAAAACCCATATGATGGAAATCTGCCATCCTTACTTGCTTTGGCCTGTGTGACTCCAGACCCACAGCAATATGGATTGAATCTTAAGTTCTCTGGGCAATAAATGCTGGCCCAGTCAGTGACCCCAATACCTGATGAATGAATTTAAAACAAGGCTGAGGCATTTCGTGTCCGTCTTTGTTCAATTTCACCTCTGACACAAGGTTACAGGTTCAGCTCACACTTCAGGGAGATGCAACTGTGTGATCTAGACTGACACCCCAGTTTAGTATTAAGGCAGTGCTACACTGTCTTAGGTTTTGGGTGAATTATCAAACTGAACCTGATTTACTTTCTCAAGGAAAGGCCAGTACTTCTGCTGTACTGTTGGAAGAAAAGCAAGGGAATTATGTTCCATCTTCTAATGAATATCATTCCAACAGAGAACTCAGTTGTTAACTCGTTGCTGTAAATGGAAAGTTAATGTATATAAATTGGCTGCTATGTTTCCTGTGTAAGAGAAATTAAAAATATACTTTTTTGACTGTAGACCATTTTGAGATGACCCTAAGTCATGAAAGCTGCGGTACAAATGCAAACCTTTATTTTTCTTTTGTGGTGAGGGTTCTGACACAGCCAAAATAGCTCAAAAATGGAGCAAAGAGAATAGTGAAATGCAAAAAATGTCCAGAATTGAATGTGGTGAAAGGAAAAGGACTGAATGATGATGTAGGGACGGCACGATGAGGCTATAAATCAGAAGGTTTCTCAAAAGTTGATGTGCACATGGACACTGAGCTGGTAAATGTTGGAAAGGACCTGAGCTTATAAGGAAATGGAATGTGATCTGAGATAAGATAGAGATCTTGAATTTGAAGAAGTGTTCTGAAGAAGAGGCATTTCTGACATGAAATGATAGCTCTTTTTCTCTCTCCACAGATGCTGCCTGACTGCTGAGTTTCTCCAGCATTTTCTTGTTGTTTCATCTTTCCAGCACCTACAGTATTTTGCTTTAATTTGATGGAATTTTCAGTGGTTTCCATTTGGCGAAGGGTGAACTTTGGGAGTCTCCAAACATGCTGCAGGACTGATGACAACACATATTTAAACACTTTGCAAGGTGTAACTGTTCAATGAGACCTGGGTGTCCTCATGTAGTTGCTGAAAGTAAGTGCGAGGTGTAGTAGGCAGTAAAGAAAGTAAACTATATGTTGGCATTCATAACAAGAGGGTTTGATTACAGGTACGATGGTTACACAGGACTTTAATGAGGCCACATCTTGAATATTATGTGCAGTTTTGGTTGCCTTATCTAAGCAAAGGATGCTCTTGCTATAAAGGGAGTGCAGCAAAAGGTTTACCAAACAATTTCTGGGTAGCAGGACTGATGTATGAGGAAAAATTGATTCAGTTAGGATTCTGTTCACTTGAACTTTGAAGAATAAGAGGGGGATCTCCTAGAAACCTATAAAATTCTCGCAGGGCTAGACAGATTAGATGCAGGAAGGATGTTCCTGATGTTGGGGATCATCGTTTAAGGGTAAAGGGTAAACCTTTTAGAATGGAAATGAGAAATTTCTTCACCCAGAGTGTGGTGAGCCTGTGGAATTTAATACCACAAAGTGGTTGAGGCCAAACATTGTGTTTTCAAAAAAGGAGGTAGATACAATTCTTAGGACATAAGGGATCAAGGGACATGGAGAGGGTGTGGTTAGGATATTGAGTGCGATGATCAACCATGATCATCATGAATGGTAGAGCAGGCTCAAGAGGTCAAAAGGCCCACTCCTGCTCCTATCTTCTATGTTTCTATGTCTCGAGGGGCTTTTAAGAATGAGACCAGCATTGTAAACATGGAGGTTTTCATGAATTCACTGATTGTTTAGGCATTACTTTGGGGGTAGGGGAGGGAAACAGACCTTAGTAACCCATCCTCTGGTGGAGCACAGAATCACTGACAGAAACCTATGCATTTCAACATACTTCTATGTGTGTGTGAACTCCTGAAGCTGTTAGTCAGTTTTGGTGGAGTAATAATGGCAAATTCTGACAGTTTTGTCTTATTATCTGCAGAATCCAGTCCATGATTTTATATTCCCTTTTGATTCAAATATGTTTCCTTCTCTTAACTTTGAAAGCTCTGTCTGTTGCTGGAGTGTCTGTTTTATGAGAATTGGCAACCTTGTCTCTGTAAGCAGAAAATAAACAATGCTTCAGTCAAATCAAGAAAGTTTATAACGTCCAGTAAAGCCATTTTTGGTCTGTGTCCATGGGGTCAACACAGAAATGGTAAATCATGTTAGTATAGGCAGGCTGTTGAGCTTGAATCTCTCATTGTCCTTAACAACATCTGCATGTGCAGGAGCTGACTGTGCAAGTTGGCTTAACGTCTCTACTTCTTCACTCCCCTTCCCTCAACCCTTTCCTCTGTAAAAACTGTCTTTTTTCATTTTTCTGTATTTTCAATTGAGTTCTAAAATGGGAAAAGGTCTGTTTTAAAAACCGATTAAAAAAGATTTACTACACTTTTAAAAAGCAAGTTACTTGCTCATCGTAAGTGCTGTTTACGCTGCTGTTTCTTCAAGCAGCAGGCCAGGTTGAGTTAGATGGAGCCAGAGGTGTGCATGATGGGGGATTTGGCCAGCAACGAGCAACTGATTGTTCTATAGAATGGAGACCAATTGTCTATGATAAAGGCTTTCTGCCTGCCAACAACTCTATGATTGGCTCCCAGGTAGCTAACAGTTTGAGGATGTTTGAGAAGAAGCCATCGGAGCTCTGGAAGTGAATCTGTTGTCCTTCTTTCTGCATTGAAGAAATACCTCGATTCTGAAGAAAGTAACTTTATTTTCCCTTAGTTGCTGTAAGCTGTTAATTTTAGTCAGAGATTTTAAGTAGTGACTCTGCCTCCTGCAAGTAAGTTAAAAAGTACCTGGAGAAGGAAAATTGAGGAACAGCAGGTCTTGGCTGGCCAAAAGGATCATCTTAGCAAACCCTGGGGTCAGGAACAGTTGACCTGCCTTGCCAGTGTTGCTGTCCATAACGCCCATTTTAGTTGTGTGTGTGTGTGTGTGTGTGTGTGTGTGTGTGTGTGTGTGTGTGTGTGTGTGCACGCACACACAGGATTTTTGTAAGCAGGATTAGAGTTTTAACTAGTGGAATTTAATATCAGTGTTTCATAATTGTGTACCTGTAGCTGGAATCCAATTACTTGTAATAAATAGCAATCGTTAAGTACAGAAACCTGATCCATTTTTTCAGTTAACCTGGTTCAAAGGAACATAAATTTGGAAATTTGTGTACTTTTATAAGTTCTTTAATTTTGTGATTCATGCAGAGTATGAAAACTTAATTTCCAGTATGCTCCCCCAGGAGGGTGGAATCTCAACCTTGTTGAATCTGTGCCAAGTGTCATACTTCAGCCGTTTGCTAGCCTGAGTGTTGAAATTAAATGTTTTTCAGGGGTGGAATTTGGACCTAGGTGTTCAATGTGCCTCAATTTTTTTTACAATGTAGAACACATTAATCAAATGGCAAAATTGTCTGTTTTTGCACTTTGTTTTGCTGTGATTGTGTGGGTCACACTCTCCCCTCTGACCCAAACACTGCTGGTGTTGAGTCTTACTTTGTTTTCAAACCGAATGCAATATGGAGGCAGTTTTTGCATTGCCTGAGGCATCTCTTACAACTGAGACTGTAAACTGAAGCATCTCCAATTCTTGGGTAGATGTGGGAAACTCAGGGGCACAACATCAAAAATGAAAAGGGAGTATCCAGGCCACTATTTAACCCACAACCAGCATCTTAAAATAAATGATTATCTGTTTGTTCATTTCACTGCTGTTTGTGGGACTTTGCTGTGTGCAAATCGACTTGCATTTTCTGACAGTGTGTCTGTGACTAGACTTCAATAGTATTTAATTGAGTGTCAAGTTAGGGTTCGGGTTTGTGTCGGGTCATCTTGAAGTCATGAAAAGAGATGCATAAGTACAATGCTTTTTCTTTTCTTTTTCTTCATTTCCTTCAAGTTGACACTCAATAAGAAACACCAGCAATAGAAGTTAATTGGTTTCAGTCTTTGAGCACGGCAATGGAAAATAGGACTGTTTTATTTGAATAGACATTGCTAATGGAGGTTGTGTGGAGGATATTTCCTTCCTAGTTCGGCTGTC
The DNA here is from genome assembly GCF_047496795.1 of Chiloscyllium punctatum. Taxonomy (NCBI): domain Eukaryota; kingdom Metazoa; phylum Chordata; class Chondrichthyes; order Orectolobiformes; family Hemiscylliidae; genus Chiloscyllium; species Chiloscyllium punctatum. The sequence goes on from NC_092742.1 coordinate 14,091,124, forward strand.
AGTTTTTATTAATTTGTGTCTTCATTTATGTTTTTTTTAATTTAAGATATTGTGGAGAAACAATTGAGTTTGTAATCCTGCTGCTTTTATTTTCCATTTTGCCTTCTGCTTCAGAAGAAAGTAACCACCAGGGGTCACTTTATCTTCATTGCTGGGAGATTTGCTTCCTTTGGGCTTCTGTTGATTTATTCCAGCATTTTAATGCCCCCACGCCGCCCCCCCCCCCCCCCCCCCCTCAGAAAAAGAAATTATCTCATATTTTTCAGTTAATCAGCTTTTAAACAACAGTAGGAATACCTTATGAACTGACTTCTTGGGGGGAAAAATGGTGTGATGATACAGAATGCACATCAAATACATGTGACATTAAATACAATGCCTTCTAAAGAAAATTGCAAAATTCCTTTTAAATACTGAGCCAAATCCCAAAAGCTGTTGTGGTAAAGTTTTTTTTTGACAATGATGCGTAGTTTATTAAAATGTGCTGTTATTCACCATTATGCAGTTTGAATGCAATTGCAGAGCATTAGCTATTCAATGGAGACTTGTTCAGTAGCTTATTTAATGTTATAGCTGCATAGAATGGAATATTAATCTGTTATAAACCTTTAGCACAATTGTACAATAAAAAAAACTTCAGGTGCAGTATATTCTAGTAAGTGCTTCTTTTATCTTCAGTTAGAATAGGAATTTATGATCTCATATAATGAAATTACAATAACTTTACAGCACTAATATGGCTATTTTATGAAGTAAAAAAAATCCAACAGAGAGCGCTCACTTCATTTAGAATAGCATTTTAAAAATGTCACATCTATCTATATGGTGAAATGCATCAGAAGCCACAATTGAAGGGATCTAGTTCTTCGTAATGTAGGCGGAGATCACTGATAGGGAGGAACTTCAAAAGAAGAATGATAATTAAAAATCAAGGCTTTGAGAGCTGATGTAGGCTAGTCCGAAGAGGGGGCGGACAATTGATAGAAAAGACTTGGTGTGAGTGAGGATATGGGTGGCAGAGTGCTGGATGAGCTCAAGTTTGTGGAAGTTGGGAGCTGGCCAGGTGGAAATTGGAACAGTAAAATCTAGAGGTAACAAAGCCATAGCTAAGGCTTCAATGAGAGTTGAGCTTTTTCTCATTGATGGATGGTGCTAAGTGTTTAAGGTTGTCTTTTGGCCTGTTTCTATTCCTGCTTCATTATTGCTCTGAACTATGGTTGTGTTACTGGTCACAGTGTTCATTGACCTCCTGATTTTTGTCCTTTTACCTCCAGCAAAACACTGTTTCTAATATGGTTTGCTTTTCTTGCTGGTCTGATTTTTGTTTTGGCTCCAATTCCACTTTTCTTGGGAAGGTGGCAATTTGATAGCTTCCTTTGACCTTTTGAACTCCTCTCATAATGAGTTTTCACTAATGTACTCTAAGCAGCCCTGGTGACGAGGCTTCTCAAAACCACAACTAGATTTTGTGCCATAGGTATATTTCCTCATTTCTTGCTATATAACATCCTAGCAAAGTGAGACTCAAAGGGAAACTTTGTGCCTTTAGTGTGGTATTCTTTCCTATTTTATCTTGCAACCAGAACAGCCGTTGGGGGCCTTTAACATCTTAATCCTTTCCAGTGCATATGTAACTAGATACTATTTATATTGTTGCCTCCCCTACCACCTTCTGATTGATTTACTTATGTTACTATAATTCCTACCTCCTCCTTGTGATCAGTTAATGACATGATGTCTGCTTTACTTGAAGCTCCGTTGTGTACTTCAATGGCTGCTGTAGACGAGTCTTTAAAATGTGAACATATATCTCTTTTGGTAAAAGAGTTTACCATAACTATTCTGTGAGGTATACTTAGACGGGGTTAATATTTTCGGTGCAAAGCTATTGTCAGAACAGCCCTGAAGAAGCTTTTGCCAATCTTACCACTTGCAGCTTTCTCTTTCAGCTCATAGCTTTATTTATTCTGATGTTTCTGTTCCCTTTGCTGTTTAATAAAACTGTTTCCTTTGGTTCGAGAACTGGACATATAAATGGAGCAGAGGTGGAGCAATTTCCCTCAAAGGAGTAGTGCTATGGGCAACTTTCCCTGTGAGTTGATGGAAATTCCTATTATACTGCGGAAGGATTATAGACAATGAGGAAGAATTGGTGTTACACTAGGTAGTCAAATTCTGATTTCTAAATGACATTGAAAATGATCGCAGCATATTATTATGGGATTCTGTGATTTTGAATTAGCACAGTCAGAGTCTAAGAGTGTGGTGCTGGAAAAGCACAGCGTGTCAGACAGCATGGGAAAAACAGGACAGTCGATGCATAAGCTCTTCGTCAGGATTACACTCTTCGACTCTGATCTCCAGCATCTGCAGTCCTCTCTTGCTTCTAATTAGCATGGTCATCCAATTTTGCAGCTGATAGGATGGATTTGGGGAAGAATCATTCTGCAGACAGCTTGAATGTCAATAGAATAATGAACTCATTGACTGTAAATATCATCATTGTAGGCAGAAATTCTCTTGGTTTGAAAATGTTCTCTCTTTAGTTTTCATTAATTCACAGTAAAATCAATAGTTGACTACAGTAGGTGAGTCAAGGTGTTTTTTTTATTTATGAAGCCATAAACCCCTCTTGTTTCCTCAGAACCTTGTTTGTGGGTCGTGATGTCCTTCAATCAGATTAATGCATGTTCAAAACAGCTCAGAAATTACTCTGGCAAACCTTTTCCTGGCAGTTGCCAAATCCCTTTGAATAATATTATTACTAGAGACTTCGAAACAGGAGGGAAGCCATTTAGCCTCTTAATCTGTTCTGCCATCCTTTCAGATGACAGCTGTTCCAAATCTTAGTTCCATTTGTAGCCTCAATACATTTTCTGGATATGGATCCTTCGACCCTAATTTATAAATGTTCAACTCATCCACCCAAAGAATCCCTACAGTATGGAAACAGGCCCTTCATCCCAAGTCCACACCGACCCTCCGAAGAGTAACCCACTCAGACTCATTCCCCTACATTTACCCCTGACTAATGTACCTAACCTGCACGTTTTGGGACTATGGAAGGAAACCGGAGCACCCGGAGGAAACCCACGCAGACATGGGGAGAATGTGCAAACTCCACACAGTCACCCAAGCCTGGATTTGAATCCGGGTCCCTGGTGCTATGAGGCAACAGTGCTAACCCCTCAGCCACCATGCCACCCATTCCCTTCCCCACTCCATCTCCATTCTGAACCTTAACAACTTATTAGAAGTGAGAATTCTATATTTTTCTGTGCAGATGTCCTTACTGGAAAACAGACTTCAACTTTAAGCTTATACTTTTAAGGTTATAATCCCTTTTATTGGACATTCCCATCCCACCACCTCCAAGAAATATTATCTTTGCAATTACCAATCAACTACAATTAAACACCTCAATTAGATAATCTTTTCTGGAGCAAATGCAAGCTTAGTCTTTGTAACATCTCCTCAATGTCTAACTCTTTTAGCCAATATTGCTGTAGTTTTTTAATGGAAAGTTCAGATCTCTTGCTCAACAACTAGGGATTCCTTTCCTTTGAATTGCAATACGATCATTGTGTTAAACTATCTTGGTTGGAATTGTGTGTTCATAAAAGGAATGTTTCCCCATGTGTTTTCTTCTTTCTTTTCTTAAACCTTTCATTCTCTTTCATTTCTTTTCACCCCATCAACATCATGCACTAGTATTTTTCCTTCTTTAACTGTACGAAGTAATCCTGTGAACATAGCTATCAAGACATTCCAGGCTGGTGTTACCACTGTGTTGTCTTCAACAGTCGCCAGCTGGTCTCTATCAAAATTGCATGGTGTCCAAAATGCCAGCTACTGTATTTTGGACTGCTTTATGAGGGCTCAAGACTGACCTCATTCAACATTGCCTGAGACAGGAATAGGTGAGCAGAGACTGGTCTGCCTCTGCCCATTGACAGGACTTTATTGGGAAACCCCTTTACTCCTTTAATAACTAGTCAGGCTTTCCAGGAAGGATTCCTGTTGATGTGAGTAGCTGCAGGTTTAGCTGTGATGTATCATGTGAGGATGGGACAGTTATGCTCAATACAGCAATGTTATCAAAAGATGAGGTGGAGAGTGTTATGGTTTGCAATTCAGTGACCCCTGCCGGATATCTATGTCACTTTGCAAGATGTTGATAGAACTCTTGTCTAATGCCCCAATTATTAAGTTGCCTACCGATGTTTCTAAAGCTCAAATGTGAAATATAATCATTTGAACAAGGTAGTGAAAGACGCCCAGTAACTGTGGGGAATTACTTCAGTATGAGCAGTGTCTGCAGTGGCAGAAAAGAGAAAATCTTTTTGGATAAAATAAATAAGCAGTTTGTTCAGGTCAGTAACCACAGAGGAGCTATAATCCTGATCAGTTGTTGAGTGAGAGCAAAACCATTTATTTGCGTAATAGTGGTTTGCAATCCCGTCTGAGATTGCAATCGTAGGTAGATGTTTAATATTCCCCGGAGTAGTCGGTGCATAGCTTCAGAAATGGACAAACAGCGGAGAAGGGAAAGAGGATTTCTCATTATCTGTACAAGTAGTACATGATGAAAAGAGACGGGTCTGGCTGCGTGCAGTGTTTACCACGATATGCTGTCTTGAGGATACTTCATACCCAAAGGTTAGCAGACACGAACTGAATAAATCTTGGCCTCCAGTTAACAATAACTATTATATTATTTCACTGACTAGAGAGGTGATGACCTTTCTGATTATGATATTTCCAACTCTGATCAATAATTATTAGACTTTTAGGAGAGGTATTCCTACCCTTAGTTATGGCCTGTGTAATTAGAATGATGAGAAACCATTGTTTTATCACTTCTCATTGTTTCAAAACCTGGCAGAGAAGCTGGTGATGAGAGACTGAAAATGAGAATTTAAGAAACAATGATAGATCTGAAGTGAAGCAGATATGTACACTTGAGAATTAGGATTGGCATTGATTGTGAAGGTAATGCTCTCTTTGATCAATCAAAGTGACATGACTTAGGCAACTGTTTGCTATCTAGTTCTGTAGATAAGCAACATTGACATGAAATTCCTTCTCCAGGTAAGGAGTTGGGGATGTGAGAAAATATTGCCCCTGGAAGCATGCAGATAAAGAATAAAAACAAGGCCTAGTTTAGGATTTTTGACAGAATGCATCTTCAAGATGCATCTTTACGTAAAATAAGTATGCTGTGTCTCAAGCTTTTAATCATATTTAAGCAGTGTACCATTGATCCCATATCATTGAGTATTTCAGACTGAAACACTTAAACTCTTGTTCTAACCTGTTGTGTTTTTTTTTGTCTTTCTTTGATATAATGTTTATTCAATGTATAAAAACAGTATATATGTGCATTATATATACAAACACAGTGAATTAAGGGTTTGTGGAGAAAGGACAGTGCTAGTGAAATTTTGTAAGGTTTAGATTGAGATTTATTTATCTATGTTATTGTGAAGATTAGTCTTGCATCCATTTGGAAATAAACCTTTGAAGCAACGCAGCTGCAAAAAGAAAGGTACAAAGTTGATTTTTTTTTTGGTATGCAGCATTTATTTAGAGTCAGAGCTGTGCAGCTCGGAAATGGACCCTTCAGTCCAACTTGTCCATGCCGCTCAGATATCCTAAATTAATCCAGTCCTATTTGCCAGTATTTAGTCCATGTCCATCTGAGCCCTTTTTATCCACATAACCGTCCAGGTCCCTTTTAAATGTAATTGAACTGGCCGCCACCACTTTCTGTGGCAGCTCATTCCACACAAGCACCACCCTCTGTGTGAAAAAGCTGTCCCTTCGATCCCTTTTATATCTTTCCCCTCGCACTTTAAACCTAAGCCCTGTGGTTTTTGCCTACCCTAGGAAAATGATCTTGATTACTTACCTTATCCATGCCCCTCGTAATATTATAAACTTGTATAAGGCCACACCTCAGCCTCTGCTTCAGGGAAAATAGCCCCAGCCTATTCAGCCTCTCCCTGTAGCTCAAACCGTCCAACCATGGCAATATTCAGGATTCCTGAACTCATTCAAGTTTCATGACATATTTTCTTTGGCAGAGAGACCAGAATTGAATGCAGTATTCAGAAAGTGGTCTTACCAAATGTTCTGTACAAATGCAACATGACATCCTAACTTCAAAAACCATGCATTGACTAATGAAGGCAAGTCTACCAAAGCCGCCTTCACTACCCTGTCTAGCTGTGACTCTACTTTCAAGGAACTATTAACCTTCACTTCAAGGTCTCTTTGTTTGGCAACACTCCCCAGAACCCTACAATTAAGTATCTAAGTCCTACCCTGATTTGCCTTACCAAAATGCATCACCTCATATTTATCTAAATTAAACTGCATCTGCCACTCCTTTAAGAAGTGGCATTAGTCACACCTGTCATAATGTCATTAAAGATCAACTTGATTGAGAGTTCTTAAAAATATAGCAACTTTTTGCAAATGTTTTAAGCTATTGAGATTATGCCTTTTGGTATTCATGTAAAGGTGTAAATATTTTTTTAACAAGTCTAAGATTAGAACCAGAAGCAGGTTGTGTATGTACCTGTCATATGGTATTTGCTATTTCTACAGGCCTGGGATGATACATCCCTACCTGGCAATGACATGTGAGGTTATATATTCTATTTATCCCCTCTGCCCAAGGCTTCTCTGGAGCATTAATAACAAAACTTGACAGAGCTATATAAATATATTGAGTCAAGTGACCAAACATTTGATGAAAAAGATAGGTTTAAGTAAACGTCTTAAAAGAGGAGAGAAAGGAAGCAAGCTGAGATTAGATTCCCTACAGTGTGGAAACTGGTCCATTGGCCCAACAAGTCCACACTGACCCTCTGAAGAGTAACCCACACAGACCCATTTCCCTCAGACTAATGCACCTAACACTATGGGCAATTTAGCACGGTCAATTCACCTGACCTGCACATCTCTGGGTAGTGGGAGGAAACTAGAGCACCCAGAGGAAACCCACACAGACACGGGGAGAATGTGCAAACTCCACACAGACAGTCACCCAAGGCTGGAATCGAACCTGTAAGGCAGCAGTGCTAACCACTGAGCCACCCAGCTTGAGCTGGAGCGATTTAGGAAGGGAATTCTAGAGTTTTGGACCTACGCTTTTGCTGATATAGGCAAAAGTGGTGGAATGAGGGAAATTTGGAGGTGCAAGTGGTTGGAATTAGAGAGGTATTGAGATCTCTCTGGGTTGCAGGTCAGGAGGAATTTGCAGGCTGGACAGCTGAGGCCATGGTAGGATTTGAAAACAAGAATGACAATTTTAAAATTGAGGCTTCGGCAGACCAAAAGCCAATGTTGGTCAGTGAGTGCATCAACAAATAGATCTTGGTATGCATTAGGGTACAGGCCATGTCTCAGATGTGCTCAGGATTATAGAGGGAGGCAAGGTGGGAGGCCTGACTCTTGCCAATCTGTCTTTAACAGCATTGATACTGAGGAATGGAGTTGATGACTAGGCATCAAAACCTGTGGCACTTGAATGATAATAATAACTTTGACTCACTAATTTATATCCTGAATCAGGCAAGTAAGTTGACAATGTATGAATGAATGTCACGAGACAGAATGCTGCCATTGTAAGACAGAGTAACTAAGAAGACTGCACGAATCAATAAATCCTTGTATCATAAACTGCAAGTTTGGTTTGTAAAAACTGTAGATTGTCGAGACTTGGCAGATGAAGATGGTAAACTGTTTCATTGTGTTGGATAAAATATACTGTAAAATCTTAAAGCAATGTAATGGATCTTGATTGTGCTAAGTGAAAGTGCAAGTATATGGTAGACCATTCGGTAACCTAGTTCTGACCATAGAAAGAATGAGGAAATTCAATGTTCCTTCTCTTCTATGTTATGATCTTCTACAGATTAAAGGGATTTATTTTTCGCTGTAATATATTTTCTATTTGTCAATCAATGTTCAGTTGTGCAACACAAGGTTAGTGTTTAAAGAATTCTTTAGCGAATCAAAGAAGGCCTCATTATATTGCAAAATCCTTTCATTCATTTGATTTCTTTTTAATAACTAATAGCATGTGTTCTGCGCCTGTACCATCTCTCAAACAGCAGTGAAATGAGTGACCTGTTCTTCTGTCTTTTCAATGGTGTATGTGGATGAGCATTTTTAAGTATGTAATTGGAACTTTGGACTGTGTGATGGGAGGGAAAGCCAGCCTCAGAACAGAACGTTACGGAGTAGAAGTTCGGCATCTTCAGGCATTCTCAGATTTTAAATCTTTTTACTGTCAAAGGCCATTGCCTTGTGCTCAGATGGAGAACCATTTAAGTATTATGACATTGCAAGGATATTTGTCAGCAAGCTTCACAGACCAACATTGAACGTTTGGCTAGCTTTTCAACTTTGAGCTCAGGGTATAGTTCAAATTTTATAAGTTCTGAGTTGCATTATGAAAGCAATACCAAAATGTAATAAAGGTAACCTTTGAGCCAATAAATGTGTTTTTTTTGTCATGCTTGATATATTAAGAAGTCTGTCTGCCTTGACAGGTGCTTACAGTAGCACTGCTGGTCCAAGCTGTTAAGTATTGATCAGTAGACGGAAAGTATGTTAGCTGCAGTTGAAAGCCATTAAAGTTTAAACATAAGAACTGTCTACAGCTGTTAGATCACATTTTATTGTTAATGGATATAGTGCTGAGAGGACTAAGTTAGACAAGGACATCTGTGCTGGATGTCAGATACGCACAGTGTCTCGAAATAGACTAGTAGTAAAAGACAACTGTCATGAATGTGTATGTATGCAATATTTTAAATCTCCATTTTCAGTAGGTTGATTGAGTGCAATGAGCAGGAGATCCCGTAATCAGTCACACACTGATGCATGTCGTTTTCTATGTCTGTGCTGTTGTGATCCCAGCTGATGTTAATCTGGACATGTCAGATCCCAGAATGAAACCTGTCTTAACAGATTCAACTTTGATATTTTAAAAAAAGAATGGAGGTCGGTTATTGAACATACTCAAGAGGCTGCCGGTATACTTTTAACACGATAAAATGTTAAACGAGGAAAGAAAGCTCTTTTATGTTAGATTAAAAGAAAGTTTGGACATATTATAGACTTCAGGAAAATACTCAAGTTCTCACTGCCCATTTGCCCAAACCTCAGCACAGAGTCACCACTCTGTTCTCACTCAGACTGGTATATCAGCAACTTGTTCCCTTTTGGTGAATTTCTGTCCAGTCACTACATATGTTTTTCCTTAATCTAAGAAACCTAAAGCCATCTAAAGTCATTGTGACTTTAATTTCAGAGCAACTCCAAGTTTGCTAACCCCTCTCTGAGACCATTCTCTGGCTTCCCCACTCTGATTAACTATCTGGATAATTGTTTACCTGTAGCACTAGCCTGTTGCTAGGCAACAGTGCAGTTTTTATAAAACATTGAACAGTTAACCATTCCCAAATCTTCAGGTCAAGGTTGTAAAACATCATGAAAATGTATTTAAATAAAACAGACCTTCAGACTCTTGTCACCACAGCCTCCCAGATGAAACTCTACAAGTAACCAACCATGTCTACAAGTAACCAACTTTTTCCCCGGGTACAACAGAGTGTTACAAGGGGACATAAATTTAAGGTGAAGGGTGGAAGGTATAGGGGAGATGTCAGGGGTGGGTTCTTTACCCAGAGAGTGGTGGGGGCATGGAATGCGCTGCCCGTGGGAGTGGTAGAGTCAGATTCATTGGCGACCTTTAAGCGGCATTTGGATAGGTACATGGATGGGTGCTTAATCTAGGATAGAAGTTCGGCACAACATCGTGGGCCGAAGGGCCTGTTCTGTGCTGTATTGTTCTATGTTCTATGTTCTATGTTCTATGTTCTATGTTCTATGTTCTATGTCCTTTCATTCTTAAAACTTAAAATTCTAAATTTACATTTGACTAATAGTTACGTAGAGTGATTGTATGACACGAACAAAGCTGTGCAACCATCACTGTAGATACTGGCATTGGATTAAAGATGGGGTGGGGCACCGGCTTATGGTCACTAAATCATTTAGTTTTTCTTTTAAGACACTCTGATTTAGGGGGGTTGACCTGTATGATTTCATCTATTCTCAACAACATCAATAAATTGTTGGAGAATGAACAGTAGTCTATTGTCTTTTGTTTCTACCTGTTATGTGGACAGCATTGGAAAAGAATGGTGGTTCTTGTAGTCTCTCTGAGGTCTACAGGTCATCCTGACTTACAAATAACTTGCTGACCTTTCACTGTCACAGGGTCAAAATCCTGGAGCTCCCTGTCTAACAGCATTATAGGTGTCTTGATTCCCCATCGGCTTCAGTGATTCATTGGGGGGTGTCATGCCTTCTTCTTTGAGGCCATCTTGAGGTGGGCAATGAATTCGCTGTCGTTCCCTGTACCCCCTCACCTCACTCTGCACCGGCCCACTGTCACACTCTACACTCCCCGCCTCACTCTGCACAGGGCCGCTGTCACACACTACACACCCCCGCCTCACTCTGCACTGGGCCGCTGTCACACTCTACACCCCCCACCTCACTCTGCACTGGGCCGCTGTTGTTCCCTGTACCCCCTCACCTCACTCTGCACCAGGCCGCTGTCACTTCCTACACCCCCTCGCCTCACTCTGCCCTAGGCCACAGTCACACAGTACACCGCCCGGTTCACTCTGTACCAGGTCACTCTTGCTACCTACACCCCCGCCTCACTCTGCACCAGGCCGCTGCTGCTCCTTACACCCCCCAGCCTCACTCTGCACAAGGCTGCTGTCACACCCTACACCCCATTGCCTCACTCTGCACCAGGCCGCTGTCGCGCCCTATGCCCCCCCACCTCACTCTGCACCGGGCCGCTGTCACACCCTACACCCCCCCTGCCTCACTCTGCACTGGACTGCTGTCACACTCAACACCCCCTGCCTCAATCTGCACTAGGCCGCTGTCACACTCAACACCCCCTGCCTCACTCTGCACCCGGCCGCTGTCTCACTCTACACACCCCACCTGACTCTGCACCAGGCCGCTGTCACACCCTGCACCCTCTGGCCTCACTCTGCACCGGGCCGCTGTCGCACTATACCCCCCCTGCCTCACACTGCACCAGGCCGTTGTCACACCCTACACCCCCCGCCTCACTCCGCACCGGGCCGCTGTCACACTCTACACTCCCGCCTCACTCTGCACCAGGCCGCTGTCGTTCCTTACAGCCCCTCGGCTCACTCTGCACCAGGCCGTTGTCGCTTCCCACACCCCCTTGCCTCAGTCTGCCCCAGGCCACAGTCTCACCCTACACCCCCCTGCCTCTCTCTGCAACGGGCCGTTGTCACACCCTACACCCCCCTGCCTCACTCTGCACCAGGCCGTTGTCACACCCTACACCCCCCTGCCTCTCTCTGCAACGGGCCGTTGTCACACCCTACACCCCCCTGCCTCACACTGCATCGGGCTGCTGTCACTCTCAACGTCCCCGCCTCACTCTGCACTGGGCCGTTGTCACACCCTACACCCCCCGCCTCACTCTGCACTGGGCCGTTGTCACACCCTACCCCCCCGCCTCACTCTGCACTGGGCCGTTGTCACACCCTACCCCCCCCCGCCTCACTCTGCACTGGGTCGCAGTCACACTCTACAGCCCACCTCACACTGCCCCGGGCCGCTTGGCACATTCAACACACCCGTCTCACTCTGCACCGGGCGGCTGTCACACTCTACACAACCCCCACCTCACTCTGCACAGGGCCGCTGTCACACTCTCCATCCCCTGCCTCACTCTGCATAGGGCCGCTGTCACACTCTCCATCTCCTGCCTCACTCTGCATAGTGCTGCTGTCACACTCTACACCCCCCCACCTCGCTCTTCACCGGGCCGCTATCACATCCTGCACCCCTGCACCTCACTCTGCACCGGGCCGCTGTTACACCCTCTACACCCCTACCTCACTCTGTACCCAGCCGCTGTCACACTCTACACCCCCCCGCCTCACTCTCCACCAGGTCGCTGTCACACTCTACACCCCTGCCTCACTTTGCACCCAGCCGCTATCTCACTCTACACACCCCGCCTCACTCTGCGCCAGGCCGCTGTCGCATCCTGCACCCTCCGGCCACACTCTGCACCAGGCTGCTGTCACACTATACTCCCCCCCGCCTCACACTGCACTGGGCTGCTGTCACTCTCAATGCCCCTGCCTCAGTCTGCACTGGGCCGGTCAAACTCTACAACCCCGCCTCACACTGCCCCGTGCTGCTTGGCACATTCAACACACCCGCCTCACTCTGCACCGGGCCGCTATCACATTCTATACTCCCCCACCTCACTCTGCACAGGGCCGCTGTCACATTCTATATTCCCCCACCTCACTCTGCACAGGGCCGCTGTCACACCCTACACCCCCCCGCCTCACTCTGCACCGGGTGGCTGTCACACTCTACACCCCCGCCTCAGTCTGCACTGGGCCGCTGTCACACTCTACACACCCCCCACCTTGCTGTGCACCAAGCAGCTGCCACCATAATCTGCACCCTCACCAATCTGTGCACCCTCGCCACGCACTGCACCGGGTTGCTGCCACAGTGCACGCCCCTGCCTCACTCTGCACTATACAGCTGCTGCCATTTGCCTGCACCCCTGCCAAGCTCTGCACCATCGCCTCACTGTGCACCCTCGACGTGCTCTTCACTGGGATGCTGGTGTTCCCATTTCAGCAGCTGAGAGTTGGAGGCTGTGTCCATGTGTCCAAGGCTGAATGTTTGAGAAGATCGAAAAAGGAAAATAAAACCACAGAAGGGAGGAAAAGAATAAAAGGAAAAGAGTGTGTGGAGCTGATGAGCCATGGCTGGAGCATCCTACTCTGCTGCCAACAATCCAGAAATGTTTCTCTTACCCTTCTAGACGATTCCTGATCATAATTGTCTCAACTCTCTGTACTTAGTTTCTGACATGTTGGTGATGGATTCTCTGTATTTGATATGGAAATTTTTGCGTGTTTCCATTAAATCTGTACTACTCCTTTTCTACTGTAAAGAGAATAACCTCTGCTTCAATATAAAAGTCACAGCTGTAGCATTGACCTCCACAGCTACTTGGACTCCAAAGCCTTCTGTTGGAGAGAATTCCACATGTTCATTACCCTTTGAATGAAGAAATGTTTTGTCATCTCAGTCCTCAATAGTTTATAAGAACTAAGAGCAGGAGTAGGCCATCTGGCCCTTCGAGCCTCCTCTGCCATTCAATAAGTTCAAGGCTGATCATTTTGTGGACTCAGCTCCATTTACCCGTCCTCTCATCGTATCCCTTAATTCCTTTACTGTTCAAAAATATCTATTTTAGCTTTAAAAACATTTACTGAAGTAGCGTCAACTATGTCACTGGGCAGGGAATTCCACAGATTCACAACCCTCTGGGTGAAGAAGTTCCTTCTCAATTCAGTCCTAAACCTGCTCTCCCTAATTTTGAGGCTATACCCTCTTGTCCTAGTTTCACCCGCCAGTGGAAGCATTCTCTCTACTTCTATCTTATCCATTCCTTTCAAAATTTTATATGTTCCTATAAGATCTCCCCACATTCTTCTGAATTCCAAAGAATATAATCCCTGTTCTTGTGTCCTTCTCATAAGCCAACCCCAACAACTCCAGAATCAACCTAGTGAACCTTCTCTGTACCCCCTCTCGTACCAGCAATAAGGAGACAAAAACTGCACCTAATACTCCAGCAGGGCTCACCAGCACCTTGTACAGCTGCAACATAATCTCCCTCTAGCAATGAAGGACAGAATTCCATTTACCTTCCTAATTGAATGTTGTACCTGCAGACCAACTTTCTGTGATTCATGCATAAGGATACCCAGGTCCCTCTGCATAGCAGCATGCTGCAACTTTTTACCATACAAGTAAAAGTCCTTTTTACTGTTACTCCTACCAAAATGGATGACTTCACATTTATTAACATTGTATTCCATCTGCCATACCAATGCCCACTTATTCAATGTATCTATGTTCCTCTGCAAAGTTTCCCAGTCCTCTGCACAATCATCTTAGTGTCATCTGCAAACTTTGACACCCTACGAGTGATCCCCAGATGGGTGGCACAGTGGTTAGCACTGCTGCCTCACAGCGCCAGAGACCCGGGTTCAATTCCAGCCTCGGGCAACTAACTATGTGGAGTTTGCACATTCTCCCCGTGTCTGTGTGGATTTCCTCCGTGTGCTCTGGTTTCCTCCCACAGTCCAACAATGTACAGGTTAGGTGAATTGGCCATGCTAAATTGCCCGTAGTGTTAGGTGTAGAGGGGGTTGCTCTTCAGAAGGTTGGTGTGGACTTGTTGGGCCGAAGGGCATGTTTCCACACTGTAAGTAATCTAATCTGTATAAATTGTTAATAATTGTGGTCCCAATACAGATCACTGAGGCATATCACTAGTTACTGCTTGCCAACCAGAGTAGTATTCATTTATCCCCACTCCTTGTTTCCTGTTAGTCAACCAATCCTCTATCCATACTTATACTTTACCTGTAATGCCATGCATCTTTATGCAGCAGCCTCTTGTACGGCACCTTGTTGGAGGCCTTATGGAAATCTAGGTATACCACATCCACTGGGTCCCTGTTGTCCACCTTGCTCGTACTGTCTTCATAGAATTCCAAAAGATTTGTTGAGCATAACCTACCCTTCATGAATCCATGCTGCATCTGCCCAATGGGACAATTTCTATCTGGATGCCTTGTTATTTCTTCCTTGATAATAGACTCAAGCACCTTCCCCACTACAGAAGTTAAACTAACCAGGCTATAGTTCCCCATCTTTTGTCTACCTCCCTTTTTTAAACAAAGAACATAGAAAAGTGCAGCACAGAACAGGCCCATTGGCCCATGATGTTGTGCCGAGGTTTAATCCTAATGTAAAATATAATAACAACCTACACACCCCTCAACTCATTGCTCTCCAGGTGCCTGTCCAGCAGTCACTTAAATGTCCCCAATGATTCTGCTTCCACCATCACCGCTGGCAACGCATTCCATGCATTCACAACTCTCTGCGTAAAGAACCTACCTCTGACGTCTCCTCTATACCTTTCCCCTAATATCTTAAAGCTGTGACCGCTCATACCTGTCAGTCCTGCCCTGGGGAAAAGTGTCTGGCTATTGACTCTATCTGTTCCTCTCATTATCTTATATACCTCGATGAGGTCTCCGCTCTTCCTCCTTCTCTCCAGAGAGAAAAGTCTGAGCTTATTCAACCTTTCTTCATAAGACAAGCCCTCCAGTCCAGGCAGCATCCTGGTAAACCTTCTTTACTTAATCCTATATTTAGTATTCCAAAATGCATCACTTTGCATTTATCCAGGTTGAACTCCTTCTGCCATTTCTCAGCCCAGCTCTGCATCCTGTCTATGTTGCGCTGCAACCTGCAATAGCCCTCGAAACTATTGACGACACCTCCAACTTTTGTGTCATCTGCAAATTTACTAACCCACCCCTCAACCTCCTCGTCCAAGTCATTTATAAAAACTACAAAGAGCAGAGGGCCAAGAACAGAGCCTTGCAGGACCCCACTCAACACTGACCTCCAGGCAGAATACTTTCCATCTACAGCCACTCTCTGCCTTCTGTCAGCCGGCCCGGACAATCACAAAGGCCAACCTCCCATCTATAGAATCCATCTACCAGGCCTGCTGTTAAGGAAAGGCCGTTAGCATTCTCAAAGATCCATCCCACCCTGGCAATGTTTTTCTACAACCTCTACCTTTGGGGAGAAGGTACAGAAGCCTGAACACACGCACCAGCTGGTTTTGAAACAGTTTCTATCTGCCTCTTGTTACAATACTGAATGGACTCACAAACTTAGCATTCACCTGTACCAGTGCTTTTGTTTTTGCCACTGTTTACCTATTATTTACTATCTGTGCTACTTAACTCTGTGATCTGCCTGTATTGCTCGCAAGACAAAGCTTTCCACTGTGCCTTGGTACACGTGACAATAAATTCAATTCAATTCAATTGTTACTTAAGCTCTCACTTATAATGTTATTCTCCTGTTTTAAGGTCTTGATATTCTTTAGAAAGCTGTAGCTGAACTTCTTAATTCTGTTATGTAATATAACGTACTAAAATTATTTACCACAATTTGTCTTTTTGAACTGCATAGAAATTTTTTTGAGAAGCGGTAAATGATCCATATCAATACTGACATCCAAAATGGTTTTAGCTGATAGAATCATTTAGTGCCATGATATATTAGCAATCACTCGTGTGTCTGAGTGTGATTAATCCTTTCACTATTGCTGTAAATATCTTTGTCCAGAGTCTAGATGCTAAATAATTTCCTTGATGCTCTGTACAATTCACAGCATAATCTTGTCACTGATCATTTTGTTTGTGACCTTAACCTGAAAAATATTCCAATTTGAATCCTATCTGGCAGTCTTTCTGTTCCATTGAAGTTGATCAATGATGGTAATGCTGTTGAAATACTGCTAATGATTAGGTACAAATGAGTGTGATTTAACTTGTTTAATATCATATTCAATGTTTACAAAATTGCAGGGAACCTTACTCCTCATTAACACACAGTTTCACCTTGAATACCGACTTATGATTTTAATTTTATTCTCTAATTGCGAGGTTCGTAATTGGTGAGGGAAAAACCATCAGACTGTTTGAATAATAGGTTTTTTGTAATTTTGAAAAGCAAGGGAGTTCAATGTTAAGATTACTCAGATATATTTGGATGAATAAATGTTCTATACAAAAAGAAGCAGTGTGAGGAATTTATTTTAAAAAGTTGTCTCCAATGTTTCTAAAACTGTGATACCAAGGAAACCATGATGAGGACTGACATCTGGTGATAGAATATTATTTTTCTCCACCTTTAACAAAAGCTGTTTGAAATTTTTAAAATGTAATTTGAGGTTGACTGTGTAAGCGCAAAGGAAAATGCAATGCCTGCATATTGTAACTTTGGTATATAAATTATAAATGCTTACAGCCTTCAGGAAGCAGCATCCTCAACCGAGAGAGAAAATCCTTTATTATCCTAATTTATTTATTTTTAAAAATAAGCTGTAGTTTGCAAGCTGACGGGTCTAGTATTTTACAAAAGCAATTTGGCTCAGACCACTAACTCTGTTTCTCTCTCCATAGATGTTGCCAAACTGGCTGAGTTTCTCCAACACTCTTTGTTTTTATTTTTGGTAATTATATGTTGTGATTTTAATTTCACAAACTAAAGTCTTCTGCTCACTGGCACTCATAAGATGCAGACAGACACAGAGGCGGGGTCGAACTTACCAAAAGTCGTCTAATTATCAATTTTGGCAAGATTCATGGAAGATTACTCTACCATGAAGCCTAGTGAGTTTTCTCACACTATTTTCCAAAGCCCACTGCACCATACCTCTATGGTGCCCTGCTTGTATTCTCTCATTTGCCGTCGGTGAAAATGCTTGCCTCTGCCAGCTTATTCCAGATGGGCAGATGTGCACCAGGTTGAGCTCTGGCAGTCCATCACTATCCTGGACAGTTTGTATTATTTGCTGTGGACATGGCAGAAATGGGCAAGATCCTGGTGAACAGAGTGTTGCAGAGGAGTGCCTCTTTCCCCAGGACTGGCAGGGGAGATCACAACACCAGACCCTGCCCGCCTTGCGTGGGATTGTCATCTGGGTCCATGTGGTGTCGACTGTCTGGAGAAATACTCAAAATGCCACAGAAAGTCAATTACCTTCTCTGCTCTTCGAGAATAAATCTTTTCATTGCTACCAAAGCTTATGGTCTATCACTCTAAGTATTGCATGCAATATCTTCCCTCAGTCACTGTAATCTATTCATGCTGCATGTTCCTTGTGCCTCCGCCTCATTCATTCAGGACGTTTGATCACCTGTTCTCTACTGGCACGAGCACGGACTGTTCTTTCAGCCACTTTTAGTTCACTCCATTCCTCTAATTGTCTTATTCCAGGATAAAATAGCACATTATAGGTTGGAGGGAGGCAGGATCAGTGGTGGGGTGCCTTACATTTGGCACCTTATATCCCCATCTTCTCAGAGGAGAGGATCCTGATCCTGGCCCATGGGGACTTAGACTGCCCATCTGATGATGCTGAAACATCCATATCCTGGCAACCAAGGAAGAGGAATGGTCCATTGCTGTGCATCTCTCCTGTTACTGTCACTGTGAATGTGCTGTTAACCAGCCTGGACTTCTGCCCCAGGTTTGCAATGCCTATTCTCTTTTGTCTCCTGTGGTCACCAGTGGAATCTGCACAATTTCCCCCTTAAGGAGGCCAGCCCAGCAGTTCATCCCCTCCTCCACTTCCAGGGAAAAAGCTAAGATCCCCCAGAGAATACACTGGCAAGATTTCCTCCAGCACCCTCCTCCAACGAGATAGAACATAGAACGTAGAACATAGAACATAGAAAAATACAGCACAGAACAGGCCCTTTGGCCCACGATGTTGTGCTGAGATTTAATCCTAATGTAAAATATAGCAACTTAACCTACGCACCCCTCAACCCACAGCTATCCATGTGCCTGTCCAGCAGTCACTTAAATGTCCCCACTGACTCTGCTTCCACCACCACAGCTGGCAACACATTCCATGCATTCACAACTCTCTGCGTAAAGAACCTACCTCTGATGTCTCCTTTATACCTTCCTCCTAATATCTTGAAACTATGATCCCTCGTACCAGTCAATCCTGCCCTGGGGAAAAGTGTCTGGCTATTGACTCTATCTATTCCTCTCATTATCTTGTATACCTCGATCAGATCTCCTCTCTTCTTCCTTCTCTCCAGAGAGAAACGTCCAAGCTTATTCAACCTTTCTTCATAAGGCAAGCCCTCCAGTCCAGCCAGCATCCTGGTAAACGTTCTTTGCACCCTCTCCAATGCCTCTGTATCTTTCCCATAGTAGGGCGACCAGAACTGGACACAATATTCCAAGTGTGGTCTCACCAGGGACATGTTAGAGCTGCAGCAAAACCTCACGGCTCTTAAATTCGATACCCCTGTTAATGAAAGCCAAAACACCATATGCTTTTTTAATAACCCTATCCACTTGGGTGGCAACTTTGAGGGATCTATGTACTTACACACCTAGATCCCTCTGTTCCTCCACACTGCCAAGAATCCTGTTTTTAATCCTATATTCAGCATTCAAGTTCAACCTTCCAAAATGCATCACTTTGCATTTATCCAGGTTGAACTCCATCTGCCATCTTAGCCCAGCTCTGCATCCTGTCTATGTCGCGCTGCAGCCTGCAGTAGCCCTCTGCACTATCGACGACACCTCCAACCTTTGTGTCATCTGCAAATTTACTAACCCACCCCTCAACCTCCTTGACCACATAATTTATAAAAACTATGAAGAGTAGAGGCCCAAGAACAGAGCCCTGCGGGACCCCACTCAACACTGACCTCCAGGAGAATACTTTCCATCTACAACCACTCTCTGCCTTCTGTCAGCCAACCAATTCTGAATCTAGATTGCCAAATCTCCCTGTATCCTATACTTCCTGACTTTATGAATGAGCCTACCATGGGGAACCTTATCAAATGCCTTGCTGAAGTCCATATACACGACATCCACTGCTCGACCGTCATCGACCTGTCTTGACACCTCCTCAAAGAACTCAATTAGATTTGTGAGGCATGACCTGCCCCTCACAAAGCCATGCTGACTGCCTTTAATCACACTATGCTTTGCCAAATCGTCATAAATCCTATCCCTCAGAATTCTTTCCACAACTTTGCTGACCACAGATGTAAGACTGACTGGTTTGTAATTGCCAGGGATTTCCCTATTACCCTTCTTGAAAAGATGAACAACATTTGCCTCCTTCCAAACCTCCGGTACGACTCCCGTGGAGAGTGAGGAGGCTAATATCCTCGCCAGCGGCTTAACAACCTCCTTTCTTGTTTCCTGGAGCAGCCTAGGATAAATCTGGTCTGGCCCTGGGGACTTATCAATCTTAATGTTTTCCAAAATTTCTAGGACAGCAACTTCACCAATCTTGAGCTGGTCAATACGTATTTCAGCTCCTCTAAGTTTTCATTTACAACAAGTTCCCTTTCCTTGGTGGAAACCGAAGCAAAAAACTCATTTAGGGCTTCCCGTATCTGCTCAGACTCCACGCACAAGTTCCCTACGCTATCCCTGATTGGCCCTACCTTCTCCCTGATCATTCTCTTATTCCTCACGTATGAGTGAAATGCCTTTGGGTTCTCCCTAATCCTTCTTGCCAAGCCTTTTTCGTGCTCCGCTCCTGGCTCTCCTTAGTCCATTTCTGAGCTCCTTTCAAGTAAACCTGTAATCCTCTAAAGCTGTGCTAGATCCTTGCTTACTCCACCTTAAGTAAGCTGCCTTCTTCCTTTTGACAAGAAGATATTGATACCTTGACGGGTCTGTTAGGTAGATTAGAGCTGAGAGCATCTGCTTCTGAGCACATCATTGCCACATCTCTATCAGGTTGAGGAAGAGGAGCTCCAAGCTGCTGACACTCTGACGACGTCGAAGATCAGGCACCTGCTTAGCCCGAGGCAGAAGAGGATCCCAAAGTGTTGGCACTTAGCAATTTCATAGAAATTTACAGTCAGACACAGCAGCTCGGGAAGGTTTGTCAGACTCACCTGGTAAACTGACACAACTGACTGCACCATGCTGTCTTTGGTGCATGTGTGTCTTGCTGCCTCTATGGCCGGGTTGGCAGCTGCGATGGAGATCCAGGGCTGGCATTCTAAATCTACAGGATGAATGCATAGGCTGGCACTCCATCGCTCCATCCATTGGTGCTCTGCACTAACAGCAAAGAAACATGAGGACAAAGAACCTTGATCTCACTCCAGTTGCCTTTTAAGCTGAGGAAGATTGATCATCCTTCAGGTCAGGATACTCTCGAGATATAAAAATACCCAGGATCGGCTGCCAAGAAGAGATAATCCCTGTCTTAATAAAATATTGTAAACTTGGTCTCTCCTTTATAGTAGAAGATTTGCTATTTTTTGTGGATTGACTCCATGTAGCTGTTGGAATTCTTTAGGCAAGGAAGTGCTCTACTGTCTTCTAAACGTTGGTTTCTTTTTAAGATTCTAACAGAAGTTATAATATTTGAACGTTTGCTTTTTTTAAAAGGAGTTGAAAAAACGCAATGGTAAAATTAATGAAATGGAAGAAATGAAGAATAAACTTTCCAGATCCGAAGGTGAGAAGTCCCTGGTAAGTTAATGTTCTGAATGATTGTGCCTCTTTGGCTGAGAAACAGTCACAGTTTGGAAGCATTTAAAGATATTGAGTCATAACCATCACTGTCTGAAGAGCTTTATTTGTTTATATTTACAGAATTTTACAGTAAGAAACAAGCTTTTTGTCACCAAAAGTCAGCAACATTCAAACCCCCAACCACTTCCATCTAGAAGAACAAGGGCAGCAGATACATGGGAACACCACCACCTGCATGTTCCCCTCCAAGCCACTCACCTTGGAAATATGAAGTCATACAGCACTGAAACAGTCCAGTTCATGCCAAACATAATCCCAAACTAAACAAGTCCCACCTGCCTGATCTTAGCCTGTTTCCTTCCACATCTTTCCTATTCATGTACTTACCTAAGTGTCTTTTAAATGTTGCAGTTGTGCCCTCATCTTAAAAATATCCCCTAGTCTTGAATTCCCCTATCCTAGGGAAAATAAACCTACCATTAATCCTATCTACACCCCTCATGATTTTATAAACGTGCATAACGTCACCTCTCAAACTCCCACACTTCAGTAAAAAAAATCCCAGCTTATCCACCCTTTCTTTATAACTCACACTCCCCATTCCCAGGAACATCCTGGTAAACCTCTTCAGAACCCTCTCTAGCTTAATAATATCCTTCCTATAACAGAGAGACCAGAACTCAACATGTACAATCTCAACATGACTTCCCAACTCCCATACCCAAAGAATTGAGCAATGAAGGCAAGCGTGCCAAATGCCTCAGTTTTACTTGGGCAAAATCGTGGAATTTCCTCCCTAATAGCAATGTGGGTCTACCTTCAACACATAGACTCGTGTGGTTCAAGAAGGCAGCTCACTACAAGCTTCTCCACATGGGATAGACAACAAGTAGTGACATCCGTGACTGAATAGAAAAAAGCCTTCCCCATGACAAATGTCAGGATAACTGGCCTACAGTTTCCTGCTTTTTAACCTTACTTTTTTCTTGAACAGACGGGTTTTATTTGCTGCTTTCTAGTCTAATGGAACCCTTTCTGAATCTAACAAATTTTGGAAAATGAACAATGCATCTATTATTCCATTAGCCATTTTACTAAGACCATAGGGTGAAGTCCATCAGGACCTTCTCTTGGGTCCTTAACTTTGGGTGGTTAGCCCAAATATTTAACAGTTTGCTTGGTACCATTTCCTGAATCAATGTAATTTTGTCAAGTTCCTGTCTTCCTTTAACCTCCTGATTTAGAGGTATTACTGAGATGTTTTATTGTATCCTCTAGTGACGACAGATCAAAATATTTATTAATCATGTCTGATATTTCTTTCTGATCAACTGTGAACTCTTCTTTCTCGCCCTGTAGAGGACCAACAGTCATTTTGCTTTCTCTTTTTCTTTGTAGATACTGATAGAGTCTGTTGCTATTTATTACATTTATGGTCATGTTTTAATTTCTTTCTTTTGATTAATGTTTTAGTGATTCTTTGTTTTTTTCAAAATTCTGACCAATTCTGCCACTTTTATGCAATTATACGCTTCTTCCTTAACTTCTTTAGTTGACCATGATGGTGGCTCCTCCCCTTGGACATTTTCTTCATTATAAGAATGTGTGTATTCTGAAATTTGATTTAAAGTTCTGCCACTGGTTCACTACTAATCTATCCCCTAGCCTAATAGGCCAGTTCACTTCAGCTAGCTCAGCTTTCTGTGGACAACTTATTTAAGTTTAAGATACTAGTCTTAGACTCACTCTTGTTCTTTTCAAATTGGATGTAAATTTCAATCCTGTTATGATCACTGCTACCATAGGGTCCCTTTAGACTATAGTAAGAGCAAAAGAACTAGGGGCGGGAGGACATAATTCAGCCCCTTGAGCCTGCTCTGCCATTTTATATGGTCACAGCTGATCTCATGTCGCCCTCAATTCTACTTTCTTGCCCACTTTCCATCATCTATTAACCTGTTATTAGGTAAAAATTTGTGTATTTTCTCCTTAAATTTACTCAATGTTCTGGCATCGATTGCACTCTGGAATAGTGAATTCTACAGATTCACGACCCTTTGAGAGAAACAATGTCTTAGGATGGAAAATCATGTCTCACAAACTTGATTGAGTTTTTTGAAGAAGTAACAAAGAGGATTGATGAGGGCAGAGCGGTAGATGCGATCTATATGGACTTCAGTAAGGCAATCGACAAGGTTCCCCATGGGAGACTGGTGAGCAAGGTTAGATCTCACGGAATACAGGGAGAACTAGCCATTTGGATACAGAACTGGCTCAAAGGTAGAAGACATTTTAAAACATTTACTCTGAAGTAATTAATAAATCCTATCACAGGATTATGTAGTCCCGAGTCTAGTATGCTCAACTCTCTAGTTGGTCCCAGAAGGGCTTCTTTAAGAAGCTATTGAGAGCATTCTATGAAATCCATGTTAATGCTGCTATTGCCAATCTAAATTTTCCATTTTAGATATAAATTTAAGTCACCCATAATTATTCCCATCCATTTATCACAAACACCCAATATTTCTTCTTGTATATGTCTTTCTGTATGGTGGTTTTTTTTTGATGGACCTGAAAATCTCTCTTATAAGTGACTTCTTTTCCATACTACTCCTCATTGCTGCCTAAATCAATTCTACATCTTGAACTCATGGACCAAGTAATCTCTAACTATTGTGACACCATCTTTGATTAGGAGTCCTATCCCTCTGCATTTATTTAGTTTTCTATTCTTCATGAATGTCTCATACCCTACAATATTCAGTTTTCATTGTCCTGCTGCAACATCACCGTAATGCCTATCCGATCATATTTATTCACCAAAATGTGTGCTTTCAATTTATTCACTTTGTTGTGACTGGTATGCGCATTCAAATACAGAGCCTTTAATATTGTTGTTTTGTTATCTTTGTAGCATCTAATCTTGACTGCTGCTACGTTCTCAGATTTAATACTCAGTTCCTTCCTGCCATTTTCTCAGCTTCATTTCTCATATCAGTACTTCATTCTGCTGCTGCAATTCTATCCCTTGTTGCTTGAACCCAAGCTTGAACCACCACCCGTTTCATTTAATTTATAGCCTTTCCACCTTACTGTTTATGCAGTTCATAAGGACATGGATCAGGTGTCGACTGTCTCAATGGTACTGATCCCATTTTATCAAGAATTGGTGCATGCCCCAAGAAGTGGAACCCACTTCTCCCACATCAGTCTTTCACTTGTCCACTCTTATACATCCTATTCAATTTGTAGCAACCCAAGAGATTATTACCTTTTTGAGATTTTGCTTTCTCATTTAGCACTTAACTTCTCATGCACCCTCAGCAAAATCTCTTTCCTTTTCTAACTCTGTCATTGCTACCAACATGCATCACAACCTGAGATCCCCTTTATTCCCAAGTTCTTCTCCATCTAGAGCTTGTATCCAGAATCCTGGCACCTGGTGGACAACACAGCCACCTGGACATATGCTCTTTGCTGCAGAGAGTTGTGTAAATTCCTCTTATTGTACTGCTCCTCCTACCACTAATTTCTCCTTGCTCTCCCTTTTTGAGTGACTTCTTGTACCATGCTACAGTGTTCAGTTAGCTTAACCTTCCTGAAGCTCTTGCACCCAAACAAATTGTGAAAATTGTAAGCAATTATTGAGATTAAGGCACCTGCCCTCTGGGTTCCCTTGCCTGCCTCACTTGCAGTCACACCTTCCTTTCCCTGACCACTGGTCCAAAGGGAAGATGTAACCCTAATAAAATATCCAGGTAGCTTACCCCTCCCTGATGGGCCTGCAGCTTGATAACTTTGAGCTGTAGTGCCTGTGGCCACAAGCATTTAGATGTGTTTGCCCTGGATCAGAATCCAAAACCTCCCACGTTTTGCATCATAGCACTTCACCTACTCTGCCGATTCAAATATATGTTAATTATATTAGTAATTGCTAATTAATTTATTTATAATCATTACAGCGTGCACTTCCTGAAGCATTTTCGCACTGCCAGTAGGCTTTGCAACACCAATTATAACAATATTACTATGCTGATAAACTGTAGTTTGTATCAATACCACTTACTGATTCATCAGCTGCTCCTGCTCCAAAAACTTGGAAATCAAATGCTGGAGGCTGATAAAGTAAAAAATGAAAATGCCATCTCTGCACTCTTCATTGAACTCCTTACTCAGCACACTTTACTCCTTGGTGTGTAAACATTACTGAAAGCACCTCTTTCCCCCATGCAACAAATTTGCATTTTGAACCAAATTTCCAGAAATAATTATTCAGCCTCTGTCTTACTAGGGCAAAGTCTCTTTGAGATGGATCATGCTCCAAAATTCTTTTTTTTTGTAGGACTGTGATAGAAACATAGAAAATACATGCAGGAATAGGCCATTTGGTCCTTCAAGCCTGCAATACCATTCACTATGATCATAGCTGATCATGCAGTTTCAATATCCTATGCCAACTTGCCCTCCACACTGTATGATGAGTCACTCTCTAGCTTAGCTTCCCATGATTTGAACTCATGAGCTTTGAGTTTCATTTCTAGGTCTCTCACCACCGTTCCTCCACTTGCCAAAATCATAATCATTGCCTTGTTGCACTGAGAGTTCATTCCTTAACTGTCTTCTTTTTCGGCTTCATCTCATTCTTTCTTCAGGAACTTGTGTTTGGTAGTAAAGTGATTATGCTATTGGATTTGCATTCCATAGACCAAGACTAATGGTGTGATGAGGTGAGTTCAAACTCCACCTCAACAAGTATTTTTAATTTAATAAAATAAAAAAAATCTAGCATGTGGTTCGTTCATGTACTTTTGCAAAAGAAATCTACCATCCTTATCTGGTGGGGCTTGAACTGTGATTCCAGACTCACAGCAATGTCATGCGCTCAATTTCTTTTTCATTAATCTATTTTTCTAATCAACCTGTTATCGCACACTTCTGGAGCATGTGGGACTTGAACTCAGTTCTCTCAGTCCAGGGATAGGGTCTCTACCACTGCACCACAAGACCTCCTTTGAGATGGTCTCAATTATGCACTTACATTAATTAATAGGCAACTCTGACCAATATCTAGCCTTGTCTCTAATCAATGTAATATGTGCATTATCCAATTTTTAAATTACATGTGACAATGCCTGCATTGGGTGAGTAGGATTTGTCACACGTTTTGAGTTGTAATCTAGATATTTTGACTTGTTTCTCACTTTGGATATTTTGAGCATCAGAAGTCTTTATCAACATCTTAGAAAAGCCTCATGTATGGTGTGGTGTGTTTGGTTTGTGGGTATTGTTTTTGCACTGAAAAATACTCCTTGTACAATATGTGCTGCAACTCATCTAAAGGGGCAGGAAAGGAAAGGAATGGGACATACAAACTGTCAATGGAGTGATTGAGTAGATTAGCATTTTTCAGAGCGTTATGGCAATAGATTGCCAAAGACTAGATAATTAGAAAGTTGACGCGCCCTCACCAGAGCGCATTTTTTGGAACAAATGCAGAAGGAAATTAGGTTGAAAGGGGCTATGAGTACGAGTGATGAGGAAATGGTCGGAAATAATCTTGCTTAGATTAAGATACTGGGAGTTAAGAGATCAAGGAGATGGCAGGGGATATGGAAAGGCTCTGAATTAGGGGAGCAGACATTAAGAGAGAACTGGAGTGCAATGAAATCGTTTAAAATGGGGCAAAGAAGGTTGTATGTGATTAAAGCTGTTGAGGATGTGAAGTCAGTCAGTGCAGAGGCTGAGGGAGAATAAGTGAGGATATTTAGGTGAGAGAGTAAGTGGAGCTTTGATGGCAGAGAACAACATTTGTGATATTAGTTGGCAGGGTGAATAGATGAAGGAGAAAAATATTTTTAAATATGTTTGGCAAATACATTTTTGGAAATTAATTACTTAATTGATTTGACACTGGATTTCTTTTGCTAATATGAACAGAGAAAGCTTTGAGATATTGTTTTTAAGGAAAATGTTAGCTGTCTTTAAAATATTCCATCTTGAGTTTCATTCAGTTGAGGGAGATGCTTGCCTTCTGGTTGAAGCCAAACATTTGTTTTCTGACATTTTGACTATACATTTTAGACTGAGGTAAATATAAGCCCATGAAATGCTGCTTTTTGCTTGAACTCGTGGAGGATTCTTGCTACTTAAGTAAGAAAGCCCACAGTTGTATGTAATCCTTTTGGCATTGTTGGTTACTCCGAGAGGTTAATGACACTACTCAGGATGGTGAATGTCTAACACACTTGAACTTGGCATCCTCACATTGAAAATTTATGACACTGGAACTTTCACTTTAGTCAATTACAGTTTAATTGATGCGTAATTTATTAATCTGTACTAAAAATATTAAATTGGCTCATGGGATTTGTAAGGAGAAGTGAACTTTTCAGACTCTGATAAATAAGCATGCCTTTGAGTTGAAATAAGGATTGGTAACAAACAATACATTCCAGCATTGCTTTGAGTACAATGTAAAATCAAAGGCCATGGTAGAAGTCCTTCCCCAAATGTAATTCATAAGTAAGAGGGAATAGAATGTCACACACACCTTCTTGAGAAAGCATTGTTGTGTAATAAAATGGTGGCTGATCCTTGATCTTAATTCCATTTTCCCTGCCAATCCCCACATTGCTTAACTCTCTTCTGAGTCCAAAACTCTCTTGATCTCAGCCTTTGATATACTCAACAACCCTCCACGGTTTGGAATTCAAAAGATTTGCAACCCTCTGAGAGAAGATAACATAAATATGAGCAATCTAGCTTTTATATGTTAATAATGACAAGTTGTCTAAAACTCAAATTGCTGTAAATTTAGGATTAAAATCAAATTTTTGAGATTATCCCATAGGTTTCATAATGGGTGTGATGTGAATGCATTGTTGTTTTCCATGAGTTGCCAATGATTCATGCAGTATTTCTACAATTCTAATGTAATCCAATTCAAAAGAACACATTGTACACTTTGGGCAATCATTGCTACAATTGCTATAGTTAGGCACATATATATATTATTTTAAATATAAATTATGAAGAATGGATTCTTTGGAACTACAGACAATTAGCTCACAATTGCAGACGCATTTGGGGTATTGCAGTACACTGGCATTGTGTTTAAATAAGAAAAAAGTTATTTTCTGTGTTAATGGAGCTTTCAACTTATGAAGCTTCCTCAATTTTTAAATGTAAGTAGAATATCAGAGCAATGATACTGCTGTTGCTTTTCTTTCACAAATGAACAAATTGTAATAATGTGAAATCACTGGAGGGATTATCTTTATTTTATGGCAATTGTTTCAACTGAATTTTAAAGTAATTGTCAAATAGAACTCATTGCCTATAACTTCCCGTTGGAATGAATCTAATGATGTTACTTGGACCTATTTGCACAGTTAGATTTTTAAAATGGTTTGGTGCTTTATATGTGACTTAATAATGTGTCTTGGAAGGAAATCTGGTGTCCAGCACTTGAGTGAATTAGACTCCTTAACCAATCAGATTAAAGGATTATAAAATTAGCAGTTAAAGAACTGATAGGCAAGAGTAAATTAAAATTGGCGAATTCAACATTGTATCAGTTAGAGAAGATAAATAGAGAGGTAATGAAAGTTTGACGAGAAATGAATCAACAAGCATTTTTGAAAAGGTTTTCTTTAATATTCTAAAATCTTTCCAACAACAACTAAAACTGGAACAAATGAGATCCACCCTTGCAATAATTAATTTATAGCGTCAGGGAGATTGGCTGGTGGTAAATACTACATCTTACCCTATTAAGACCATTTAGACTGCTGGTTTTGTCTATACCTGCTGTGCAAATATTGAAATTTCATATCATGCAATCATTTTGATGATGAGCTAGATCAATTGATTTTGTTTTGATGAAGCTCACAGTGGAGTGGCACATTTCAGGTAGCAACCTTTGGATGTTCTCAACCTTACATTTGACCTCGTTTGAATATGCTTTGAAATTTGTGTATAAATAATGATGAGTGCTATCAGCTACATTGATTTTGACAACAAATTTTGAACCATAATATTAACCATGGAATGTGAATCGGCTGGAGTGGAGTTCATCTCATCAAGCATTCCCGACATCGTGTGCTCAATAAAAATTTGCAAACAAACTAGGAAACACTTTTTAGAAGATAATTTTATTGTGAAAATGTTGCTGAATTTAGTAGGTGCAGGGGGTTGGGGGTCGGGGGCGGGGTGGGGTGGGGTGGGAAGGGAATCTTATTGGATGGAAATGGAACAGTTCTAGTACTTGATCATTGTTCACTTCCAGGCTGGGAAAGCTACTGCAACTCTACATCAACACTGCTTTACAGCCCTGACCTCTTGAAAATGCTTTGCTACACCACAGACACTTATGTACACAACCATCTAGTGCTCCTACTGAATGACAGTGCCATTAATGACAGTTGGGTGCAGTTCATCAGACGTATGGCAACAATAGCAACTGGGTTGAAAACTGCCCAAATTCAAATCAAACCGATAGACTGAAGAGACACTGTTGTCTCAATCCGTCTCGACTTGATTCAATCCCATGCCTCCAAGAAAAGGATTGTGTCTAGCTGACTCATGTACTTTAATATTTATTTTCCCATCAGGTTTATTCCTAAAAGTGCAGAATGTGATTTTCATCAGGGAATATTAGTCAACTAATTGGTTGTCTCTAAATGCCTTCTGAAGTGTTCTCAGCAGAATGTGAACTGTCAAAAGAATCATTGCAATGGCAACTTGGACTTATGTAGCACCTTTAATGTTAACAGAAGGTTCCAAGGTGCTACGAAGCAGAAGCGCCGTCATCGCTGTCTTGTAGGTGTTTTGAGATGCTTAAAAACAAATTGGTAGCTTTGTCTAAAATGCAAGAATTTTTTAATGCATTTTTAAAAAAACTCAATATAGAGTTATATACTCTTATAGTTAGAACTTGAAAATCCTCCATTTCTGTGTAACTGTTCTGCCAGATGCTTTTTATGAATTTCAAAATAGCCATTTTTTATTTCAAAACAAGGATATGATACTGGCCTGAAAAAGACAACCTGTTAAAGTTGTGGTCTGACGTCAACAGTTTGAGTAGACACAGTGGTCCTAGATTTTTCTGTTGAGAGAAGTATATTATGAGGGGGGGAACCAGTCAAGTCAAAAAGAAAGATCAGCAGTGCTCTGAACCACAGAATTCAGAGCAAGTAACGCTACAGGAGGTTTAATAACAACATTTGTATACTTATTTTTTCTTTGCATCATATATTAAGATTGAACAAGAGCTTGATCGTACACGTCGGAAGTTGGAGCAGTCAGAAGGAAGCCGAGAGACACTTGCCTGTCAGGTATACTGGAAAAATTACCTAATGCTCAGCTATTCCCGTGAAGTGAAGAAAGACATTTTTATTGTTCTCTTTTATCCTTAGGGGATTTATGTAGTTATAACTATTCTCACTGTGTAGCATAAAGCCTCTCCTCCCTAACAATTGTGGCTAACAATACTAAAACTTGGACAGCAAGGTTTGCTGTAGCAACAGCATAAACATTATTCAGTTACAAGTTGGACCTTCATGTATAAACAAGAAGCATAAGCTGTTTCAACAGCAAACTCTAACTTTAATATGTAATTTTGGCTGACAACTCTGTGCAGTGCAAACTGAAACCAAAAGCTTTCCAATTTATAAGTCTTTCCACTAAGGAGTAAAAAAAAAATCAATTTCTGATTCTTCAGAAAGAAAGACAAAAAATTTTTTTCAGTGTTTATTCACTTTGATCATAATACTTTAACAATCCAAACAGATTCCCACGATGACATAGAACATAGAACATAACAGCGCAGTACAGGCCCTTCGGCCCTCAATGTTGCGCCAATCTGTGGAACCAGTCTGAAGCCCATCTAACCTACACTATTCCATTCTTGTCCATATGCCTATCCAATGACTATTTAAATGTCCTTAAAGTTGGCGAGTCTATTACTGTGACCCTGTGAGTTTGCACATTCTCCCCGTGTCTGCGCAGGTTTCCTCCGGGTACTCCGGTTTCCTCCCACAATCACAAAGATGTGCAGGTCAGGTGAATTGATCATGCTAATAGTGTTAGGCACATTTGTCAGGGGTAAATGTAGGGAAATGAATCTGTGTGGGTTACTCTTCAGAGGGTCAGTGTGGACTTATTCGGCCGAAGGGCCTATTTCAAAACTGTAGGGAATCTAATCTAAAAGAAAATCTGCCTGGTATTGATCTCTCATTCACTATCACCCCTGTGCTGGCTCACCTGCACTGGCTCCTAGTCCAGTAATGGCTCAGATTTAAAATTCTTATCCTTGTGTTTATATTCCTCTATGGCCTTCCCCTTCGTTGTTACTTTGTCCTCTGGATTTCCCTCCCCAAACCTCTGCTCTGGTCAGCTGCTCTTGCTCCTTTTGGAATGCTCCTTAAAATCTATTATGTGGACTGAGCTTTTGGTGATATCCTAATGCCTCCATATATGGCTGTGTCAAATATTGTCTGAGCACTCTAGTGAAAGTTTTACAATATTAAATGTGCTACATAAATGCAAATAGTTGCTAAATGGTGTCAGGCGTTCTAATGAAACTCTCTTGGATCCTGATGTATTTTTGTTTCCTGTGGTTTATTTTTCTGTTTTATGTCTGACCATAACTGGAATGCATTAATCTCAAAAAACATCTTTATTTTTGTAAATATTCTATCTCCTACTGTTTTAGACACCAAATAACTGCAAGACTTTTACATGTAGTTCATTTCCAGCTGTGTTTGCTTCACAGAAGCTAGCTGTGGTTCCTTGATTGAACCATTATTTGGCGTCTGTCACATTTTACTCCTGTATTGATGGAGTATATTCAAAACTATTTCTGAAAGAAGATGCCAGATAATATTTTTTATTTCTCCATTGTTCATTGCTCAAGTTATAAACTTGTTGCAATCTTCTATTTAACTGCTGGACACTTCTGCTGCTGAACACAGAAAACACGTGCGTTTTGAAAAGATACGAAATGCAAAAATGGTAATGCTCTGCAGATCCACTGAGTCTTATCTGTGAATTTAGATAGATGATTTGCGCTCTCAACTGTTGAAGACTGAACAAGAACGAGCAACCTTGCAACATCGAATTTCGGAATCACAGCAACGAAGATATCGTGGCGTAGAGGAGGATGGCAGACTGAACCAAAGAGGTAAGTGATAAGTCAGCCACATCTACTGCATTTTTCTCATTGATATATTTGCTGGTTTCTGCATCAGATTACAATGCAGTTTTTTCAGGTAGAAATCAGTCAAAAATGAGTTTAAGCAGCATTGTGGCACTTGATTTCAATGATAGTGAATATGAGACCATGACAGTATTGTGAGCTTTAGCAGAGTGATGGACTTTAGTCCACTGCCTTAAACATTTACTCACTTGACCACCAGATGCTGTGTGTACAATCAACAAGATACACTGCAGCAGCTGTGGACAAGTCAGGCTGAATGAAGTCAGGCCCCTTCCTGGGTTGTAACTATTTTCTGATTGAATGAACTTGCCAAAGCTCCTTCAGCAGCACCTTCTAAACCTCAGCGTCTAGAAGAACAAGGTGGCAAGCACATGAAAACCAACATCAGCAAGTTTCTGTCCAAGTCAGACACCATCTTGCCTTGGAGATATATTGATGTCGCTTAATCATCACTGGGTCAAAATCATTGAATGTCCCCCCCCCCCCATCAGTATTGTTGGAATATCTTTAACATGAGAAGGAAAACGATTCAAATAGACAACTCATCATGATCTTCTCAGGGACCAGCAGTAATTACTAGCCTTTCAATGAAGTCCACACATGATATACAATTTTTAAAAATGGCTTAGTTTTGAATTTTCTCAAAGAAACAATTTGTCTGGTGAAATTTTCAATTTATAGTACTTTGTAAGATTTATAAAACATTCTAATTTATAAAAAAATAACATTTTGGAAGACATGATATAAGACATAAGTTATAGGAACAGAAAGATAATCAAGATAAGTATACAAGCTCCCTTCAAAACTCAAATTTTTTATTTCCTCTTTTTTTGCTGTCTGGGAGACGTTTAGTTAAGTAAAACGATTCTTTCAAATGCTTTAATTTGCTTATTTAAGTTTGCTCTTCCTATGATCTTCGTTTTGGTTAACTAAAAGTTATCTGAGCATAATGTGTTTATTTTGTTAGTAAGGTCTATCCCCAGCATTGCAGTTAATCTTCTTTAGTCTTCCTGAGCATTTCATTCAACCTAAGAAGACTCTGGGTTCCTTTCTCCAGTGTTGGATTGTCATGTTTTATGATGTGGTATAAACTGAATTGAATAATCCAATATTGTTGAGTAACATGGCCCTTGGTTTTGCAATATCTAAGCACAACATTATCAGTTTGCACTCCACTGTACTACATTCTGTTTATTACCTTTTGCATGTTTTGATATTGAAAGTATTGCATATATCTCTTTCCAAATATTCCAAGGCTTTGCATATTTTGGCTATTCAAAGGCAACAATAATTCAAATCTTCCACTTAAATTCATTCTACCATGTTTTATGTAATTAAGATGGATGACACGGTGGCTCAGTGGTTAGCACTGCTGCCTCACAGCACCAGGGACTCGGGTTCAATTCCCACCTTGGGCCAGCTGTTTGTGTGGAGTTTGCACATTCTCCCCATGTCTGCATGGGTTTACTCCCGGTGCTCTGGTTTCCTCCCACAGTCCAAAGATGTGCAGGTTAGGTGAATTGGCCATGCTCAATTGCCCGTAGTGTTAGGTGGATTAGTCAGGGGTAAACTTAGGGTCTGGGTGGGTTGCTGTTCGGAGGGTTGTTATGGACTTGTTGGGCCGGAGGGCTTGTTTCCACACTGTAGGGAATCTAATCTAATCTAATGCAGTGTTATCCTAAGTGAAGGTAGCATTGTGTTGCTACGTTCCAAATGGGATGCTAGTTAGTTTTCATAAAACTGCTGGTTTGGGTATGTGTTGAAGTTGGTAGCACCATTCTCAGAAAATAAATTCCCAGAGGTTTTGCTGATTTTTCTTTAATGAAGACCATCAGATAAGATTTAGTTATCTTATTGATGTGTCTTATTGATGTGTTTGAAATAATGCCTTGTGCAAAGTGATCATCAGGATAACTCCCATCCGGCACAGGGACTTATCTATTTTCACACTTTACAGACATGCTAACACCTCCTCCTTATGAGCCTCAATCCCATCTAGTCTAATAGCCTGTATCTCAGTATTCTACTTGACAGCATTGTCTTTTTCCTGTGTGAATACTGGCGAAAAGGATTCATTTCGTGCTCCTCCTATCTCTTCGGGCTCCACACACAACCTCCCACTACTATCCTCGACTGGCCCTATCTTACTCCAGTCATCCTTTTATTTCTGACATACCTATCAAAAGCTTTAGGGTTTTCCTTGATCCTACCTGCCAATGACTTCTCATGTCCCCACCTGGCTCTTCTTAGTTCTCTCTTTAGGTCTTTTCTGGCTAGCTTGTAACACTCAAGCACCCTAACTGAGCCTTCATGTCTCATCTTTATATAAGCCTCCTTCTTCCTCTTGACAAGAGATTCCACTTCTTTAGTAAACCACAGTTCCCTCTATTGACCACTTCCTCCCTCCATGACAGGTGCATACTTATCAAGGACATGCAGTAGCTATTCCTTGAATAAGCTGCACATTTCAATTATAGAGTCAAAGAATCATAGAGATGTACAGCACAGAAACAGACTTCTCGGTCCAACCCATCCATGCCGACCAGATATCCCAACCCAATCTAGTCCAACCTGCCAGCACCAGGCCCATATCCCTCCATACACTCCATATTCATAAACCCATCCAGATGCCTTTTAAATATTGCAATTGTACTTCCTCTGGCAGCCCAC
Organism: Chiloscyllium punctatum; assembly: GCF_047496795.1. NCBI lineage: Eukaryota > Metazoa > Chordata > Chondrichthyes > Orectolobiformes > Hemiscylliidae > Chiloscyllium > Chiloscyllium punctatum. The sequence goes on from NC_092742.1 coordinate 14,126,267, forward strand.
TCCACACGCGCACCACCCTCTGTGTGAAAACGTTACCCCTTAGGTCTTTTTTATATCTTTCCCCTCTCACCCTAAAATGATGCTGTCTAGTTCTGGACTCCCCCACCCAGTGTAAAGACCATGTGTCCATCCCCTGCAGTTTCCTTCCCCATCCTATGCAACCTAAATCTTGCCTAATCGCCTCATAGTTGCCTTTCCCCCAGCTATATCTTTTGCCCTGCGGTATATGCCTACCTCTAAATCTAACACCTGGTTTGGTTCATTACCCAGTACCAAATCCAGTGTGGCCTTGTCCCTTGTTAGCCTGTCTACATACTGTGTCAGGAAAGCCTCCTGCAAAAACTGACCCATCTAAAGTACTCAACCAAAGCGTTTCCAGTCAATTTTTGGAAAGTTAAAGTTTCCCATAACAGCTACCTATCTAGAAAAATCTTTGTAATCCCTTCCTCCATATCACTGGAACCTTTTGGAGGCCTATAAAAAACTCCCAACAGGGTGATCTCCTTTCCTATTTGGAACCTCACCCCATAATACCTCAATAGATGAGTCATCATCAAATGTCCTTTCTGCCATTATAATACTGTCCTTAACTAACATTCTACACCTCCCCCTCTTTTACCACCTTCCCCGATCTTACTGAAACAGCTAAACCCCGGAACCTGCAACAACCATTCCTGTCCCTGCTCTATCCTTGCCTCTAAAATGGCCACAACATCGAAGTACCAAGTACCAACCCATGCTGCAAGTTCACCCACCTTATTCTGGATGCTCCTGGCGTTGAAGTAGACACGCTTCAAACCACCTGCTGGTACACTCCTGTGACCTTGAAACCTTATTCATGACCTCACTACTCTCAACCTCTTGTACACTGGAGCTACAATTCAGGTTCCCATCCCCCTGCTGAATTAGGTTAAAGCCTCCTGAAGAGCATTCGCATAGATCCCTGAAAGTTGCCATCCAGGTTGATAGGGTTGTTAAGAATGTGTACGGTGTATTAGTTTTTATAGGTAGAGGGATTGAGTTTTGGATCCATGAAGTCATGTTCAGCTGTACAAAACTCTGGTGCGGCCGCACTTGGAGTATTGTGTACAGTTCTGGTTGCCACATTATTGAAAATTTGGGGAAGCATTGGGAAGGGTGCAGAGGAGATTTACCAAGATGTTGCCTGCTCTGGAGGCAAGGTCTTATGAGGAATGGCTGAGGGACTTGAGGCTGTTTTCATTAGAGAGAAGAAGGTTAGGAGGTGACTTAATAGACACATACAAGATTATCAGAGGGTTAGAGAAGGTGGACAGTGAGAGCCTTTTTCCTCGGATGGTGATGGCTAGCACAAGGGGACATAGCTTTAAATTGAGGGGTGATAGATATAGGACAGATGTCAGAGTTAGTTTCAGAGATTTGTAGGTGCGTGGAACGCACTGCCTGCAACAGTAATAGACTCACCAACATTAAGGGCATTGAAGTGGTCATTGGATAAACATAAGGATGAAAATGGAATAGTGTAGATTAGATGGGCTTCAGATTGGTTCCACATGTTGGCGCAACATTGAGGGCCGAAGTACTGCACTATAATGTTCTATGCTCTGTCTTCAAAGTAATTATGTCTAAAATGTCTTTGGAGAGATTGGATCCTGCAAAACAGATTTTAATTGATCTCAGATAGCATTATGTAGAATGTACATATATAAGCCGATCCATGTCAAAGTTTATACACTACATGAGCTTCCTTCAACCTATCATTCGCATCACAATGAACTTAGTACTAGGTCAAGATGGTAGATAATTAAAGCACCAAGTCATATGGGTTTCAATAGCTTTCAGTATCAAATATCGAAATGGTGTGACATAATTTAATTTGTACTGAATTGTCATATTATAAATGGAAATGTTTTCATAATTGCTGTATCTTAAACTTAGCTATTCTGAAATATGGTGAAACTTTAATTAACTTAAACAAATCATGTCCCTGAACAAATTTTGCCTTGGTACTGGATTAGTGGTGCTGGAAGAGCACAGCAGTTCAGGCAGCATCCAACGAGCAGTGAAATCGACGTTTCGGGCAAAAGCCCTTCATTTATTCCTGATGAAGGGCTTTTGCCCGAAACGTCAATTTCACTGCTCATTGGATGCTGCCTGAACTGCTGTGCTCTTCCAGCACCACTAATCCAGTATTTGGTTTTCAGCATCTGCAGTCATTGTTTTTACCTTGTTAAATTTTGCCTTGGGCCTTGTTTCTTCATCCTGGCTTATGGTTATTTGAAGTTTGAGGTGATGGCTGTGGTTGTTGGAGACCAATCATCTCAGCCACAAGATATTGCTGCAAGACAGTGTGTGAGGCATGAACATTGTCAGTTGCTTCATCAATGGTCTTCCCTCCATCACAAATGCAGACAAAATGAGCCACGTGGCCTGCTTTTACACAGTAATAATTCTGTGATTCTGGGATGAGCTCAAGTGGGGATGTTCGCTGATGATTGCACACACACAATAAGTGACAATTAATATCCACCACACATTTAGACAAAGAAGGACTAAAAAAGTGAACTTAATCAGCTATATAGATACTAGGGTCACCTAAACAGGTGAAAGTGTTGGGTTTCTGGATTGTATAGCTTATGTCCTAATTCTTCAAACCCTGCCCACCACCTACAAGGCACAAGTCAGGCATATGATAGAACAAGTCTCCAATTTTTAGATGAGTGAAGTTCCAACTACATCCGAGATGCTTAACACTGATCAGGACATAGCAGCGTGCTTGTTTGGTATGCTAAGCATCACTGCAAACATTCATTCCATCATCTCTGCTACACAGTATGTCGCAGGTAGAAGACACCAGCATCTTTGTTGTTTGTGTAATTCTTGTACACTCATAAGTACTTGTGTGAGTGCTGCTCTTTAAGTTAATTAAAGTTTCACCATATTTCAGAATAGCTAGGTTTAAGATATAGCAATTATGAAAACATTTCCATTCACAATGTGACAATTCAGTTATGGAACCCCAAAAACCATTTCAAGATTATCAGTCAGACTAATGGGGCTCGCTTATGCTTGTCAGAAGCTGCATGTATTCTCACACAGAGCCTTGTTCTCTGTAAACAACAAGAACATATCCAGGCATTGTGCTTTTTCCCTGAACAAAAGCTCGGGGGTGCAGTGTTTCCCTGGGGCATTTCCCATGGTGACATCTTACCCAATTACAATGACTTGCTGGTTTGAAATAAAATCTGAAGAAAAACTGTTGCCCCTGTGCATTCTCCATGGCAATAACTTGACATTTCAGAGTTCACTTGCCAACCATTCAACACCTTTTTGTCATGCAGTATAAATATTTCACATTGAAATGTTGGTGTTCCTGTCATTCTGTCCTGATGAGCACAAGATGGAAAGCTTCAACTGCATGCCTGTTTTTACAGAAATAACCAGATTATGTGTTTGTGTAATAATGTTGGAGATGTTCAGGGATGTGTACGCTATGTGGTTTAGCCATGGAAAATGCAGGTTTACAGGGATAGGATGGGGGCGTAGGTCTGGGTGGGATGCTCTTTAGAGAGTCTGTGCGGATTTGATGGGCCGAATGAGCCGATTCTATGGTGAGGTGTCATTTTGCATATGTAAGATGCCTCAAACAAATAGATAATGAATAAGTAAATTGGTTTCCTTATACATTGGTCAAGGTATAAATATTGATCGGGGAGAAATTCCCTTTTATCTTTAAAACAGTACCATGGGACCTTTTTGGTCCATCTGAGGAGTGTGTAGCTAAGATCTTGGATAATGTCTCACCACCAGTGCTGCATTCTGTATTGCACCTGGACTGTATTATCAGTCAGACTTGCAATTATATGCATAAAATCCAAAGCAATAAAAGCCCTTTTGGGATCAAGCCTTCTACCCTGAATCCCATGATTCTATTCTTCTTTGTTTACCGAGCTACTTGCCTGATTCTCAGTTTTGGGAGGATTGTGTTGCTCTGATTCCTTCACAAAGATGTCTGTTACTACAGGGAACAAGGGACAAACCAGGAAAGTCCAGGCCAGTTGGTCTGATCTCAGTGATGGAGAAACTATTAGAAGCAATTCTATAGGACGGAATTAATCTGTACTTGGAAAGGCAGGGATTAATCAAGAACAGTCAGCATGGTTTTGTTAATGGATGGTCACATCTGTCAATTTGATTGAATTTTTTGAAGTGGTGATAGGTATGTAGATGAGGGCACTGCATTCGATGTAGTCAGTTTGGACTTCAGCAAGGCTTTTCATAAGATCCCATGTGGGAGACTAATAGGGAAGGTAAGAGCCCATGGGATCACAGAAAATCTGATGAATTGCATCTGAGTGGCAGGAAAACCTGAATGCAGGAAGTAAGTTTGCAGATAATATGAAAATTGGTGAGATGGTACATAGTAGGGAGGATAGCCTTAGATTACAGGATGGGCTAGTCAGTTGGGCTGATCAGTAATAAACAGGATTCCATCAGGACAACTGTGAGGTGATGCACTTGGGCAGGAGAAACAAGGCAAGACAATGAATGATTAATGGTAAGATCCTGGGAAGCACCAAGTATCAGAGGGGCCTTCATGTTGTCACAAAGCTGGTCCTTTTTATCACCAAGGATACTGTGTCCTTGGTTTTTTTTAAGAGGGGTCATAAACTAGCTCCCAGTTCTGATTGGACTAGTTTGGTATAGGGATTAAAGGGTATTGAGAGGCCTTTTTGTTTATATGTAAACAGATGAGACTTCAAGCCAAAGTGGTCATGTTTTAAAAGTGATCTGTATAATGAAAGGGGAGTGGTCAGCTCTCGAGCTGAGCAATTCAGTTCAGACCTAGTTAGGAGTTCAACAGTGAGCTGTGTGGAAACTCACTCCCTCTTTCTGCCCTTCTAACTTCAACCTGTGAGCATCTGTTCCATTTTTTTAACTGTGTTTTAAGGGGGTTTGCTTATTGGGACAGTTGTATACATTCGAAACAGCATAATTAAGTCTAATTTGAATAGACTGAGTTCCCTAGAGGTTCTTTATTCTGTAGTTTGTGTTTCATTTGTAATTCTATGAATAAATTTCTGTCTGTTTTTAAAACCTAGTAGTCAACTTAGCTAACGTACTCCAGGTAATTTTCACTGTCCACTTACTGAAACAAACTGCAAAGTTATAGTCTGGGTTGCCTGCTCAAGAATGTTTTGAGTGGTCTGGCCTAGTCCATAATAATATGCATATTCAGTGGTCGTTTAAGGTAGTGAGACAGGTAGATAAAGTGGTCCAGAAGTCATTTGGGATACTTGGCTTTATTAGCTGAGGCATAAAGTTTAAGAGCAGAAATGTTATGTTGGAACTGTATAAAACATTGTTGAGGCCTCAGCTGTTGTGTGCAGTTCTGTAATTCACCTTTTAGGAGGAATGTAATTGCACTGGAGAGGGTTCAGAGGAGATTTATTTAGACATTGTCTTGACTGCATAATATTAGTTATGAAGAGAGGGAGAGAAAGAAATTGGATAGACTGGGGTTGTTTACCTCAGAGCACTGGAGGCTGAGGTGGAACATGACTGAGATGTATAAAATTATGAGGAGCATTAATAGTATAGACAGAAACTTTTTCTCTTCACAGAGGGACCAATGACCAGGTGTTATAGATTTTACAATAAGGGGAAAAAGCTTTAGAGGAGATGTAAGGAGGAACTTTTTTCACCCAGAGGGTGGTGGGAATCTGGGATTCAGTGCCTGTAAGGGTGGCAGAAGCAGAAACCCTCATAACATTTAGGAAGTATTTAGATGTGGAATGATGCCAAGGGATGCAAGGCTATGGGCCCAGTGTTAGAAAATGGGATTAGAATTGTTAGGTGGTTGTTTTGATTGGTATAGACTCAATGGGCTGAAGGATCTTTTGCTGTGCTATAGACCTGTATAATTCTCCTTTAGTTTGCATATTTCCCCTTCTCATGCGGGTTGATATGTCAGTAGGAATCGAGTCCACTTGTTCCACCTGTGGGGAGACTAGTCATATTTTTATTAATTCCTAACTTTGGTTGTGGGAATTTTATACTTGTTGTCTACTCCTAAATTTGTTGTAACCTTAAATATTGTTTACTTCAGTCGTAGTTGCACTATATATTAATTTGAAGACCAACATCAAGTCTTTAAAAGAAGTTTACTTACTCTGAAAGATCCGCTAATACAAATTTGAGGTCTTGGACTTTTCCTTTATACATATCTGTGTTCTAGGCTAGTTACAAAGTTGCTACGACAACAGGAAATTCATCATCCTGTTGACAGCCGTCATTTGATTTAATCTGATTTCACCCAGTGAAGAGTATAAGTAAGATGATTAAGTTAGGAAGTCCTATATGATGGAGTGTAGTACAAGCTGTTCCAGTCACAGGACATTATTTGAGTTTTTGCCATTCTTCTGTTTTAAACTCATGATTCAGAAATGGAGGTTGGGGAAATTAAGTACATAAATAAGACACATTAAATCTGAAATAAAAAACAGCATTAGTTGTGGTTAATCATAAAATTACTGAAATTTCATCAAAAATTTATCTGGTTTGTAGTTTGAGGACTTTCATATTGAAGTTAAGGAGCTGGAGTTTGAGCCAGAGACATTGTGCAACATCAGAGAGTAGGAAAGTTACCTGGAAACTTCGCTCCAGGAGGCAGTCACTCCCTCAGACTAAACCATTCAAATTTGGTGTATGATCAGGTTAACCTGGCTTTCTGTCCGCAGATGTTGCCAGACCTTCTGTGTTTTCCCAGCGATTTTCGTTTTTGTTGATTGATTACTTGTTTTAAAAATATTAATGAAGTCACAGCAAAGTATGTGGTCCATTTGGTCAATAGTTGGGCTCCTGTAGTAGTAGCTGACTACAGTGCAAGGGATGGACAATAAATCCCAGGCTTTTTTGCTTGACTGGCTTTGCTTCAGCAGCAGGGATTGAGCACTTTGAAGCACTGTTATATGATGCAATTGGGCAGGTCTGCTAATTGTTAAAAAGAAGAATTCTGCTTGGAATGCAAACGTTATCATCTCATCAACATCTCATTGATCAATAGAACACAAGTAAACTGTAGAAAATGAAAAGGTCATTATTCATCTGAATTAGTGGTGTGTTTTTAGAGGCCAGGTACTGATGTGTTCAAATCCATATTTATGCCACACAATGAATGATATCTTCCTGTTTATTTTTGATTTAATTTGATTTAGTTTTAGTGAATAAATAATATTTAAGGAGAAAAATGCTGGGCAACTGCTGTGGGAGTCTGAGTCCAGAGGCCCAATTATAACTGGGAGTGGTATGGATGGCTAAGGGTTAGGTGAATAGAATGAGCAGGAAACCTCTGCACTGTTAACAAGATGAAAATGTTGGGATAGTGAGCAAGCAGCTCCCAAACTTTCATTAAAAGGAGTGAGTGGAATGAGCATGAAGCCTCTATACTATTGTCAGGATAACAATATGAGGGAGAATGAATGTAAAGTTCATGTTCTGTTACAAAGATATAAATTAGCAGGAGACAGTGAATAGTTAATGCCCATATGGTGACCAATGTTACTGTTGATGTTGTTCTGACTCCCGAACTTGCATGTCACTTGTTATGTAATCTCAGTTTAATGTGATTAGACTTTGCAGCCATTTTGGGAAATGGACAGCCCCATCTTCCTTCTCCACTCAGTCAAGAGTTTTCAGACTTTGTCATCAAAATGCTACAAGATAGATTTTCTGATGTCTTCCTGTATGTCTTAATGAAAGGTCAGGGACTTCTAGAGAAACTCTGTTCCCTGTGCTCACTGGAACAACCTAAGAATCACCATCCAGCAGGCTAATGAGGAACAGTATCAATGGCATCAGCCCTAGAACCTAGCTTAATTGTAGAATGAGATGCAGTGGCTTCTGGTGCTGCGGGTAGGGGGTGAGGGATGGGGTCCACATCTTATCTGTCTCTACTGTATTTTTACCCCTTTCAGGTCACTCAAGTTTTCCTTGTGTTCACTGCATCCTTCAGCATACAAATTATTATGAAGAGTTTACAGCGTCCTAACAGGCCATTCAACCCAACAGACCTATGCAGTGGTTTATGTTCTGCAAGAACTTCCTTTCAACTGTCATCTGACTATATTAGGACGTGCACCAATTCCTTTTTCCCTTTCTCCCAAATGTGTGTCAATGACCTCAAGCACTTTTATTAGCATGTTCCATATTCTTAGCTATAAATAAGTTTTGTCTGGATTTGTTAATTACAGTCTTGGGGGAGTGGAATTAATTACATACATAGGACATTGGAATTAATTATATTAATTACTCTTTGAAAGAGCAAGTACAAACAGGGTGGGCTGCATGGCTCCTATCTGTGCTGTACTATGCTGTAATTCTATGACAGAGGTAGTTTTCATGTGTTTCTACTGTTCACTCATAATGTAACATCTTGAGGAATGTCTTTAAGAAATCCTCACTATTAAGTTGTTTATTTGCTGTGCACAGATCTCCCATTGACTTTGCTCATGGTGGGTTGATGGTTTTGTTGGAAACAGGGATGTTGATGAACCTGAAACCTGGGATAGATCTTTCCATTTTGAGATATTCACATAGTATTTTGAGAGGGTCCTCCAAGTTTTGTTTCACAATTTCTTTCTGCAGCTTTCAATCTCTGTTTTAAAGAAGTTACAAGAATGCTCAAAATAAAACGTAAAACTTTTGGACTTTACAGCAAGCTTTGATTTAAGTTTTTGTAATATTATGGAGAGTTGGGCGATCATTACTGGTAGATTTTCTGTTTGTTCTCTCTTTGTCTCCTTCCTAAATGTTAAGTTTCATGTCTTGCAGTGGCTGGGATTTCAGAGCATGAGAAACAGTTGTTGGAGAAGCAGATTTTGGAGCTCCGAGCACAGCTGAACTGTAATACTGTGCTTTCTGAGGTGGAAGAGCTAAAACGGTCCCTTGAGAGAAAAGACAAGGAGAAATCTCAACTTTCTGCACATATTGAGGTAACTTTAATGAGCTGAGTGAGTGATGAAAGAGTCTCTTAAAATCTCTGTTGCTGGAAATGTGTTACAGAACTTTAATCAGTTGGATTGAATTTTTGTTTTTATACTTGCACTGTTACAGGAAATGTAACATTAATTTGAAAAGCGCACTTATTCTGATCCAGTTTGTGGCACAGACTTATTCACTGGAAATTACAATGTCATAGATTAATTGTTAGCAGATTTGTCACTCTGCAATGACACATGTCTCTTCCTTTTGAATTAAAAAGGTTGGATGATATTTGATGTTTAGTTAATTTGCAAAACAACCCCCTCATGGTCCAACTTAGTGACTAATATTTCTTGCAACTTTCATCATGTGTTCGTAAAACATCTTAACCTTTCTGTGTGACCATCAATGTAAAGGTTAGTATGACCCAGAAAGAATTTAACTTGCCATTTGACGATACTGAACACTTTACTCAGGAATAGCAGCCCTGTAATTTCTTTTAAGCTATGACCAAAACTTGAAGTTATCAATCTCCATTGCTGGAAGTTATCATTCATGCCTCCAGACTTTATGACGTGAAAATTTCGAGAAATAAAAATGTGGAAGTGTTATCATGCTGTGAACCTGAACACTGGAATTATCCTGAACCTAGCAAGGGTAAGATTTTAAAATTATATTTTGCAACATGTACTGTATGTGCACTCAGTTGCATCTAAAGTTGTATAATCCTTCTAACAGTTGTGGTATGCTCAATAAATTTTCTGGTTGTGGCAGAAAAAAAACAGAGAAAGACTTAGATTTATATAATGCCTTCATGACTTCCGACATCTCAAAGCACTTTATAGCTTCAATGAAGTAATTTTAAGTGCAATCAACAGTGATGTTGTTGGAAACGATGATTAAATTTATTCTAATCTGGTACAGTACATGTCAGATATTGTACTGCGAAGGTAGAAATTGCTACTCCCGATGGTATGACTGATAGGTGCAGTTTAATCCAGACAGTGGGGATCTAGTCCACTGGCTGGGTGCTGCTGAAAACCTCCTTTGGGTAAGGCCTACTGTATTAAACCAGAAGCAGACTTTTCAAGCTTGCAGCTCTTCATTGTAGGTAGTGCCACTGGAAGAGGAATGTGGAAGCCCAGCACTATGGAGTGGTTAATTAGGTGTGCTTTCCAATAGCAGGTTGCAATCATTCCAGAAAGATGTTCCTACTTACCACACAATTGAACAATGTATGACTTTCAGTGACTGTAATGTCAGGTATGCTAAATGTACCAGCAACTGGCAGATGGTATCAAATGGCATGTCCTGTTCTGAAGCCACTAGGCGAGTTGGTGCTGAAAATATGAAACTCCTGGCAGACAGTATCCCCAGCCCCGGAAAAAGGCTTCCCTGTATAGGCAAAAGGATCACCAAACACTTGCTGGCTCATTTACTATTTCACTACACTACTTACCACGATTTAGAGCACTATTTACAATATTGCTTATTGCCTCTCCACAGCTATTTTTCTCTCACGTTGGCTGATCGTGATTCACTCTGAGTCTGGGAACAACAAATGCGAGAGATAACTGCCTGGGGACTGTAGGACTTGCTCCTCACCAATTCTTTCCATTCTGCTTCAAGAGGCAATTGGTCCTCAGTCAAGCCCTTGATTAAATTTTCTCAGGCATTCAGCAAGTTATCAAGGAGACTTTGCCCACCACCACTCCTTAGCATTTTTAGCACTGTCCCAAATATGACTTATCTATTAGGATATACCAAAAGGCGCAGAGATGCCTTGGTCATAGAGTCATGGAGTCATAGAGACGTACAGCATGGAAACAGACCCTTCGGTCCAACCCATCCATGCTGACCAAATATCCCAACCCAATCTAGTCCCACCTGCCAGCACCCGGCCCATATCCCTCCAAACCCTTCCTATTCATATACCCATCCAAATGCCTCTTAAATGTTGCAATTGTATCAGCCTCCACCACTTCCTCTGGCAGCTCATTCCATACACTTACCACCCTCTGCGTGAAAATGTTGGCCCTAGGTCTCTTTTATATCTTTCCCCTCTCACCCTAAACCTATACCCTTTAGTTCTAGACTCCCCGGTCCCAGGGAAAAGACTTTGCCTATTTACCCTATCCATGCCCCTCATAATTTTTTAAACCTCTATAAGGTTATCCCCTCAGCCTCCGACACTCCAGGGAAAACAGCCCCAGTCTGTTCAGCCTCTCCCTATAGCTCAAATCCTCCAACCCTGGCAACATCCTTGTAAATCTTTTCTGAACCCTTTCAAGTTTCACAACATCTTTCTGATAGGAAGGAGACCAGAATTGCATGCAATATTCCAACAGTGGCCTAACCAATGTCCTATACAGCCGCAACATGACCTCCCAACTCCTGTACTCAATACTCTGACCAATAAAGGAAAGCATACCAAACGCCTTCTTCACTATCCTATCTACCTGCGAGTCCACTATCAAGGAGCAATGAACCTGCACTCCAAGGTCTCTTTGTTCAGCAAAACTCCCTAGGACCTTACCATTAAGTGTTTAAGTCCTGCTAAGATTTGCTTTCCCAAAATGCAGCACCCCGCAGTTATCTGAATTAAACTCCATCTGCCACTTCTCAGCCCATTGGCCCATCTGGTCCAGATCCTGTTGTAATTGAGGTAACCCCCTTCGCTGTCCACTACACCTCCAATTTTGGTGTCATCTGCAAACTAACTAACTGTACCTCTTATGCTCGCATCCAAATCATTTATGTAAATGACAAAAAGTAGAGGACCTAGCATCGATCCTTGTGGCACTCCACTGGTTACAGGCCTCCAGTCTGAAAAACAACCCTCCACCATCAACCTCTGTCTTCTAGCTTTGAGCCAGTTCTGTATCCAAATAGCTAGTTTCCCCTGTATTCCATGAGATCTAACATTGCTAATCAGTCTCCCATGGGAACCTTGTCGAACGCCTTACTGAAGTCCATATAGATCACATCTACTTCTCTGCCCTCATCAATCCTCTTTGTTACTTCCCCAAAAACGCAATCAAGTTTGTGAGACGTGATTTCCCACGCATAAAACCATGTTGACTATCCCTAATCAATCCTTGCCTTTCCAAATACATGCACATCCTGTCCCTCAGGATTCCCTCCAACAACTTGCCCACCACCAATGTCTGGCTCACTGGTCTCTAGTTCCCTGGCTTGTCCTTACACCCTTCTTAAACAGTGGCACCACATTTGCCAACCTCCAGTCTTCCGGCACCTCACCTGTGACTATCGATGATACAAATATCTCAGCAAGAGGCCCAGCAGTCACTTCTCTAGCTTCCCACAGAGTTCTAGGGTAATTCTGATCAGGTCCTGGGGATTTATCCACTTTTATGCATTTCAAGACATCCAGCACTTCCTCCTCTGTAATATGGACATTTTACACAATGTCTTTTTCCCTACAGTCTACATCTTCCATATCCTTTTCCACAGTAAATACTGATGTAAAATACTAATTTAGTATCTCCCCCATTTTCTGCGGCTCCTCACAAAGACTGCCTTGCTGATCTTTGAGGGGCCCTATTCTCTCCCTAGTTACCCTTTTGTCCTTAATGTATTTGTAAAAACTCTTTGGATTCTCCTTAATTCTATTTGCCAAAGCTATCTCATGTCCCCTTTTTGCCCTCCTGATTTCCCTCCTACTTCCTTTATACTCTTCAAAGGATTCACTCGATCTATCCTGTCTATACCTTACATATGCTTCCTCCTTTTTCTTAACCAAACCCTCAATTTCTTTAGTCATCCAGCATTCCCTTTCACCCTGACAGGAATATACTTTCTCTGGATTCTCGTTATCTCATTTCTGAAGGCTTCCCATTTTCCAGCCGTCCCTTTACCAGCGAACATCTGCCCCCAATCAGCTTTTGAAAGTTCTTGCCTAATACTGTCAAAATTGGCCTTTCTCCAATTTAGAACTTCAACTTTTAGATCTGGTCTATCCTTTTCCATCACTATTTTAAAACGAATAGAATTACGGTCGCTGGCCCCAAAGTGCTCTCCTACTGCCACCTCAGTTACCTGCCCTGCCTTATTTCCCAAGAGTAAGCAAGTTTTGCACCTTCTCTTGTAGGTACATCCACATACTGAATCAGAAAATCGTCTTGTACACACTTAACAAATTCTTCTCCATCAAAACCCTTAACCCTGTCAGTCCCAGTCTATATTTGGAAAGTTAAAATCCCCTACCATAACTACCCTATTATTCTTACAGATAGCAGAGATCTCCTTACAAATTTGTTTCTCAATTTCCCTCTATTAGGAGGTCTATAATACAATCCCAATAAGATGATCATTCCTTTCTTATTTCTCAGTTCCACTCAAATAACTTCCCTGGATATATTTCCAGGAGTACCCTCCCTCAGCAGGGCTGTAATGCTATCCCTTATCAAAAACATCACTCCCCTCCTCTCTTGCCTCCCTTTCTATCCTTCCTGTAGCATTTGTATCCTGGAACATTAAGCTGCCAGTCCTGTCCATCCCTGAGCCATCTTTCTGTAATTGCTATGATATCCCAGTCTCATGTTCCTAACCATGCCCTGCGTTCATCTGCCTTCCCTGTTAGGCCCCTTGCATTGAAATAAATGCAGTTTAATTTATTAGTCCTACTTGTCCCTGCCTGCCCTGACTGTTTGCCTCACTTCTGTTCTCAACTGTGCCAGTCTCAGATTGATCTCTTTCCTCACTCTCTCCCTTGGTCCCACCCCCCCACCTTACTAGTTTAAATCCTCCCGAGCAGCTCGAGCAAATCTCCCTGCCAATATATTAGTCCCCTTCCAATTTAGGTGCAATCCGTCCTTCTTGTACAAGTCACTTCTACCCCAAAAGAGATTCCAATTTATGTTCCTGCCAAAAGATGACAGTCCTTTGGCTTGCCAGGGATGATTTTATCGAATCTCTACATTGTGGAAATAGGCTGTCCAGCCGGTCAAATCCACACCAACCCTCTGAAGAGCATCCCACCCACCCCCACCCTCCTATTCTGTCCCTGTAACCCTGCATTTCTCATGGCTAATCTACCTAGCCTGCACATTCCTGGGCACTATGAGCCATTTAGCAAGGCCAATCAACCTGACCTGCACATCTTTGGATTGTGGGAGGAAACCGGAACACTGAGAGGAAGCCCACACAGACACAGGGAGAATGTGCAAACCCCACACAGACAGCCTCACGAGTCCCTGGCGCTGTGAGGTAGCAATGCTAACCACTGAGGATTTGCCTGCAGGTCATGCCAAAGATGATTTTTCTGTCAATAGTCTGACTGAGTTCTGTGCTCAATTCCAGAAAGGTCAGATGGTGTGCGGAATAGCTGCTTCACACTGTCCTTTTTGTTTCGGTCAACTAAGGATAACAACATTGAACTAAGATCGTTTCCTCAGTACATAACCCATAGATGAGTAATGCAGAATTGTACCTTAAGCTAAAATGGAGCATGTGCAATTTGTTCTGAGGGACCCACACTGGACAAAGTGGAATGCTTTTTGGTCTGAATTCAAGAGTTCAGTTCTTAAACTGAAGTATTTTATATTCGTTCCTAGCTGTTCCATTTCTCAGCTTGCATTTAAAAATAATTCGAGAGGCTGATTTTTAGTCAAATGTGTGCCTTACCACTACTACAACTCAGCTTCAATTATTTAACCTTTGTAAAATGGTACATTAAGAGCTTTGTTAATGACCTGTAAACAGAGCTCAAATTGTTATGTGCATTTTCCCTCTTCTGTTGCTGAGCCAGGAATCTATTACTGGGAGTGCACGATGTGCTGAAAATATGTTTAAAGCAATATAGAATAAATTATCATAATTGGTAGGATGGTAACTGAGTTATAAAGCACTTAGGGACATTTTGAAGTCCTGTAGTTTTATATAAATGTACAGCAATAGTCACTGAATAACTACAGTACTTCACAGCACAGCTACCTTATGTTTTTGGCAATTTAGCTTGATGAATTTTTTATTGGCTAGGACAGTAAAAAGAACACTGCATTAAACTGTGATCTCAAGAGAGGAGGAGGGAAAAACTCTCACGTAGTTGTAATAAGACTGAGTTTTTCGGTATTGGTGGCTGTGTTCTTTCATTACATTAAAAGATACAATTTTAACTATATGATAGCACTAATGCAGGATTTGTGTGGAGGAGTAATGGAGAATTATGGCAAGATGAAGTGGGAAATGGGCTGTTCCAGACTACTTCATTGTCCTGGAATGTCACTAATTAAAACATTTATCTGGTGAAAATATTACTTCCTGCAACACTGCAGAAAAATTGTAAGAGTGCTAAATAATTTTTTTCATCTTTATTTTAATTGCTTATTTTATATTTATACTTTAATATTTTTATTTTGTCTTGCCATTGGTGCAAGGCTTACTTTGCTATGACTCTGTGGTAGTCCAAGTGAAATGACCGCCTCAATTTTAAAGAGAAGTCACACAGTAGCTTTTATCAAAATTCTGGGACCTGGAACATCAGAACTTTCATGGACAGCTCCAAGAATTGTGGACCAGACAGCCACACTGCCATCCTAACTAGGGAATCTGGGTGTCTTGACATCAGTGTTGCCATCCTAAGTGATAGACAGCGTTCAGGAGAAGGCCAACTGAAGGAACAAGACAGTTACCATTCGTTTTTGTAAAGGAATTATGTATCAAGAGGTGAACTTCACCTAAAAGCTGAGCTTGTTTTGCTCAGTGACTGTCTGAAAGATGAACATGACTATTTGGCTCACCCTAACATGGAATCAGCATACTGATGTTGTGATCCTCCTCTGAGATTTTAATATCATGGTTGGAGGAAGGACATGTACTTCTGCAAAAGTATGAGAGGCAAACAGGGAGTAGAGAAACAGAATTTCAGTGGGGTTCCCCTCTTAATAAAATTTCAAGAATATGACCTTTCGATTAACCAACAGTCTGTTCTGCCAGCAAGAAGCGCACAAGACCTCATAGCAATACACATGGGATTAACTCTGACACTTGCTTGAGTATATTGTTGCTTGTTCAAAGGACCATAGGGATGGTCACATCACCTGTGCCATGACAGATCTTGCTGACAGCTTGAAAAATTGTTTTCTCATCCAATCTACCACCTCTGTCACCTGACTCCCAAACAGAAGCAACAGAACCAATGCTACCAAATAATTAATATTAGAGGCCTTGAAACATCTCACCAAAGTGCTCTGAGAGTTAATCTTTCACTATCAATCTCTGCAATTCCAACTGACAGGATCTGTGGCATGACAGTTGTGCTTGGTCAAGCCAATAGTCCAGTATAAAAATATATCTTCAACAACGTCCTTAGTCTCTCTCTATAAGGAACCATTATGACTGGTTTGAGAATCATAAAGTGATACAGGTCCACATCAAGCTCAAGCGCAAAATTATCAATCACCAGAAACAACCTTGGTTCAAAGGAAAATAATTAGTCCTCCAGGCAGTCAAAAATGGTAGCACAGTATAAAGAACAAATCGTGGGTGAAGGGAGCTTGGTGATCCACACTTGGGTGACACTAATGACATGCATTTTCTTTCGTGGGGTCAAGATCTACAAACTCTGCTTAGAGCCAAACATGATGGGGAGCTCATCAAGAGCAGGGAAGTAGGCAGGAGATTGGAGAGAAGACAGCTTGAAGAAGTGCATAATTAAGATACTCTCCTTCACGTGAATGTCTTAAACAATCTACCTCCATACCTCTGGCCTGAGACCTAACCTGGCCCAGAAGCAAGTAGAAGAAGCCATTCAGCAGCTGAAACATCACAAAGCCTTGCTGAAGTTCTAAATGGGATGGATACACACTCCTGTCATGGATGTACATTTCACATCTGAGGAGGAGAGTACTTGCTGGAGGATCTCCAGGATGTTGGGAACTGTGATGTAAACTATGGGATTTATATGTGTGTTTTTAATGTTTGGTGTGAATTTTAGTTTCCGTTCTTTGAGTTAGTTACTGGTCGGCTGTGTTTCTGAAGTTAATAATTGAAAGTACTTCTATGTTTTTGAAGCCTCAGTGATTTCTTTTAAAAACAGTTTTTAAGTCTTGGCTTTAAAGTGAATTGGTTTTGTGCATACAGATAGACTTTTTGTCATAGAATTCCTATAGTGTGGAAACGGACCATTTGGCCCATTGAGGTCACACCACCTCACCGAAGAGCCCACCTCACCCCACCCCCCTACCTGTCTCTGTAATCCCAATTTCCCATGGCTAACCCACCCAACCTGCACATCCCTGAATAACATGGGGCAATCTAGCATGGCCAACTCATCTAACATGCACATCTTTGTTCTGAGGGAAGCACCTGGAGGAAACCTACACAGACTCAGGGAGAATGTGCAAACTCCACATATGATTTGGAGATGCCAGTGTTGGACTGCGGTGTACAAAGTTAAAACTCACACAACACCAGGTTACAGTCCGACAGGTTTAATTAGAAGCACTAGCTTTCGGAGCGCTACTCCTTCATCAGGTGATTGTGCAGTATAAGATTGTAAGACACAGAATTTATAGCAAAAGTTTACAATGTGATGTAACTGAAATTATATATTGAAAAAGACCTGGATTGTTTGTTAAGTCGGTCATCTTTTAGAATGACCATGTTGGTTTCAGTTCTTTCATATGTAAATCGCAGAACTCTGTGAAAATTTACAATCTCAAGTGAACTTTAGCAGTTGGTGTCATGTCAGCCCAGATAATGTATTGAAGGTGTGAGCTGCCCTGTATGAGACTGTCTGTGCCCCAATGGTTAGACTGATTCTCATCTATCTAACGGATTTACAGAATCTTACATGGATTCATGCAGCTTTTGAGCAAAGTAAAATGTAATTCTGCAAGTACAGATGCACCCCACAAACTTGTGTGTGTGTTGTGGGGGTAGGGGTGGTTTATGAGTATCTGTGAGAGAGTGTCTTTATGTGTGTGAGTGTAAAGGGGTATAAGTCTGTGAGAGGGTGCATGTGGGAGTGTACATGTGAGCATATGAGAGAGGGTCTGCATGACTGTGTGTATGTGTGTGTAGGTG
Source organism: Chiloscyllium punctatum (assembly GCF_047496795.1). NCBI lineage: Eukaryota > Metazoa > Chordata > Chondrichthyes > Orectolobiformes > Hemiscylliidae > Chiloscyllium > Chiloscyllium punctatum. Next base: position 14,144,276 of record NC_092742.1, read on the forward strand.
TGTGTGTGTGTGTGTAGGAGTGTCTGTGTGTGTGTATAGTGCATTGTGTCACCTGTAGTGTGACATGAACCCGAGGTCCCGGTTGAGCCATCCCCATGGGTACCGAACTTGGCTATCAACCTTTGCTTGGCCACTCTGCGTTGTTGCCTGTCCCGAAGTCTGCCTTGGAGGACGTCACCCGAAGGTCCGAAGTTGAATGTCCTGGACCGTTGAAGTGTTCTCTGACTGGGAGGGAACACTCCTGTCTATTGATTGTAGTGCGGTGTCCATTCATCTGTTGCCGTAGCCTCAACTCGGTCTTGCCAATGTACCATGCCTCAGGGCATCCTTGCCTGCAGCGTATGAGATAGACAATGTTGGCTGAGTCGCATGAGCTTCTGCCACATACACAGTGGGCGGTGTCCCCACGTCTAATGGTTGTATCCGCATTGACACTCTGACATGTCTTGCAGTGTCTACCGTGACAAGGTTGCATGGTATTGTCCTGAAAGCCGGGAGTTTGCTACGAGCAATGATCTGTTTGAGGTTTGTTGATTGTTTAAAGGCGAGAAGTGGAGGAGTGGGGAAGGTCTTGGCGAGATACCCTTTGTGGTCTCATACTTCCCAGGAACCAAAAACTACACCATGTTCTTCACAACCTGCGACACTTTACCAATGAGGATGAAACACCTCACCAAGACCTTCCCCACTCCTCCACTTCTCGCCTTTAAACAATCAACAAACCTCAAATAGATCATTGCTCTTAGCAAACTCCCGGCTTTCAGGACAATACCATGCAACCTTGTCACGGTAGACACTGCAAGACGTGTCAGAGTGTCAATGCGGATACAACCATTAGACGTGGGGACACCACCCACTGTGTATGTGGCAGAAGCTCATGCGACTCAGCCAACATTGTCTATCTCATACGCTGCAGGCAAGGATGCCCTGAGGCATGGTATATTGGCAAGACCGAGTTGAGGTATGGCATCAGATAAATGGACACCGCACTACAATCAACAGACAGGAGTGTTCCCTCCCAGTCGGAGAACACTTCAGTGGTCCGGGACATTCGACCTCGGACCTTCGGATGACCGTCCTCCAAAGCAGACTTCGGGACAGGCAACAACACAGAGTGGCCAAGCAGAGGCTGTTAGCCAAGTTCGGTATCCATGGGGATGCCCTCAACTGGGACCTTGGGTTCATGTCACACTACAGGTGACCCCTTTGCACTACACACACACACAGACACACACACACGAACACGCACACACACTCCTGCGCACATACATACACACAGACACTCCTACACACACACACAAACTCCTACACATATGCATGCTCTACACACACACACACTCTTACACAGATGCGCACACGCACACACACACTCCATGCACACACATACACACACTCCTACAAACATACACCGACATTCCTACACACAGCCACTCCTACACATACACACACACACAGACACCCCTACACACATGCACACTCCTACACACACACACACACTCCTACGCGCTCACACTCCTTCACACACGTGCATGCACACAGTCCTATGCACACACTTCTACTGACACACACACACTCACGCAGACCCTCTAACACTCATACATACACTCCCACACTCACACATGCACCCTCTCACAGACTTGTACACCTTTACACTCACACTCACACACATACACACACTCTCTCACAGATACTCATAACCCCTCGCACCTCCACCCCACATGCACACATTCACGTACACACATATACATATACATTTGTGGGGTGAATCTGCACTTGCAGAATTACATTTTACTTTGCTCAAAAGCTGCATGAATTCATGTAAGATTCTGTAAATCCATTATATAGATGAGAATCTTACGTGGGGCACAGACAGTCTCATACAGGGCAGCTCACACCTTCAATACATTATCTGGGCTGACATGACACCAACTATTAAAGTTCACTTGAGAATGTAAATTTTCACAGAGTTCTGCGATTTACATATGAAAGAACTGAAACCAACATGGTCATTCTAAAAGATGACCGACTTAACAAACAATCCAGGTCTTTTTCAATATATAATTTCAGTTACATCACATTGTAAACTTTTGTTATAAATTCTGTGTCTTACAATCTTATACGCCACAACCACCTGATGGAGGAGCAGTGTTTCCAAATAAACCTGTTGGACTATGACCTGGTGTTGTGTGATTTTTAACTTTGCAAACTCCACACAGACAATTGCCCGAAGTTGGAATTGAACCCAGGTCCCTGGCTAAACAAGGAGCCACTGTGCTGCCCCACTTTTGTTTATCTTAGATTGTTTTATAGCACAGTGTGATAAACAATGTTGTTAGAGAAGTCTGAAACTTGCTTTGTTTTAGATGAAGGGAAACACCTGTGGCTGAAAGAGACTTTTTGTTTCAGATTTTATTTTGAGTGGGGCAGTCCTGTGCAACCCTTGGATTGGGATGGCTGTGTAGAAAAGTGCTCCTAAGAAGGGAAGGATGTTTGGTGAACTCGGCTACCTTAGAGTGAAGAGTTAATGGTAGTCTCAGTATTGGGCTAAAACCCTGAAGAAGTTACTTAAAGCTAGGTTGCTAGGTTTGGGTACATTTAAGTAGATGTACGATAGCTCCAAGAAGAAGCTTGGCAGTTCTAGTTTAAAGGTTGAAGTCACAAGTCACTTACACCTTCCATGGCCTTATAGCCAGGATTGCTGGTGAGAATATTGTAAGAATGGTTTGGGTACTTTCTAAGGGTTGTGTTTCAGTTACTCTACAAAGCTGCTTTGTTTCTTCTCAATTTACAAAGGGGCATTTTGGAATTGATGGGATTATGTTTTTACCATTATTTAAAACCTTTGAAGTTGTATTTAAAGTAGATAAGTTTGATTATTCTATTTTATTCACATTTCTTCTGTAATAAACTTCCATTTTATTGTTAAAGCAAAGTCTGCAGCATTGTATGCTTATATTTCAGCAAGACACCACTTTGTTAAAACCAAAATGAATCAAAAGATGATCCAGTTTCCTGTCTGAGATCTGATTGTCCAACAATAATAGTGATGGATTCCCAGGGGAACTTAGCATGAACAGCCAAGTTTCTGGTGTTGAGACTGGCTCTAATGCAACAAGGAGTACGTCAGCTTCGAAGAGATCAATTGTGTTAGGGGATTCTGTAGTCAGAGGTACAGACAGACGTTTCTGTAGCCAGTAGACAAAAAGCAGAATGGTGTGTTCTTTCCCTGGTGCCTGGATCAAGGATGTCTCAGAGACGATGCAGAATGTTCTCACAGGGGAGAGGGGCCAGCAGGAGGTCATTGTCCACATTGAAACCAACGACATTGGAATGGAAAAGTTTGAGACTCTGAAGGGAGATTACATAGGGTTCCGCAGAAATTTAAAAAGGAGGTCCTCAAGGGTAGTAATATCTGGATTACTCCCAGTGCTATGAACTAGTGAGGGCAGGAATAGGAGGATAGAGCAGATGAATGCATGGCTGAGGAGCTGATGTATGAGAGAAGGATTCACATTCTTGGATCATTGGAATCTCTTTTGGGGTAGAAGTGACGGATTGAACAAGAAGGACGGATTGCACCTAAATTGGAAGGGGACTAATATACTGGCAGGGAAATTTGCTAGAACTGCTGGGGAGGAATTAAACTAGTAAGGTGTGGGGGAGGGGGGGGGGGGGTGGGACCAAGGGAGATAATGAAGAAAGAGATCAATCTGAGACTGGTACAGCTGAGAACAGAAGTGAGTCAAACAGTCAGGGCAGGCAGGGACAAAGTAGGGCTAATAAATTAAACTGCGTTTATTTCAATGCAAGGGGCCTAGCAGGGAAGGCAGATGAACTCAGGGCATGGTTAGGAACATGGGACTAGGATATCATAGCAATTACGGAAACATGGCTCAGGGATGGGCAGGACTGGCAGCTTAATGTTCCAGGATACAAATGCTACAGGAAGGATAGAAAGAGAGAGAAGAGAGGAAGGGGGAGCAGCATTTTTGATAAGGGATAGCATTACAGCTGTGCTGAGGGAGGATATTCCTGGAAGTACATCCAGGGAAGTTATTTGAGTGGAACTGAGAAATAAGAAAGGGATGACCACCTTATTAGGATTGTATTATAGACCCCCTAATAGTCAGAGGGAAATTGAGAAACAAACTTGTAAGAAGATCTCAGCTATCTGTAAGAATAATAGGGTAGTTATGGTGGGGATTTTAACTTTCCAAACATCGGCTGGGACTGCCATAGTGTTAAAGATTTAGATGGAGAGGAATTTCTTAAGTGTGTACAAGACAATTTTCTGATTCAGTATGTGGATGTACCAACTAGAGAAGGTGCAAAACTTGACCTACTCTTGGGAAATAAGGCAGGGCAGGTAACTGAGGTGTCAGTGGGGGAGCACTTTGGGGCCAGTGACCATAATTCTATTTGTTTTAAAATAGTGATGGAAAAGGATAGACCAGATCTAAAAGTTGAAGTTCTAAATTGGAGAAAGGCCAATTTTGACAGTATTAGGCAAGAACTTTCAAAAGCTGATTGGAGGCAGATGTTCTCAGGTAAAGGGACAGCTGGAAAATGGGAAGCCTTCAGAAATGAGATAACAAGAATCCAGAGAAAGTATATTCCTGTCAGGGTGAAAGGGAAGGCTGGTAGGTATAGGGAATGCTGGATGACTAAAGAAATTGAGGGTTTTGTTAAGAAAAAGAAGGAAGCATATGTCAGGTATAGACAGGACAGATCGGGTGAATCCTTAGAAGAGTATAAAGAAAGTAGGAGTATACTTAAGAGGGAAATCAGGAGGGCAAAATGGGGACATGAGATAGCATTGGCAAATCAAATTAAGGAGAATCCAAAGGGTTTTACAAACACATTAAGGACAAAAGGGTAAGTAGGGAGAGAATAGGGCCCTTCAAAGATCAGCAAGGCAGCCTTTGTGTGGAGCCACAGAAAATGGGGGAGATACTAAATGAATGTTTTGCATCAGTATTTAGTGTGGAAAAGGATATGGAAGCTATGGACTGTAGGGAAATAGATGGTGACATCTTGCAAAATGTCCAGATTACAGAGGAGGAAGTGCTGGATGCCTTGAAATGGTTATAGGTGGATAAATCCCCAGGACCTGATCAGGTGAACCTGAGAACTCTGTCGGAAGCAAGAAACGTGATTGCTGGGCCGCTTGCTGAGATATTTGTATCATCGATAGTCACAGGTGAGATACTGGAAGACTGGAGGTTGGCAAACGTGGTGCCACTGTTTAAGAAGGGTGGTAAAGACAAGCCAGGGAACTATAGACCGGTGAGCCTGACCTCGGTGGTGGACAAGTTGTTGGAGGGAATCCTGAGGGACAGGATGTACATGTATTTGGAAAGGCAACATGGTTTTGTGCGTGGGAAATCACGTCTCACAAACTTGATTGAGTTTTTTGAAGAAGTAACAAAGAAGATTGATGAGGGCAGAGCAGTAGATGTGATCTATATGGACTTTAGTAAGGCGTTCAACAAGGTTCCCCATGGGAGGTTGATTAGCAAGATTCGATCTCATGGAATACAGGGAGAACTAGCTATTTGGATACAGAACTGGCTGAAAGGTAGAAGACAGAGGGTGGTGGTGGAGGGTTGTTTTTCAGAATGGAGGCCTGTGATCAGTGGAGTGCCACAAGGAGCGGTGCTGGGCCTTCTACTTTTTGTCATTTACATCAATGATTTGGATGTGAGCATAAGATGTACAGTTAGTAAGTTTGCAGATGACACCAAAATTGGAGGTGTAGTGGACAGTGAAGGGGGTTACCTCAGATTACAACAGAATCTGGACCAGATGGGCCAATGGGCTGAGAAGAGGCAGATGGAGTTTAATTCAAATAAATGCGAGGTGCTGCATTTTGGGAAAGCAAATCCTAGCAGGACTTATACGCTTAACGGTAAGGTCCGAGGGAGTGTTGCTGAACAAAGAGACCTTGGAGTGCAAGTTCATAGCTCCTTGAAAGTGGACTCGGAGGTAGATAGGATAGTGAAGAAGGCGTTTGGTATGCTTTCCTTTATTGGTCAGAATATTGAGTACAGGAGTTGGGAGGTCATGTTGCGGCTGTACAGGACATTGGTTAGGTCACTGTTGGAATATTGTGTGCAATTCTGGTCTCCTTCCTATCGGAAAGATGTTGTGAAATTTGAAAGGGTTCAGAAAAGATTTACAAGGATGTTGCCAGGGTTGGAGGATCTGAGCTACAGGGAGAGGCTGAACAGGCTGGGGCTGTTTTCCCTGGAGTGTTGGAGGCTGAGGGGTGACCTTATAGAGGTTTACAAAATTATGAGGGGCATGGATAGGATAAATAGGCAAAGTCTTTTCCCTGGGGTCGGGGAGTCCAGAACTAGTGGGCAAAGGATTAGGGTGAGAGGGGAAAGATATAAAAGAGACCTAAGGGACAACTGTTTCATGCAGAGGGTGGTACGTGTATGGAATGAGCTGCCAGAGTAAGTGGTGGATGCTGATACAATTGCAACATTTAAGAGGCATTTGTATGAGTGTATGAATAGGAAGGATTTGGAGGGATATGGGCCGGGTGCTGGCAGGTGGGACTAGATTGGGTTGGGATATCTGGTTGGCATGGACAGGTTGGACAGAAGGGTCTGTTTCTCTATGACATCTCTATGTACATCTCTATGACTCTATGATTCTAATGACGTCAAATCTAATATATATTTGCTTGTTGAATTAGAAGCTTGAAAATCCAGTAGTATCATTTGTTTAATGGGGTGGTTGGGATAGGAGGGAGTTTCAGGTGTGGAGGAAGGGTGTTCACCAGGTAGAACCTTCTTGGGACTTGGCACTGCATGTCAGGAAGTGGCAGTATAACTGGGATGTTGCTGAACCAGGCCGGTATTTTCAGTTTAAAAGCACTCGAGGTTCAATAATTATGTTTTTGTCTTTCAAATGTTGAGTTGTGTCAAGTGAGGCATTTTGAATTCTGTAACACCAGGGTGAAGTCCTGATGATTACAGGTGTCTTGCTGGTAGCAAGACCAATTTGCAGTGAATTATGAGTACTGCACAAGCATAATGAACATTAAAATGCACTGTTTATACAGCATATCAATACCAATATGCTAAATATACCTTGTGATACTCTCACAAGGGATATTAAAAGTTGTAGAGTTCAGATTCATTTTAAGATTTTTTTATTCCTGTTGAATATTTCTTCAACAATGAATGCTGATAGCCTCATTAGGGAACCTGGTTTGAAAGAGTTACTGAGCCAGGCTCTATGACTGAGCTGAATTTACATACACTACTGAAGAAAACCGGTGCTAAGATCTCCTTGATTAATGACTGGATTTGTTAACAATTCTGTGGCTCAGTAATTCTTCTGAAGAAGCTCTTTTTTTCTCTTTCTGTCAAGGCTTCAGCAATTGTTTCATTGTTAACAATAAACAGAATAGATCGTCAATACTCAGGCTAATTGTTTTCAGAACATTTCAAATTATGAAATATTGTGCTACTATATTTAAAAAATAAGTTCATGCAATGTGGTCATTGCTGGCTAGGCCAGCATTTGTTGCCTTCGATAAAGTGGCTTAGTGCTGCATTCTTGAAATGATGCAGTTGGGGAAGGAGGTGGGAGTGGTTACTTAGACGTACAGTGTCATTTGAAAGGGAATATCAGAGTTTGACTCAATGACAGTGAAGGAACATTGACAAAGTTCCAAGACCAGATTATGTGTGGCTTGAAGAGAAATTTGCAGATTGTGATGCTTCATGAATCTACTTCCCTTATCTTGGGCTTGGAAGGTGCTGTTTAATGAGATTTAGTGAGTTTCTGTGTTGTGTCTTGTAGGTGGTACACCGGCTGCCACTGTGCATCATTAGTAAAGGGACTGAATGTTGTAAATGTCATAGAATCATTGTCATACAACATGGAAACAGACTCTTCAGTCCAACTATCCTATGCCTACCATGTACCCAAACTAAACTCGTACCACCTGCTTGTGTTTAGCTCATTTCCCTCCAAACCTTTTGTATTCATGTATTTATCCAAATGTTTTTTAAATGTTGCAACTGTACCTGAATGCACCACTTCCTCTGGCAATTCATTTCCCAAACTAACCATTCCCTGTGTATCAAAAAAAAAGTTGCCCTTCCTGTCCTTCTTTAAAACTTTTTCCTCTGGCCTTAAAAATATGCCCCTAGTTTTGAACTCCCCAACCCTAGGCAAAAGACACCTACCATTCGCCTTATCTAAAACCCTCATAATTTTATAAATGCCTAAAGGGTCACCTCTCAACCTCCCACATTCCAGTGAAAAATGTCTTAACCCACCCAGTCTATTTGTGGTGCGTAACTTTCCATCTAAGCTGTATTTGGAGCTGCTGCAAACTGTGACTGATGTGCTGATGCATTGGCATTCACATGTGGAAGTCACTGCCATGCATGGACCCTGGAGGGCAGTAGATTGGTTGCCTATCAGCAGGATGCTTTCTCCACGGATTGTTTAAAGTACAGAGGTTGTGTCTGTACCAGCTCCTAAAAGAGCTACCCAGCTAGTCCCATTCTTGCACCCTATCTCCATAGCTCTCTAAATTCCTCACTTTCAAAGATATATCTAGCTCTCTTCTGAAACCTCCTATGGGACCCACCTCCACCACTCTCCCAGGCAGCACATTCCAAATTCGAACAACTCTGAGTAAAGAGGTTTCCCCTCCTCTCACTCCTCTGACCTGCTGACAGTCTTGAAATTGTGACTTGCAGTTGCTGATGTATTAACGAGTGGAAACTGAATGCCTTCTTAATCCTCTCAAAATTGTTCATAATTTTGAACACTTCAATAAGGTCACTTCTTAATCTTCTCTGCTGCAAGGTGAATAAGCCCAATATTTTGAATCTTTCCTTGCATCTAAAAATCCTCATCCCTGATATAATTTCAATAAATCTCCTTTGCACTCCCTCTCCAGTGCTTTACTGTCCTTCCTTAAGGTATCCAGAACTGAGCACATCAAACATCTTGACTGTTGTTGGAGGAGCACCAATTTGAGCAATTGGAGAGTATTCCATCGTATTCCAATTTGTGTCTTGTGGTGGACAGGTATTGGGGGGGAAGAAGATGAGTTATTTGCTACTGGATTCCTAGTCCCTGACCAGCTCTTCTAGCCACAGTGTTTACACGGCTGGTCCAGTTCGATATCTGGTAAACGGTAACTCTCTGGACGATACTAGTGGAGGATGCAGCAGTGGTAATGCAATTGAATGTCAAGTGGTCACGGTTAGATTATGTCTTATTAGGGGGTGGTGTGAATGTTATTTGTCATTTGTCAACCTAAAACTTGGATATTGTCCAGGTCTAGCTGTATTTGGACATGGACTGCTTCAGCATCTGAGGAGGTGGAAATGGTACTGAAAATTGTGCAATATCAGCAAACGTCACTTCTGACCTCATGATGGACCGAAGACTGTTGAAGTGCTTGAAGATTCTTCAGCCTAGGACACTACCCTGAAGAATACCTACACAGGTGTCTTGAAGCTGAGATGACTGATCTTCAAGCACAATCTCCTTTCTTTGTGCAGGTCTACCTCCAACTAGTGCAGAATATTCCCCTGATTCTCATTCTCATTCAGTTTTGCTAGGGTTCCTTGATTTCCAGCATTCTGTTTTTCTTTTGATTTTTGTTTTCTTATGCTTGACTGCTTTTTAAAAAAAAATTCTGGGGTTGTTTTTCCCTAATACTGAGGATCCTTATTGTAATTGGAGGATTGACTATATGTGTAGTGAGCAGTGTAATATTACTACAGCTAAGGCAAATTACAGACTCTTATGGTAAAAAACGAGGCTACTTGACCCATTATGCTTGTATTGGTTTTTGAAATGGCTATACAGTTACTTCCATAGCCCTGTAAACTTTTTTTGTTCAAGTAGATGATTGGTTCCCTTTTGAAAGATTCTATTCATTCTGTTTCTGCTCCCCTGTTATTTATAATTTATGCTCTTAACTTGGATGTCTGAAGTGAATGTACTATCTCTGAGTATATAGATTACCCAAAAATAGTTGGGAAGGTAATTGGTGAGGATGATGCAAAGAGTTAAGTGAGTGGTCAAAATTTGCCAGATGGAATATAATGTGAAGTTATGCACTTTGCAGCTTAATAGAGGAGCTAAATATTATTTAAATGTATAAAATTTGCAGTGAGATGCAACACAAAAGGATTTGGGGCCCCTAGTACATGAATCACAAAAAAAGCATCCAAGT